>NW_012102345.1:105268-107021 GCF_000951045.1 Mandrillus leucophaeus
CACTACTTGGGTGGTGGGATTAATAGAAGACCAAACCTCAACCTCAGCAACACACAATATACCTATTAACCAACCTTAACGTGTACTAAAAAAAAAAATGAATCTAAAAAAAAAAAAAAAAGACTTCTGGATCCAAATTGTTACCTAGACAACTGTAAGTCAGATATATTCAAATACATAAATACATCACCATCACCATGTATTTATGTATGCATATATGCAAATACTGGGTGCATTTCTAATAAGCAGCAATAGATTTCCTGGCTTTTGTATTTTTACTATAAGTTGTATTGTTTTATTTTCATTTCATGTTGTTCATTGCTAGTATGAAGAAATACAATTGATTTTTTAAATATTGCTCTTGTATGCTATAATCTTGCCAAATTCATTAGTTCTAGTACTTTTTTTGTAGAGTCCATCAGGTTTTCTATATACATCATGCTGTCTGTGAATAAAGACAATTTTGCCTGTTTTCCCATCTGGAGGTCTACCATTTTTCTTATTTTTCCTTGTCTTATTCCACTGACTAGAACTTCCAATAAAATGTTGGGTAGAAATGTGAGAGCATACAGCCTTGACTTGTTTCTGATCTTGGAAAGTACTCTTTCACCATTAAATATGATGTTAACTGTAAATTTTCCATAGATGATTTTGTCAGGTTGAGGAAGTTCTCATGTATTCCTACATTGCTGAGAGAGTGTTTTTGTTAGAAGTAAATGTTGGATTTTGTAAAATACTCGTTCTGCATTTGTTAAGGGTATTTTTTTTTCATTTTTAGTTTGTTAATATGGTACATTATATTGATCGATGTTTCAAATATCAAACCAGCCTTGCATTCCTAGGATAATTTCCCTTAGTCATGATGTATTAACCTTTTTATGTGTTTTTGGATTCTGTTAAAATTTGTTCAAAACATTTTTATTTTCAGTGAAGATTATTGGTTTATAGTTTTCTTTCCTTATAATGGCACCCTCTGGTTTTGGTATAAGAGTAATTTGTGCTTCATAGAATGAGTTGGAAAGCAGCTTCTTCTCTTCAGTTTACTGGATGAGTTTGTTTAGAATTGGTGGTGTTTTCATTAACTGTTTGGTAGAATTCACCAGTGAAGCCATCTGGCCTGTTATTTTCTTTGTGGAAAATTTAATTTAATTTATAATTACTAATTAAGTTTTTAAAAAATAAATCTAGGGCTATTCAAGTTATTTCTTTTTGAGTGAGCCATGGTAGTTTGTGTATTTTGAGAAATTTATCCATTTCATCTAACCTGTCTAATTTATTGGCATAAATTTGTTCATAATACTTCCTCATACTTCTACAATCTGGATAATCTGTACTGATGTTACTTCTCTTGTTCCTGGTACTGCTAACTTGTTTCTTCTCTCTTTTTTACTTAATCAGTCTAGCTAAAGGTTTGTAAATTTTATTGATCTTCTCATAATAAAGATCTGAATAAGAATAAGGAGTTAACAGTATGAAGGTCTGGGGACAGGGAAGAGCACTTGCACAGTTCCTGCAAAGGGGAGATCTTGGCATTTTCAAAGACAATAAATTGTAAGTGGCCAAGAATAGAAGCATGAAGAGGAGTTACAAGGCTATGGCAATAATATAAGTCAGAGAAAGATGATGTTGTCTTGGACCACTGCAGTGGCTAATGAGGTGAAGAGAAGTGATCAGAAGCAGATTATGAAGGTGAAGAGAAGTGATCAGAAGCTAATGAGGTGAAGAGAAGTGATCAGAAGCAGATTATGAAGGT
>NW_012102345.1:110171-111205 GCF_000951045.1 Mandrillus leucophaeus
AAAAAAAAAAAAAAAAAAAAACCCACTGTTACAAAGATACAGAACCAACCTATGTGCCCATCAAGACTGGATAAAGAAAATATGCCACATATAGACCATGGAATACTATACAGCCATAAAAAAGAATTAAGCTGTGTCCTTTGCAGCAGCATGCATGCAGCTGGAGGCCATTATCCTAAGTGAATTTATGTAGAAAAAGAAAACTAAAAAAAGGAAACCAAATACCACATGTTCTCACTTATTAGTCAGAGCTACCCATTGGGTACACATGCGTATAAAGATGGAAACAACAGGTAACTTGCTTAAGTCCAGCTGCTGGCTACCCATAAACCAAGAACAGAAGAAACAACATGTGGTGAAAGGAAAGTAATTTTATTTATCAAATGCTAGCAATTGGAGAATGGCCAGGCTCATGCCTTCAAAAGACCATTCCAACTTTTTGGGCTAAATGAAGGGGTTTAAGAAGGAAAAGGTGTGGAAAATATGCAGGAGTGTTACCCGAGGGTGCAGGTCTACCTGTCTTGTTTCAATGATTATCTTGAGAAATTGCCTGTCCCGAAGGTCTGGTTTGCCTCATCCTGACTTTGGCCTGGTAGTGGTAGGCTAACTGTTCGTAACTACCCCTAAGTGGGAGCTGTATCTCTCTGCCTGGTTTATTTCAAAATTGGCCCCTGGATTACCTAAGCAAGCACATAATTAGATAAGCAAGCACTGTTCATTGAAGTGCCTGGTGGGAAAAGTAGAAACAAAACGTTTCAAAATATGTTTCAAAGCTGAAAACAAGAAAGGAAAAAAAGTTTTAAAATGCATTTTGAGGCTGGGATACTTGGTTAAAAATAGACACTGGGGAATCCAAAAGGGAGGAGGCAAGGAGGGGTCAAGGGTTGAAAAACTACCTATTGGGTACTATGTTCACTACTTGGGTGGTGGGATTAATAGAAGACCAAACCTCAACCTCAGCAACACACAATATACCTATTAACCAACCTTAACGTGTACTAAAAAAAAAAATGAATCTAAAAAAAAAAAAAAAA
>NW_012102345.1:112725-145990 GCF_000951045.1 Mandrillus leucophaeus
GAAGAGAAGTGATCAGAAGCAGATTATGAAGGTGAAGAGAAGTGATCAGAAGCTAATGAGGTGAAGAGAAGTGATCAGAAGCAGATTATGAAGGTAGGGCTAATAGGAGCTGCCAATGACTTGTACTCGGAATGACAGAGAAGAGTCATGAACTATGCCTAGTCTTAAGCCTGAGTAATGTGGTTAATGGTGGCTTCATGAAATAGGGAAGACTGAAAGGAGCCGATTTGGGTTATTATAGGGGTAAGTGCAGTGGAGATGAGACATCAATGGTTTGGACTTAGATGTAATGAGAATTTGAATTAGAATGGTTAGTTAATTCAAATAATTTGTTGTTGCCACGCGTGTGTGTATGTGGGGGTTTTTTGTGGCTTTGTTGTTGTTGTTGCTGTTGCTGTGAGACAGGGTCTCACTCTGGTTGCCTAGACTGGAGTGCAATGGCATCATCTTGGCTCACTGAAGCCTTGACCTCCCAGGCTCAGGTGATTCTCCCACCTCTGAAGTAGCTGGGATTACAGGTGTGCATGACCACACCCAGCTAATTTTTTTTTTTTTTTTTTAATTTTAAGTAGAGGTAGAGGCGGGGCTTTGCTCTGTTGTCTCGAACTCCTGGAGTCAAGCAATCCACCCACCTCAGCCCCCCAAGTGCTAAGATTACAGGCAGGAGCCACCACACCTGGCAAGTTGTATATAATTTTTTACGTTTGCTTAAGTTATCCAGGAAATTCAATCTTTACCTCATAAAGATTGTCTATCTAATGAAGCCACTATGTAAGAGATATTCAAGGTAGAGGAGGCAATGTTATACAACTGCCTTAGCATATAATTTCACATAAAACATTCAAATTATAATATACCATGAAATAGAAGAAACAAATATATATGAATTGCTTTGTGCTAATAAGGACATTGGTGTGAAGTGATCAGATTTCAGGGTATACCTTATGCTAACAAGCCTTACAGAGAAATAGTCTATTTGTAGGTTGTATATGTAATGTGAATAACCAATAAAAACTTTCTTGGTAAGATCAAAACATGGAGCTCTGAAATTATTTATTTTTCTTTTCCAAAGTTCTTTGTGTATAAATCAGATCTTGAGGACGACTCAGGAAAATTGGACTCAGAATCTCAGACCTCCTTTAAAACAGACCATGATGTTATGTTCAGCCCAAGTAGAGCTGATAAAATCTGGTGTCCTTGGAATAGGCCCAGAAGCTGACTAACTTCCAGGAGTAGAAGGATTGAATCTCTAATTTTGGGAAATGATAAACTACAGAGAAACCACTATCCTCTCCCAGAAAGTACTCTTAAGAGAATATTAAGCTGGTTAATCTATTGGACTTATCTCTTTTCTGATTACATACAGTAAGTCTCCCAGTCAGAATAAAATTCTTTCAGTCTCAAACTAAAGTAGAATCATAATAGAATACATTAAGGAATAAAGTTTTTAAATTTACATTTTTGTTTCAGCAATCCTCTAAATAAAATGTAATAAGCATTTAGTATTAGCAAATCCTTTGAGGGCAGGGACCTTGTTTGTGTCACTCATTACTATATTCCTAGCATAAGCATAGTGTGGGTACTCTGATAATTTTCTAGATGAATATGTATATTAGTGAGACTTCATAGTAGAAAGCATGGCTTATTTCATGTATTTTTTAATACATTTATTCACTAGAGGGTGCTGTGTAAGCATTCAGCACTTTAAAAGTGTCATCTCTTTCACTTGTACTTATTTGCAGGAAGATTGGATTTTTAAATCACCTGATTTAGCAAAAGCTTTCATTTCTTTTTCTTTATTTTCAAAGTAGTACTGGTGGTATTGTGTATGGTTAAATTAATGAAAATGAGAGATTAATGGCAGCATTAACACAAATGTTTCCTTTTTTCCTCCTCCTTAGGAGACTTATGACCCCAATCATGTATGCTGCTCGAGATGGTCACACCCAGGTTGTTGCTCTCCTTGTTGCTCATGGAGCAGAAGTTAATACCCAGGATGAGAATGGTTACACTGTGAGAAACATTTTTACAATTTTTCTTTTTGTTTCTGTTATTATCAGTAATCTATTTAAAAAAAATAGTTTTAAGAAGTAATAATTACAAAAGGGCTGGAATATAATTGCTATCTGGTGAAAAAAAGCAACAGTTGAAATAAAAGGCTGGCATAGTGGCTGACGCCTGTAATCCTTGCACTTTGGGAGGCCAAGGGGGGCAGATCACCTGAGGTTAGGAGTTTGAGACCAGCCTGGCCAACATGGTGAAACCTGGTCTCTCCTAAAAATACAAAAAATTAGCCAGGCATGGTGGCACGCGCCTTTAATCCCAGCTACTCAGGAGGCTGAGCCTGGAGAATCGCTTGAGCCCAGGAGACAGAGGTTGCAATAAGCCGAGATCATACCACTGCACTTCAGGCTGAAGTGCAACAAGAGCGAAACTCCATCTCAAAAAAAGAGGAATTAATTGACTCTCTTAGTCCTTACTCTTGATTAAAAAAAAAATTGTAACACACAGCAAAATCTGGGCTCTAAAATATACCTAAGAATTCTTTTTTGTAGAAAACTGGTGATTGGCAAATAAATCCTTTTATTCCATAACATCAGTTAATTGTATAAAACACTGGTTTTAAAAAATCAATGAGCTTTGCAGTCAGCTTTGCAATTACAACTTTGGAAATATGTTTACATTATATTGTAAAATCAAGAGATTGCATCATTCTATTAATTAACTATGTTCTCTTTTTTATTGTGTCATAAATACTGTTAAAAACTTTTCCTGTCTGTCTCATATACACTCCTTCTCTTTAAACAATCTTGTTTTTCCCCCCACTTACAGGCTTTAACATGGGCAGCACGTCAGGGTCATAAAAATATAGTTTTGAAGTTGCTTGAACTTGGAGCTAATAAAATGCTACAAACCAAAGATGGAAAGATGCCAAGTGAGATTGCAAAAAGAAACAAACATCATGAGGTATCCTTCTGTACATATTAAACTTATTTTTTGTGGCATGTCACATTATCATTTGTAGAACCTTTTTATTAATTTGTTAGAATTTACAAGGGTAATTATAGTGTATCTGGCAATTATTAAATGTTTAAATATGTATCTTTCCTCCAGCCAGGTAATGAGAACTTTATTTTGCTAGAGTATTCATCTTCGATGAAACAAGAGGCACTTATAATACAGTAATTTAAAAGCTCTATAAAAGAGTAATAAAATTTTATTCTGGCCCCAGGAATAAAATTGTAATATACTATTTAAACATTTCAAACTGGTCCAGAATTTTAAGTTATTGAGTGAAAGCTAGTAAAATGCCAGTTGGAACTTGTAACTAAAACATTCTTTTGTAAGTTTAATTAATATATTAAACAATTTAAAAATTAAATTATTTAAGCAACATTTACTCTTATATGTGTTACAGGGCATACGATAAAGTGATAATATACCTGGATGTATAATCTAACATTTAGATGTTAAGCTCAATAATAAATACTTGCCATACATTAAATTACTTTATCAATATAAACTTTTGGTCTGAAGATTAAAGCCGTAGCCACAAGTCTGTAACTTGTAAGCAAGGATCAAATATAGTACAATAATAAAACTAAGTTGTTTAGTCCGGGAGTTTGTAACACTGAGTTCCTGAATTTGAAAGCATGTAAAATTCCAAAGATTCCGTCATGTAATCATCAAACCAAGCCACATTTACTGCATATAAAGTAACTTCCTCTAACCTTTTAAGCAGTCTGATAAACATGGCTATCATTTTCCAAGTATTATTCTAATATTTTCAGAATTATTATAGGGTAAACAGTAATCACTAAAGCCCTGTAGAACTTCAAAAAGGAATTTACAATTTTTCTTCTAAACTTTGAAAATTCAAAAACTTAAAATTATTTTATTACATTGTTAAATGTAGAGTAGATGACACCAAACTTGACATAAGAAGTTTATGAACATCAAAGGTTATTTTGAGTCATAAATCATTTATTGAAATGAGATTTGATCTTGTATTTTGGCTGATTACATGATATAACCTTGACTTCCTAAGAAGTTAGATTTTAAAACTCAGGAATGTCACCATGTATTTTTGAGGTGTTCAGTTAGGATTTGTATACATTTAGTCACGCTCATTACTCTCTTCCCACTTAGCAATGTTTTCAAAGTACTATCTTAATATTTAACCTGAGTCATTTATCCAAATGGAATTTTTAGTTTTGCTATAGATCTTACCAAAAATAGTAATTACTATCTTACTTTAATTTTTACTCTTTTGAATTAGATGTACTTTTTTCTTTTCTGATTATTATTATAGGTCAAGGAAGCACTTACCTGATATCCCAATTACCCTGATTTGTTTATTATACATTGTATATGTGTATCAAAATACCACATGTACCCCCCAAAATATGTACAACTGTGATATATCAATTTTTTAAAGTTGTTATCAGGGTAGTAAATTGTGAAACTTCTGTCCCACTTACTTGCTAAAATTTCTGGATATGAGATAATCGTATGTTTGGTTTCTTTTAACTCTAAGTTATAGTATGCAATGTTAATTATATTTGAATGATGTTAACTTTTTTCAGATCTTCAACTTACTTTCTTTTACTTTAAATCCATTGGAAGGAAAACTTCAACAGCTAACTAAAGAAGACACTATTTGTAAAATATTGACAACAGATTCTGATAGAGAAAAAGATCACATTTTTAGGTAATATAGCATGTTTTAGTTCAACAGAATACCTATAAGTAAAACTTGTGTATATTTTACTGTAGTAAATGTGGTGACTTATTTAAAATATATGGTATTTTAAATGTTTACAAGCATTTTTAAATGTCTGGGTTTTTAATGTTCTCCAGAATTTTAGAAAATTTTTATTCATTTTTATGTACTAACACTAATGATAATAACTTTAAATGTAAACTTGAAGTACGATATCAACAATAAAATCTATTTTTAAATGTTCTGAGATTATATTAGTATTCAAACAGTATTACACCTTGTTTTCTAATTATTTTTAGTACAGTTCTAATTTTATATGCTAAAATTAAACATACACTTTCCCCCCAGAACACTGCTGTTCAGTACATGGCCAAAAATAATTATCTCCTTACCCCATTTAAAGTTATTTACATTTTACTTACTGCAATTAAAGAGGTGTGGTTCCCCCGCCACCCCGTTTTTTGTGGGTTTTTTTGCCTCAAACACCTGGGCTCAAGCAGTTCTCCCACCACAGCCTCCCAAGTAGCTTGGACTACAGGTGTATGCCACTGTGCCAGGCTGAGGAGATTTTTATGTGCAGAAATTTCACAAGGTGTACATACTGACATATATTTTCATTTTGGGGAAAGATGAGTTATACTCCTCATACACCTTCAGTCACAAAACCTTACTCATTCCTTTGATATAGCATAGGTCTGGTGTGCAGATTGCAAATATATGCTACATGAATTCATCATTATTTGTATTCTCTTGCAATATAAATATATATTTATTTGTGCATTTATAGTCTGTTCTGAAATTGACATTGCTATAAATGTATACAGTTCATATACAGCATTTGGAGATCTGGAAGTATTTTTACATGGTATTGGACTTGAACATATGACAGATTTACTAAAGGTAAGATCTTATATAACCTACAGTGACTTATGCATATACGTTAGTTTGTTGGTTACTGTAACATTAGATATTAATTCATAAACTTGTCTATAAATAACTGCCTATTCACTTTTCTCCGTAATTTGTAGTACATCCCGATGTTAAATTTGAAACAAACATTTCATAATTAGAAATTTTCATAAATTAGAATCTGAGATTAAACAGTTTTTACCCATTGTCTAACCTTCATATACACCTGAGCCCTTAGTTTGTTTCTGTAGTTGCTCATCTTCATGAGTAGAATATTGGAAGAGCATGATATTAAACCAAACACACCTGGTATTAGATTCTTGCTCTGATGTTTAATCACTGAAATATGTGACTTAAATATCTCATTTGCTTCATAAGGATAATAATACCTAGTGTAGGGTTGTCATGAAGGTTAAATCAGATCATATGCCAAGGACTGTCTGGGTGTTTTAAGCATACATTATGGGGTTTTGAGTCCATGACAGTTATTATCAGCTAGGTGGGGATACTGAAGCAGTAAAGTGCTATTTAAGATAGACTCCTCTTTGGAGTGTGCACATTCTGTTAAAATATTTCAGAGTTGGGCTTCATTGTATAATCTTCAAATGTCTCCCTATTTGGAGAAATCTTGAATAAAACTACCTGATGGTTTAATGTGATACAGTCAGAAATTTAAAATATTCATAAAACATAATTTCTGCCAAATTTTATAGAACTGCTTTTCTTTTAATGTAAGCAAATATGAATAGTAATCATTTGAATCTGAAAACCTAGCTATGTTTATACTTTTTAGGTGAATAGTTATTATGATACTCATTACTGTCTACTTAATATTATAGTTCTATATCTACATATCCTGTTCCCTCTAGAAAACTGGAATTTGCTTGAGAGTGAAGCAAGTAACTAACTTATGAACACTTGCCTACTTCTCCTTCTACTATTTTAATTATATGGAAAGGTGGCCTTTTTTTTCCTTTTATACAGGAAAGGGATATAACATTAAGACACCTTTTGACCATGAGGGAAGATGAATTTACAAAGGTTAGTATCAGTTTCAGAAATTCCTGATATATTGTTTGATGTTTTTAAAATTATGGATCCTTTTCTCTTTAAAATACTAGGGCTACAGACAAAAGATTGCTCTTTTACTGTGTCCTTGATTAGATATGATTACGCATAACCATATCTAAAGTCTTGTGTTAGTGTTAAGTTACTTTAAGAACACATAATGACTTACAGTTTGGGTTGTTTGTTTTTTTTTTTTCAGATTGTCATGACATCTGAACTAAAACTGATCCTTTAGTTTCAAATGTGAAATAGATTTGTAAACTGGGGCACTTACAAATAAGAGATTGTTTTTCTATGTGTATGGGTATTAACATATGTCTCCCAAGCCTTTTTGGTTCTCAAAACTATTGAGACCTTTTATTTTGCCATCTAGTATTACCTAATAACATATAGCTGTGGGATGTGTTAGAGACACCTTGATAAATACGATATGTAAAAAGCAATGATCTGAGTGCACGACCACATGGGAAACTTGAAATTTTTAATATCACTAAAAATAAATAAGCATACTACAAAGCTAACTCCAGTATAGAAAATTTAGTTTAACACTAAAGGTAGAATACAAACAAAGATAGGACTTGATTCTCATTTATCACTGATTTTTAAATGAAAATTTGAAGGCAATTTTGTTTTACTATGTTTTTTGAAGTATTACAAATATTAAGTTCTAGTAATTTGTTTTGGGAGTCCATCATAGTTGTTATGTATTGCAAAAAAATTGGCTATAGTTATTATATATCTAAATATTTTAATGCTGTAACTAACATCAATCACAGTTATAAGAAAAACATATATTTTTTTAGAAATGTGTTATTTTTCCACTGTATGCCTATTTTTTCAAGTTGTGAATTCATCAAGTAAGAAAGTATCTTCAGTGATTTTGAGTTTTAAATTATTCAAGTATAACTAATTTACTGTACCTTAAAACTATTTCTGCTTAGAATGGAATTACCAGTAAAGACCAGCAGAAAATTCTGGCTGCTCTTAAAGAACTACAGGTAGAAGAGATACAATTTGGAGAGTTATCTGAAGAGATAAAGTTAGAAATCAGGTAAAATTAACTTATTTGTTTACATTAATAGTGTTAAGAACCAATTGTTCTTTTTTAGTTTAATTTTCATAATGTCTGAGTCATTTTATTTGATATGATCATTTTCCCAGGGTAATAGATTTTGGAAGATACTGTGTTCTGAAATTGGATGTGCTTTGTAAAGTCAATTTTTATAAAGTCATTTACCAAGAAGCAAACAATGTGTCTTCTTGTTAACTCACATAGAAATATTTTTGTTTTATTTTTTCATTGCATCTTGCTAAATTGAACCTTATAAACAATCCCATGCTTTTTTATAGTATACCTTTAAAAATCATTTTAGAGGTTAAATTGAAAATTCAAAGTAATATTTTCACTTAGGTCAATAAGAAAACATTTCTTAGGTAGCTCAGTTCTATTTTCAGCCTTACTGTATAAGAAATTATGTTACCAAAATATAAACTTCATTTCCAATATTAAAAACTTGTCAAGCAATGGTTATTAATAATCCCAAATCTATTTTGAAAATAATATTTGATTTTATTAATATATTATACAGCAATAAGTGATTTTTTAAAATTTTTTGAAATATAGATTCTTGGGATATTTCAAAGAGATACACAGGGAAGTCCCATGCATTCTTTCCCTAGTTTTGCCCAGTATTAGTATCTTTTATAACTGTAGGACAATATCAAAACTAGAAAATTTACATTGGTACGACCCATAGAGCTTACTCATATTTTGTGAGTTATGCACTCATCTGTGTGTGTGTATATATATAATTTTATCACATTTATGGCTTCATGTAACTACTTCCATGTTCAATGTACTTAACACAGGGCTCTCTCACACTACCCCTTTATAGCCACGTCTAACCTTCTCCCCATACCAACCCCTAGCGACCAATAATTTGTTCTCCATTTTTTTAATGATGTTATTTCATGAATATTATATAAATAGAATCATACAGTATAAATCCTTTTGAGATTAACTTTTTTCAATCATCCTAATTTTCTTGAGGTTCATCAAAGTTGTTGCATGTGTCAGTACAATAGTTCATTCCTTTTTATTGCTGAGTAGTATTCCATGGTATGTATATACTACAGTTTGTTTAACCATTTATCCATTGAAGAACATTTGAATAGATTTTAGTTTTTAGCTATTCCAAATAAAACTGCTATGAACATTCATCTACAAGAGTCTATTAGAAAATACATTTTCTTTCTTTGGGATAAATGCTGAAGAGGACAATTGTTAGGTTGTACGGTGGTTGCATATTTAGTGTATTTTAAAACTGTCCAGCTGTTTTCCAGAATGACAGTACTGTTATATTTCCAGCAAGTGTATGAGTAATCCAGTTTGCTCTCCATCTTCCCCAGCATTTGGTGTTAGCATGATATTTTTTAGCTATTTCTGATGGGTATATAGTAATAGCTTGTTATGTTTTTACTTGCACTTACTAATGGCTAATGATGTAAACAGCTTTTTATATCTTATTTGCCATATGTGTACTTTTTGTGGTGAAATTCTAACAGTATCTTTTGCCAATTTTATGTTAGATTAATTGTTTTTTAATGTTGAGTTTTGGGAGTTATCTACATTCAAATCTTTTGTTGAATATGTGATTTGTAAATATTTTTCCCAACTCTGTAATTTTTCTTTTCATCCTCTTAATGGGGTCTTTCACAGAGCAAAAACTTTTATTTTGATGAGGTCTAAGTTACCAGATTTTCCCTTTACAGAACATTACTTTTGGTATATTTTTAGTATCAAGTTAAATAACAGTTTAAGAAATTAGGTCTCAAAGATTTTCTCCTATGCTTTTTTCATAGAAGTTTTATAGTTTTACATTTGAGTCCATGATACATTTTGAGAGTTCATTTTTGTAATGTTATGAAGTTTAGGCTGAGGTTCTTTTTTTTTTTTTTTTACCAGGGGATGGATAATTGCTCTAGCACTGTTTATTGAAAAGGCTGTTCCTCCCCCATTGAATTGCTTTTGATTATTTGTCAAAAATTAATTGGGCATATTTGTGTGGGTATAATCTGGGTTCTCTATTCTGGGTTCCTTATGTGTCTATCCCTCTGAAAGTACCACGTCTTGATTACTCTTAACTATATGGTAAGCCTTTATATCAGGAAGAGTGATTCCTCTCATTTTGTTCTTTTTCAAAATCATCTTGGCTATTCTAGAGCCTTTTTCTTTCCATATACATTTTAGATAAAGCTTTTCTATGTAAAGCTTTTTCTACAAAAAAAAACTTTCTGAGGTTGTGGTGGTAATTGTATGAATCCTATTGATTAATTTAGGTATAATTGACAGTTATGTCAATTATATGAATTCATAAACACATATATCTCTAAAAGTTTTAGGTTTTCTTTTTTAAAATATATATTTTGGGACCGGGTCTCACCCTGTCACCCAGTTTGGAGAGCAATGGCACAATGATGGATCATTGCAACCTCGAATTCCTGGGTTCAGATGATCCTCCCGCCTCAGCCTCCTGAGTAGGTGAGACCACTGGCATGTACCGCCATGCCTGGCTAATTTTTAAAATTTTTTGTAGAGACAGGGTTTCCATTTTGTTGTCACAGCTGGTCTCAAACTCCTAAGTTCAAGTGATCCTCCCACCTTGCCTCCCTAAGTAATGGGATTACAAACCTGAGCCACCATTTCTGACCTTCTTTGTTTTCTTTCATCAGCATTTTGTCATTTTCATTATACAGATTTCATGCATATTTTGTTAGATGTATACCTAAGTATTTTGTTTTCTTTGGCGCAATTGCCAATGGTATTTATCTTTTTATTTGTTTCCATGAGCAATTGATTTTTGTGTCTTGACTGTACATTTCAGCCTTACTGAACTCAGATATTAGTTGTAGGAGGTTTTTTGTAGAATGTTTGAGATTTTCTGTGTAGATAATCATGTAGTCTGCAAAAAAAGGTTAATTTTTTCCTTTCACATTTGTATGCCTTTTTTCTTCCCTCATGGCAGTGGGTAAGACTTCCAATATTATGTTGGATAGGAGTTGTAGATAGTGGACATTCTTGCCTTCTTCCCAATCTCAGAAGAAAACCATCCACTTTTTTAGTATTAATTAACTGTGATGTTAGCTATAGGTTTTTTTGTAGATTCTCTTTATGATATTGGGGAAGTTATGCTCTATTCATTTTTCTGAAAGTTTTTATCATGAATGATTGTTGAATTTTTTCAAATGCTTTTTCTATCCCAACTGATATGACCATGTGACTTTTTTCTTTAGCCTGTTGATATGGTTACTTTGTTAGATTTTTAACTATTGAACCAACGTTGCATATCTGGATTAATCCCATGTGGCTGTGGGTTATTATTCTTTTTATGCATTGTTGGATTTGATTTGCCAGTATTTTGCTAAGAATTTTTGTATCTAAGTTCTTGAGGAATATTGCTCTGTAAGTTTCTTTTTTGCGTTTTGTCTGGTTTTGGTATCAGGACAATACTGGCCTCACAAAAGGAATTGGGACTTATTCCCTCTCCTTTTATTTTTTGTAAAAGATTGTGTAGAATTGACATTAATTCTTCTTTAAACATTCTGTAGATTTCTCCAGTGAAACCATCTGGGCCTGAATATTTTGTGGGGGAAGCTTTTAAATTACAATTTGATTTATTTAAAGGTCATAGGATTATTCAAGTTATATCTATTTTAGTTTAGCTGAGTTTTGGTAATGTGTGGTTTTTCAAGGAATTGGTTCATTCTTTCTAATTGATGAAGCCAAAAGTTGCCCCTAGTATTTCCAGCTATTCTTTGAATGACTGTAGGATCTGTTATAATATCCCATTTCATTCTTGATATTGGTGATTTCCATCTTTTCTTTTTTTATCTCTGTTAGTCTTGCTAGAGGTTTATGCATTTGTTTTTCCAAAGAACCTGCTCTTTTATTTCAGTAACTTTTCTGTATTGTTCTTGCTTTTAGTGTCATTGATTTCTGCTGTAATTCTTACTATTTTCTTCCTTCTGCTTACTTTGAATTTATTTTGCTCTTTTTCTAGATTCTTGAGGCAGAAATCTAGATCATTTTTGAGACTTTCTTTTCTTATGTAAACATTTAGTCTTTTACATTTCCCTTTCAGCACTGCTTTAGTTGCATTCCACAAATTGTGATACGCTGTGTGATCATTTTCATTCACTTCTATGTATATTTTTATTTTCTTCGAGACTTCCTCTTTGACCCATGGATTATCTAAATAACCCATGGTGTATGGTGTTTAATGTCCACGTTTGGAGATTTTTCTGTTATCGATTTCCAGTTTGATTCTGTTATAGTCTGAGAATATACTCTATGATTTCAGGGGTTCAATAGCTACATGTGACTGGTGGCTAGATGGAGGAGATATAGAGAATTAAGATTTTAAAGACTTTGGCAGGTTGAAGCAAATCTCCCCAAAATTAATAGGGTTAACTTTAATAAGGATAAATGGAAAGTCCAAGATTAACTGTATTACTATAGGATGGGACTTAATATACATGAAGAATCACTAAGAGTTTTTAAGTTTATTATTAACTCAGTTTAGGTTAAAGTGTCACATGACTAGTCATGGAAAGCCAGCACTGTTAGGCTGCATTAATAGAAGTATAATGTCCAGAATAAATAAGATAACAGTTTTATTGTACATAATAGCTACTTCTAGAGGTTTTTGCTTATGGAAAGAATTTAACCATAGCATAGAATACAAACCCTGTAAGGTCTCTTCTGCCTTCTAGATTATATGATTGTCTTTTCAGTAATTTTCCCCTAGATTTTATAATCCGAAATAACCTATAATAATTGTTTTCATTCCACCAACTAGATAATTTTGAAATTATGTCACTTAGCAACACTACCTTATAACCAGCCTATGAAATTCTTTTTTCTTTTACAATGGCTTTCTCTCCCCAACTTTGAGGATTTGTGCACCAAATGTTTTTCCCCACCTTCTACCTCTCATTGCACTTGGTCAGGTTAATTACATTTTACCCAATCTCTTGCTCATGTAAGCTTCTCTTAACTCATTCTTTCAATTTTTTTATTGCTTAGGAAACTCTCTTCCTTTCTTTCTTTTGGTTTCATATGAGTTCAAAAGTAACCATTACCACAGGGACTAAGAATAGGAATAATGCCTGTACAGAGGACAAATCAAATTTTTTGCCTCTAGAGCTTTTAAAAGTACATACAAGTTCCCTGTAAGAAATCTTCACAAATATTTTTTCTATTTCCTCAGTTTCCTCTAATCTTACTTTTAATACTAGCTTAGTATTATTTTCTAAGTTTTCTTTTTTAGTTAATTTAAGAGTATCACAATCATTTTAGTTTTCTACTGATAATACAAATACTGTTTTTTATTTCAACATATTCCAGTTTGATTTTTTCCCTAAAATAATTTTACAAATGAGGATTACATAGCTAACATAAAAGTACCTTACATGTTAGTAGAGACTTGGTTTCTATATATATGCTTTTAAAACATATTAGGGTTCATAACCATGATTTATGCTCGTGATTTCCTTACCTGGCTACGTTATCAGAATGACCTAAGGAGCTTGGTGTATATATTAACCGTGTTATCCATTGCCTGGGACATGACTGTATAGCGAGATTTTATTGAATACATGGATAAATGAGTTAATGAATTATAATATCCTATACTATACTTGCAAATGCAGTGATATTATCAGTAGTATAGTCTGTCTAAAACTAATATTGTAATTATGATAAACATTAATTAAACATACAGACAATAGATTTCCACATTATTTTGGAGTTCAGAGAAGTATTCCAGAAAATAATATAGATGATCCTAATTTCTTAAAAACTTTATTATACAGCTTAAATTATAAATATTCCCCATATTAAAATTCCCTATTCCCATTTTTCCATTCTTCTTCCTTAATATATCTCATTACAGCAAGATCTGTATTTAAAATAATGCCTCATCATTGTTTCAGAATAACTTAATAATTCTTAAATATTTAAATGCATTGTGAAGGATTTCAGTTGTGAGGACTTAAAAATCAGCACACCTTCTTAAATATCATTGTTCATTTTCTTGCTTTTCTTCATTATTGTTTCTATGAAGAAATATTCTAAGTTCTAAATGACTGAGTTGCAAATTAAATGTTTTATGTAACTTATTTGTATGATGGCAGGGTTGCCTATATGAATTTACTTTATGGGATTTAATAAATGTAAAGAATGTACAGAATCCTGAATGGTTCACTTATAAAAAGCTACTGAATTTTTTTAAAAAAATAAAACTGGCAGACATATATTCCAGGAATTTGACCTTGTTATTAAATCACAGACTTTGTTTACATGCTGTTACGGAAAAGGTTTTACTTACCATTTGTTCAAAGTCATTCTTTAAAGAAGAAATCAGTCATTAAGTCATAAGAAAACTAACAGCAGGAAAAGTTGAACTGATTGATTATAATCTCCTAGTAATGTGACTTCAACAATTTACTGATTTATTTTAAGATAGTTTTCTTCTGTGTGTCAAAATCTTCTAAAATAATCTGTTACAACAATGCATACAGACACTGCACTTACTTTTTTCTGCCTTAGTATGTTTGCAGAATTAAAGTATGCAATTTAAAGCCAATGCAGTGGGGTGTGCCTGTAGTCTCATCTACTTGAGAGGCAGGAGGATAACTTGAGCCCAGAAGTTCAAGGCCAGCCTGGGCAACATAGCAAGACTCTCTTAAAAAAATAAAGAGTGCAATTTAAAATTGTAATATCCATTCTGTTGCTAATTTTAGATATTTTGAACAGAAATAATAAGTTTTCATTCACATTTGAAATTTTTAACTGTTCCTGTTTAGACTCTTTGTCTGACCTAACTGACATCCACTTGAAGGTGTCAAAAGCATCTCAAAGCTATGTCCATCAAGAAAACTGCTCCACCCCAAAAAATCTATATAGATGTTAAGATTTTATGTAAAAGTGTATTGTTCACCCCTATTATTTATAAACATTCTAAAATTTGAAACTCTAAATACTGAACATCAGGAAAATGGTTAAATTCCATTGCATCAATATAATTATTTTTTCATCATTAAAATTATTTTGAAACTTAACATCATGGGAAAATACTCATGATAATTATAAAAGGCACAATATAAAAGGTCATGTGAAGCAATGTCAGTTATATATATCCATAGGAAAAACACTGGAAGAAAATGTGTATTATAAAAAAATATTCTGAGAGAAAATAGTGCTAGTCATTGTCTTTGAGTGGTAAGATTGTTGACGATTTTAATTTTTTTCAGATATTCTACAATGAGCACATAATACCTTTGTTTATAATACCTTTATTTAAAGTATAAATTTTATCTTAGTACTTGACTTCAGATTTTTTAAATGGCCTGTTGTTTTAGTTTGCTTATACTATGTTATGCTGTAGTAACAAATAATTTCTAAATGTCAGTCACTTATAACAACAAACTGTGTTTCCTGATCATCTGTATCATGGGTCAGCAACAGTGATCTTGTCATTCTGAGAGTAGGCTGGAGGAACAGTCTCAACCTGGGACATACTGCTCTCATGGGAAAGAAGAGAAAGATGGCAGGATCATTCAGTGGCTCTTGAAGCTTCTGTTCAAAAGTTACACAGTAACTTCCAATCATATTTTATTTGCTAAAGCAAGTCATGTGGTCAGGCCTCATGCCCCTGGGGCATGAATTATAGTCCCCTGACAGGGGTCAGGGAACTGGTAGTAGTTAGCTCAGTAGAAAAGACATGAGAATTGGATCAAATAATACAGTCTACTATACCTGTGTCATATCTGCTTATTTTGAATTTTTTAAATAAGCACAAAGTTATCAGGCCTGCCATGTAAAGTTGTATAGGTCATATACTGTGCAGCTGTGATGGAGACACACCATTCACATAGTGTGAATGGCACTCTGTAGAGTTTTGTTTTGTACAATTTGTCCATCCGTATTCAGTGGCTCTGAAAATTATATGTCACAAGAAAGGTATATATTTTCCTTTCATTCTTTAAGATTAATTTTGCTAGTAATAAAATTTGTTTATTTGAACTCTTACTATCTTAAGAATAAGAACTGATGAATTTATATTCCACATACATATTCGTGAATCACCTATCTAAAATTACATACCTGCTATCAGTTGATAATTCAAATGATAATTCTCAATGGATCTTAATTTCCTCGAGGTCATAAATTAAATATATATGGCATTAGTGAATTACTCATTTAGTAATTATTCTTGATAAATAAAATTGGAATATTTAAAGAACACTGAAATCTAAGTTATAAGTGTACTTATATAAATAGTACATGGAAACAAAATACAAGTAATCACTGCTGTTGCTTTGGCAGAAATATGTCATATACTCCAAGTTCTGTGTTTTCTAGAGTAAAGATCAGAAAGAAAATAGAATAAAGAAGAATTGCATATTTTTTGAAAATGGTTTTATGAATACTTATTGCTAAACAGAACAAGGGTTTTCCTACATTTTTTAATTTTAGGTTTGCTTGTTGAAAGCAACCATCAGGTACTTTTTATTCTAAGTCATTGATTATATGTATTTTGTTTATAAAGTTTGTATTTTATAAAACTGTTAAAGTGAAATTGTTCATTTTTTCAGCCTAATAGCTAAAAGACTTAAATGAAAATACTATATACATCCCAGTACTGTATCTTAGAAGTTTTCTATTATTTTCATTGGAGGCTGACATTGCTTGCTTTTTATAACCTTTCCTTCTATTGAAATAGTGTGAAAGAAACTTTGTATAGTATGTAGTCAGAACTTCTACAAATAAGAATTTCTGTATGGGCTTAGAAGTACCCTTTGGGGGCTAGGATGGTGGCTTACGCCTATAATCTTAGCACTTTGGGAGGCTGAGGCAGGTTGATCACATGAGGCCAGGAGTTCAAGGCCAGCTGGGCCAACTTGGTGAAACCCCATCTCTACTAAAAAATACAAAAAGTAGCTGGGCATGGTGGTGCACACCTGTAATCCCAACTACTCAGGTGGCTGAGGCACGAGAATCAGTTGAACCCAGGAGCAGAGATTACAGTGAGCCTCGCGCCACTGCACTCTAGCCCGGGCAACAGAGCGAGACTCTGTCTCTCTCTCACACACACACACACACACACACACACACACACACAAATTACCTTTGGTCCAATAATAGTAGTTTTTATTGTATTTTTATTTCAGTAGATACTGTTAAAGGACTCCCCAGAAAGGTCATCTAATACAGTTGTCAACTCTTGATATTAATGATCTTAATTTTTATCATTCTGCTAGGATGTGGCATCTTACGGTTATTGTATTCCCACATTTATTATCCATTCAAATTTTGTTTCTTTTTTTTTTTCTCTGAATTCCCTATTAATAGCCTTGACCAACTTTTCTGTTGGGTTAAGTTTCTTTGTTGTTTCTACTATAAATTGGCTTCTGCCACTGAAGCTAATCTAGTCACCAGTGTTTTCTCATTACCAAAATCAGTATACTTATTTAATGTGCTTAATCTTTTCTCCTTTGAATCCATCCCCTTCATTGTCATTCATAACAACTCTTAACTACTGATTTTCTTCTACTTCTCAGGCTACATTTCCTTTAGTGGCTTTTCTGTTCTACCCCTGTCAACTCTCCCTTCTTCACAATATGTCTTATGGTCGTCTTTATGATCATAGTTTTGATTTCTGTTGGAGACATTTCTAATACTACTGTGTTTGTGCTACCTTCACAATTCAAGGAAAGACTGAATCTTGGCTAGAAGTTAGTGAAAATAAAGACATATTTTTTTCCCATTGAGGTTCACCGACTCTGAATTGTATCTATCTTCATGAGTCTTTAGAGCCCAGAATAAATACCCTTGCAAGACCCCCATCTTCTACCACTTACTTCTTGTTGCCACCTGCATGTCTCCTCACCATTGCAGTCATCATAATTACATTTACTTGAACACCAGCTATGTACTAGACACAATCCTAGGTACTTTATGTACATTGTCTTCTTGAGTCCTGCTGTCTCCATTCTAGAGATACGAAAACATTTGGCTTAAGATTATTCTTGCCCAAAATCATAAAGCTAGTAAGTGTGGAAGATGAATCCAAACTCACATTGACTCTTGACTCAAGAGCCTGTGCACTTAATTATTATGCCATAATGTTTTCTTTTATCTCCACCATCCACCACCAAATTCAATTCCTTGCTTGGCAACGCTGCCTTCCATGGAAACCAAAAAAACTGAGAATCATCATAGATTCTTCCATTACATACAATCCATCACCAAGTTTTTCAGTTTATTCTCCTAAAGGTTTCTCAAGCCACTGCTCTCCCTCCTCCCCACAATAAGACTGCCACTGCCAGATCCTTAGTCTAAGTTTTCCTTCATCATCTCTTGGATGCATTTCTCTGTTGGTCGCCTAATTATTCTGCTTCTATTTTTGTGTTCCTTTTATCCACACCACTCTCCAAATAAACATTCTCATTTAAAAGTCTAATTTTCAAATTTCCTGTTGAAAATCTCTTAGTAACTCTACATCATCAGAAAGGTAAAATTCAATTCCTTATGCTGACACAAAAGTTCTTTTAATAAATGGTTATATCCAGCCTTTTATCTTACTACTTTTCAATAATTTGTGTTTTAATTACACCTTACTGACCTTTACCCTTGTAGTCTTGCACCTGCTATTCTCTTTATCCAGAATCTCTTCCTTACCTACTTGGCAAACTTTTTCTTCAACCACAGACACAATTCAAGTATTATCTCTGTAAAGCATTTCTAATTCCCTACTTCCTCCTTCTCATGTGATATTAAATTCATTCCCCCTGAATTTTAGATGTCTCCACTATAAAATAGTATTAACAACATCTATCCTATAGGGGTTGTTAGGAAAAATCAAAAGAAATAACCAATATAAAATAACTAGTGCAGTGTCTTCACATAGTAGCTACTCAGATATTGATTATTTTATCTTCCTCCTTCATGTGTTCCTGTGAATAATAAAGCTGCAATTGTATATCTGCATCTTATCCTGAACTTTAAGATTCTCGGGATTGGAGGTTTGTTTTTCTTTTATAATCAGTGCCTGTTTCAGTACCTAATCTGTATTAGCTGTTCCATGAATTCTTTTGGAAGAATCTAATTTTATGACTAGATTTTCAGTAACTAGCCTAGTAGAATGAAATAAATTGCTCTTATTGGTAATTCCTGCTTGTTTGTTGGTTTCCTTTCTTTAGTGGTGATGAGTTCCTCAACTTTCTTCTCAAATTAAATAAACAGTGTGGCCATTTAATAACAGCTGTACAGAATATTATTACTGAGTTACCTGTAAATTCTCAAAAGGTATTCTACAAAAGTTATTAAGTGAAGAAAAGTATGAACACTGAAGAACATTCCAGATAAGTTCATGATAATTCAATAAATAGTACTGATTTGCTAAAATTGTATCATTTGTTCTGCAAAATCACGTAAGATCTAAATAACTCAATTTGTTTAATATTATTTCATTACATACTAATTTTAAAACTTTGTATTCTTACCTCAAGAAAAAGAAAACGAGTCACACCAAAAATTAAACTGATGCATGTATTGAATTTACCATGTGTTCTTGTTTAAAATATAAAGTGACAGGAGACCCAAGTGAAAATGGAAACAAAACAGTGTGTTATTTAAAAACTGTATCAATAAAAGATTTTTAAATAAATTTAGAATAGGAAGAGTGCAAGTGGCCGGGCATGGTGGCTCACATCTGTAATCCCAACACTTTGGGAGGCCCAGGTGGGAGAATTGCTTCAGGCCAGGAGTTTGAGACCAGCCTGAGCAACATGGTGAGACCCTGTCTCTACAAAGAATTTTTAAAAATTAGCTCTGCATGATGACATGTGCCTCTGGTCCTAACTGAAAATTAGCTGGGCATGATGGCATGCACCTGTGGTCCTAGCTACTCAGGAGGCT
This sequence comes from Mandrillus leucophaeus, assembly GCF_000951045.1. Taxonomy (NCBI): domain Eukaryota; kingdom Metazoa; phylum Chordata; class Mammalia; order Primates; family Cercopithecidae; genus Mandrillus; species Mandrillus leucophaeus. The sequence continues at coordinate 132,408 of NW_012102345.1, forward strand.
GAGGTGGGAGGATCACTTGAGCCCAAGAGGTTGAGGCAGCAGTGAGCCATGATTGCACCACTGCACTCCAGCCTGGGCAACGGGACAAGACACTGTCTCAAAAAAAAAGGAAGAAAAAGTGTAAGTGGCCTGCAAAAGCAGCTTATTTCATGTGATTAGGTTTTAGCTGTTTGTCTGAGTAAAAATTTTTTAATGCACTTGTTTTCCAGTGATTTTTATATAACATCAATTAATATGAGAATCGTGTCATTTTTAAAACCTTCATGAACTGATTTGTTCATCATAAATGGTATTACTAATATTAATCTCCATATAGAAAGTTATATATACATATATTCAGGAAATGCATTTGGCAAGCTCATTTGATTACTTTTATAAAGTTACTTATTTTTGGTGTATTTATCCTAAACAATTTTGATATTTATCCTATATCAACAAAATTGGTATATATATCAATTATATAATTTAATATTTAAGAATGTTGTATAATCTTTGTGGATATAAAGTTGTGGGAAGTTATTTCCATTATTTATTGTTGAACTTTTGAAAATATTAACAGATAACGCTGGAATGGGCTTCTCCCCGGAATTTTACTTCAGTTTGTGAAGAATTGGTTAATAATGTTGAAGATTTGAGTGAAGAAGTCTGCAAATTAAAAGACTTAATTCAAAAGGTATATATTTAACATTAAAAGGAGGGGAAACGAAGGCAAATGATTTACAGCAAAATGTGTTAGACCATGAAGCAATTCTGGTAAGAGCAACAAATGGAACACTTAGACAAGTGGGGAAAAGGATAGTTTCCAAAGGAAGAGCTCACTTCTGAGCTCTTGATCTGTTTAATAAATTTATGTCTATAAAGCTTTTGTGAAATATCTGATTTGAAGGTTAGATTATACATTATTTAGCTTCAACCCATAATTCATTTAACATTTTCATTAATATTTTATCAAAAAAGTTCTTTTCTTCAAAATAGACTTTATACATGTTCCAAGTATTAATAAATTGTCATTCTAGCTATTAATGTGTTAAATCAAAAGGAGTCTTCCCCCCCCCCCCTTTTTGGATACCAAGTCTCACTGCATTGCCCAGGCTGGAGTGCAGTGGCGCGATCTTGGCTCACTGCAACCTCTGCCTTCCAGATTCAAGTGATTCTCCTGCCTCAGTCTCCTGAGTAGCTGGGACTATAGGCATGCACCACCATGCCCAGCTAATTTTTGTATTTTTAGTAGACACGAAGTTTCACCATGTTAGCCACGCTGGTCTCAAACTCCTGAGGTCAAGTGATCCTCCTGCCTCAGCCTTCCAGTGTGCTGAGATTACAGGTGTGCACCATTGCGCCCAGCCCAAAAGGAGTCTTTTAAAGTGAGAAGAAAGTTGTGAAGCAAATTCTGTTATACAAAATAATAGGTGGGAAAGGACATTTTAAATGGGGAAATGAGCACCATGTTTCAGAATTCTTGTAGAAAATAATTTCTTTCCAAAGAAAAAAGGCATCTTAGAAATTGTATTATCTCTGACTTTATTCATTCAACAAACATAAGACTGCTTGCTATATGTCAAGCACCTGTGCTACACAAGCTACATCCTGAACTTGCTGACAACCCAAAAATTATAGCACCATTCATCATCACTACCTCCATCTCATCTAGAAGAATCAAAGGAAAAGAACTGATTCTACTTAAACATGCTATTTTTCATGGGTATCCCAGGGAAGTTTAGAAGCATGTGTATAGAGATACTTCTTGCAAAACATCAGCGTTTTTTAGTGTAGGAAATTTCCTAAAACATATTTGCTTCAGGGTTGTTTACTCATTTGGTTTCTCCAAGATGAACTAAAAACATAGGGGTGAGGGGTAAGGGTGTGTGTATAGAATTAAAATGAAATTAGAAAACCATATTTTTGTTAAATGAGTGAAATTAAGAAACTTTGCTATAGAGACTGACTCACTCTAAAGCATACACAATTCAATCAGGTACCATAATATTTATTTTAATAATGCATACCTGTTAAGAGAATTTTCATTCTTCTTTAGCTAAATAGAAGACCTTTTTCCCGTGACCCTTCTCTATTTAGAATTTATGCATTTCTATATAAGAACTACCCTTGAAAACATGAATTAGTTTATAATAATGGCAAATACAGTTCTTTGGGCAAGAAAGTCTTAATTTTGGAGCAAGCTAGTGGTTTGGTTTTTCCAGATTAGTCTTGTACAAGTAGTAATCATCATAATGAGATTTGATTTAGGGAATTATGAAGGCTTCCAGATTTGCAAATATGCTATGATGCCTGTTAAGCTTATATTATTTCAGAGTTTACCAGTAATAATCGAAGGAGATTTTTTTTTTTAAGAAACGTGAGTTATCACAGATAAGTGTATGGAGGTAACAAAGAGAGAGGGTGGGAGAGGTCAAGGCTAGACTTTAACACCACATCACTCTCTTTCAAGCCAACACACTGACAGGCTCCTGTCAGAAAGGGTCATTCTAAGTAATTGGTTAATAAAAGGAATGACTGTCTCAGGATTCAGTAAATGGAGCATCAGTGTCAAAAAGGAATCTGTTGCTGAATGAAGCCATTTGGAAGTTAGACCAAGAATATGGTATTAATGAGTTGGCGTTGGAGTCTGGTTTTCTGCTATAAATTTAAAATTAATTTTGCAAGCTTTTTAATTAAATATTTACACAGTCGAATTTGGAAGTCATTATTCCTGCTGATGTTGAAAGTATTTATGTCATCACTCCAGCACAGGATGTTTCTAGTAAATATCACTCTATAAATGTGCCTGATTCTTTTTATCTTTCAAGGATCTTTGGTTTCTGCTTATTTTCTCTCGTGCCCCACCCCCAAAAGCCATCTCTCTCCTCTCAGCCCTCCCTCTTTAAGTCTTTTCTCTCTCACTTCCCCCTTCTCTCTCTCTCTTTCTCTCTCTCTCTCCCTCTCTCTCTCTCTCTCTGTCTCTCACAGAAACACACACACAGAAACACACAGAGTGGGCACACACACACACAGTACGTAGGGGAGAAGGGAGCTTCTTGAGCAAGAAATTTGTATCTGTGGGAATTTACAAACTGAATGGGTACTGTACTTTCATTGCTGAGAATTACTAAAAGAACCACTTAAGTTTTTGTTGACATTTGTTACTGCAATTATATTTAAATAAAGTATTAAGTTTCTACCAGTAGCATCTGGTCTTCTCGTTTTTGCTAAATTTCATGTTTTAGGTTTGCTATAATAATGATTCACTTTTTTGTAAGATGTTAATTGATATGTAATACACAAGCAAATCAGTATCAATTGTCATTCCTTATAAGTAAAACAGAAACTGTAAATTTAAAGTTACTTTGTCTCATGACATAAAAACACCATTTTAAAATGTGATTATCTGTGACAGCATGTATTTTTAATGGCAAACTAATAATTTACAGTAATGGGATGCTAATGAAAGACTGTATTTCAAGACATATATGTTTACTTTAAATCTTCCATGGGAATCTTGAGTTGCCTACATCTAAACAAGTGAATTGAATTAACATGGATATTATGATATTTTTAAAAATCAAAATGTTTTTATTAATATACAATAACTCTTTTCTTTTTCCATGCAAATATTAGTTGCAAAATGAACGGGAAAATGATCCAACTCATATACAATTAAGGGAAGAAGTATCTACATGGAATAGTAGAATTTTGAAGAGGACAGCTATTACAGTATGCGGATTCGGTTTTCTTCTTTTCATTTGCAAGCTAACTTTCCAGAGAAAATAACCCAAATATTTGTTTTAAGTTATATATACACATCTTATTGAACCATCCAAAAATCATTGCTTTTAACTATTTGTGGCACAATATAACTTTACATTCTTTGCCAATATTCCATAGGAAAAATTTTGACAATGTAGAGATTTTTTCTTTTAAAAAGTGATTTGTTACTTTGACTTATAAATACTATTTGTTATGTTTATGTTAATTTTGATTTGGCAATAAAGTATAAGTAATTCTTTGGTTTGATCTTATGTAAATCACATTCAAAATTAAAGTTATATGTAATATCTTTGACTTTTTTTAAGTGTGCTCATTTGTCATAGTGAATCTTACAGAATTTGTAAAGTGTTCATAAATTAACAACTTTCTTTTATTTCTTTTTTCCCCCTCCATTGTTACATAATAAGGATTTTTATTGGATTTTTTTGTTATATTACATTATGAGGAAATTACTAATTTTGAAAGTGTCTGTGAAAATACAAAGGATAAAGGTAAAATGTTAAAAGTTTTGAATTGTGGATTAAATCCTTAGGAAAAGTATTTTAAATACAAATTAAAACAGCAAAAAATTAGACACTAGTGTTGAAAGTACAAAGTACATTGGAATTTTTTATGTAAAATACTTTGGGGAACATACATACTATATAACATTCTTACGAATGTTATTAAAGTGAATGGCATTTGACATATTATTTATCATATCTAAAGTAAGATTTATTTTTCAAAATCACCCTAATGATACTCAGATTTTTAAAGTGAAGTTAATAAAGAGGCAGGCCCAATTTAGCAGGGAATATAGTATTTAAATCTTGCCTGACTTAGTGCCGTACTTAAACAGATGCAGTTGATCTACAGTTGTTTGAGAAGTAAACAAAGCAAAGATAAAAAATTGTGGAAAGGAAGAACATTATAAGGATCTATAATTAGTCGCAGTTTCTGCTCTTATACCAGAACGACAAGATTTCAATCATTCTTTTCTTGAGAATATGCTCAACCAGTTGTCATTGGAAAGTAATCACACTATGAATTGGTGCCTGACATTTTAACCTAACTTCTAAATAGCAAGGCATATTTTTTTCTGATATTTCCTCATTTAAATGAGTTTTAAAGTTTTAAAGGTACTTATTTTAATACATACAGTGTTTCACTCCCAGCACAGTGCTTGGGTAAATAGAAAACATTCAATAAATCTTGTGTTTTAGTTTCCTTTTAAAAAAAAAAAAAACTCTCAGAAAATGACAGACATACTATCAGATTATCTATTTATGATGGTCTTTTTCGCCTCAGTTCATCTTAAAGATACTGATATTTCTTCTGTTGGCTGGATGGGTCACTATTTTACGTATAGTCATAGTTTGTTCTTTTTTATTACTATGCAGTATTCCATTGTCCAACTATTCTGTTATTTATCTCTTGCAGTTTTGGGCTATTAATAAACCTACCATGAACATTACTGTGTATGTCTTTATACAGTAATGTATAAAAACAAACCATCTCGCAAATATTAGGACAAACTGAAAATGTGAATTTATAAAACACTTGCTTTCCAAAAGGATTTGTCACAAAATTCCATAAAATGGTGATTTTTTTATTTCCATGACAAATACAGTGTGATTTTTAGACTACAGATTGAGAATAAGCACGGCAGCATTGTTGTGATTAGTGAAGTTATTTCTATGGGTAAAGTTTTTCTTGTAATTTAAAATTGGTTATTTTATCTAGAGCATAAGTCTCTTCCTACTCTGATTATCTCACCTGATTACAGTGCTTTTTTGCGGGAAAGGAGGCATTTATTGCTTCTAGAATATCCATTCTTTTGTAACACATAACTCAGTATAAATCATTTTTCTTCTCTTCTTCAAACAAGAAGAGGATTTAAAGTAAGTGTCCCCTAGAGACTTCCCTGAACCACAGGCACAAATATTGTCAGCTGAGTTTTAATTCTATGCACTTGAAAGTAGTAAACCTTTTTAAAAATTAGTTGGTATTTAATTTTTAATTAATCTGAATCAGAAAATGCTCCTATATCTTTAGAACCAACTCTGGTACAAATAATCTATTTTGAGGATGTAAGTATCTTTCAAAGAGAAGCATGCTTACTTGTCCCAACTTTCCACTATCCTTTAGTGATGTGTTTAGTGCCCTTTGTCAATCTTACTACCTTTCTCTGATACACTTATTACATTTCTCTGATACATTCAGTAATCTTTTTACCAGATAACTATTTTGGGCTGCTCTTCCCTCAAACTTCTGAGACCTCCACATCTCATTCTTAAAATGATGGCCACGCTTCTTATTTCCCTGGGAAATAGAATCATTTTTTAAAAAGAACTTGCATACCTCTAGTTAAGAGGTCAGCAAACATTTTTTTGTAAAGGTCCAGATAGTAAATATTTTAGACTTCGTAGGACATGTGGTCTCTGTCAAAATTTCTTAACTCTGCTATTGTAGCACAAAAGCAGCTATATACAGTACATGAATGAATGTGGCTGTGGTACAATAGAACTTTATTTACAAAAACAAGTGTTGCCTGGATTTGGCCCACCAAGCTATAGTTTACAGACCTCAGTCTAATGTCACAGCGTTACAAATTTGAGGCTCTTTTAATCCTGTAAGCAGAAATTTATTAATTTTGTTAATATTTTCAAGTAATCAGCTTTGGGTTTATTGGTCAACTACATTTTAAAATTTTTACTTCATTTCCACCTTTATTATTTCCTATCGTAATTGTTTGGGTTCTTTTTCTTTACTCAGTTATTTCAAACACATTTGAAATATTTTTTGCTTTCTGAGAAACAAATTAAAAGCCCTGTATTCTACATACTGTAGTTTCACAATTCCTTTTAAAATACATCTATTTTTCCCTATTAGGTTATTACAGTATTTATTTATTGACATTTATTTCATAAATTATTTTTTCTAAATTGCTTTTGAAAAAAAAAACTGCATTGTGACTTCAAACTTACATTTCTGCAACTTCCTCTTTTGAAAAAAAAGTATTGCTGAAAAATAAACTGATTATACTGTAAAGAACTATTATTGTTTCTTAGGCTTAGGACGGAGATGGACAGATTACCATTTGAATGCCTAATATATGGCAAGCACTTCATAAATGTTACATTTAATTCATAGGCCAGGGCCATGAGGTATATATTCCTGTTTTACAGAAAATGAGTTTCAGAGACAGTTGAAGTAATTATTGAAATTCACACTGCTAATAAGAAAGCTGAGATTTTAATCCAATCAGTTTAACTTCAAGTCCCATGCTCTTTCCAGCACTCATCCATTCATTCACTCACATATTTACTGAGCACTTATGTGCCAGGCATTTTTCTAGATGTTGGGAAATCAATTATCCCTGCCCTCATGGAACTTACATTCTAATGGAAATAAACTAACAGATAAAGCATAAGATATTAGATGTGATAAGTGCTATGAAGACAAGACAAAAGGAAATAGGAAGTGCAGGGTAGAAGTAGTACTTTGAGTGGTCAGGGAAGACATCTCAAACTTCAGAACTTTTGAGAACATAAAGGATTAGAGAGTAAGCCATACAGATACCTGGGGGGAAACTATTCCAGAACAAAAACCATGAGGCAGAAATATCACTATAGCAATAGAATGTACTGTTTTTTTGTTTGTTTGTTTTGAGATGGAGTCTCGCTGTGTCACCCAGGCTGGAGTGCAGTGGTGTGATCTCAGCTCACTGAAACCTCCGCCTCCTGGGTTCAGCAATTCTCCTGCCTCAGCCTCCCAAGTAGCTGAGATTACAGGTGCCCACCACCACACCTGGCTAATTATTTTTATTTATTTATTTATTTATTTATTTATTTATTTTTGTATTTTTAGTAGAGGCAGGGTTTCACCATATTGGCCAGGCTGGTCTTGAACTCCTGACCTTGTGATCCACCCGCCTCAGCCTCCCAAAGTGCTGAGATTACAGGCATGAGCCACTGCACTTGGCCTGTACTGTTATTTTTAAATGGACTAGAGGCACCAGTGTGGATGCTGTGAGACTAGTTAGGAGGCTGCTGCAATATTCCGGGTGCAAGATGATGGTAGCTTGAATTAACATTGGAAACAGTCAAAGCAGTTGAGCTCAAGACACGTTTTAAAGATATAACCAATAGGATTTACTTACAGGTTGAATGTGAGTTCTAAGTGAAAAGCAATAGTCAAAGATAACTCAAGTTTTTTGGCTTGAGCAACCAGAAGAATGCAGTTGCCATTTACCGAAATAAGGAAGTCTCTGAGAAGACAAAAACAATTAGGAGAGATGAGAAGGGAGTAATTTTTAATAATCAGAATATTTTAGTCAGAAATTTAGAGGAGAGAGACACGGGCAGAAGATAAAAATTTGAGTGTTGTCACTTTAGAGATAAGAAGACTCGACTGGATCCCTAAGGGAATAATGTAGACAAAGAAGAAGGGTAAGTCTAGGATACCAAAATTCAAAGGAAGGGAGACAGGAAGAATCAGGAAAGGAGATTAAAGAGTGGCCAGTGAGGCTAGGCAAAAGCACAGGTCAGCATCCTTCAACCCATGGGCCAAATTTGGCCCAGAGGATGGTCAACAGCATTAGTCAGTAGGGAAATGTAAATTAAAACCACCATGAAATATAATACCATTACACACTCATCAAAAAGACTAAAATTTAAAAAGAATGACACCAAGTGGTAGTAGGGATAAAGTACTTGAAACTCATGCATTACTAGTTTAAACCACAGAGTGGGAAAACCATTTTGGAAAACCATTTGGCAGTATCTACTAAAACTAAACACGTTTTCTTGATGACCCAGCAGTTCTTCTGAATATGTGCCCTAGAGAAATGAGTTCACGCTTCCCCAGAAAGACATATAATGTTCACTGTAGGTTTATTAGTAGCCCAAAACTGCAACAGATAAATAACAGAATAGTTGGACAATGGAATACTGCATAGTAATAAAAAAGAACAAACTATGACTACACATAAAAACATGGGCAAATCGGACAGATACAATATTGAGCAAAAGAAGCCAAACACAAAATTTTGTACATACCATATTATGAATTTATATATAAGTTCAAAATAGGGAAAATTTATTTATGGCAAACTTACAGAAGTGATGGTAGTGGCTAGGTCTGAGAAGTAGGTATTGACTGGAAAAAGAATCAAGAACACTGGAAATATTTTATCTTGATCTGGCCAGGAGTTGCTTGGGTATATACATAAAAATTCAATGATATGTACAATTTCAAGCTCCAAAATTCCAAGATTTTAAGAGGTAAAAAATTGGCATATTAACAAAAGTGGATTATGAAAAAAACAACTATAAAATGCCTACTCTACAACCTAAGTTTGAAAACAAGTTTAATTGTAGGTATTATTGAAAAAAAAAAACTGCAAAATTTAAAGAGAAATTCAGAGAGTTTTAAAAACTGGTATTAGGATAGTTTTCATGTAAGATAGTAAATTTGGAATTAGAATACCATTAATATGAGCAAGTTTATCACATTTTTGATAAACAGAAAATATAAGGTTATAAAGTATAAAGAATACTTTATAAAGATTTGCAAATTAAAATATTTAAAAATAATAAATGCAGTCATGCATCACTTAAAGACAGGGATACATTCTGAGAATGCATCGTTAGGCAATTCTGTCATTGTGCAAACATCATAGAGTGTTTTTAAACAAACCTAGAGGTATAGCCTACTACACATCTAGGCTATATTGTGCTCCTAGACTACCCTGTACAGCATGTTACTATACTGAATATTTTGGGCAAGTAAGACAATGGTATTTTTATCAAAACATATCTAAACATACAAAAGGTACAGTAAAAATACAATATAAAAGATAAAAATGGTACACCTGTATAGGGCGCTTACCATGAATGAAGCTTGCAGGATTGGAAGTTGCTCTGGATGAATCAGTGAGTAAGTGGCTAGTAAATATGAAAGCCTAAGACATTGCTGTATACTACTGTAGACATTACAAACACTGTGCACTTAGGCTACACTACATTTATTTTTAAATACTTTTCTTCAATAATAAATTAACAGCTTACTGTAACATTTTTACTTTATGAAGTTAATTTTTTAAAACAGGTTCTTTTGTAATAGCATTTAACTTAAAACACAAAACATATTGTACAATTGTAGAAAAGTATTTTCTTTATATCCTTATTCTATGAGCTCATCTCTATTTTTAAAAGTATTCCTTTGTGGGTTTTTTTTTTTTAATTTTTAAACTTCTTTGTTAAAACCTAAGACACAAACATATACACATTATCCTAGGCCTGCACAAAGTCAGGACCATCAATATCACTGTCTTCTACCTCCACATTTTGTCCCACTGGAAGGTCTTCAAGGGTAATTACATGCATGCAGCTGTCATCTGTAATAACAATGCCTTCTGAAATAATTCCTGAATGATCTGCCTGAGTTATTTTACAGTTTTTTAATAAGTAAAAGGAGTACATTTTTAAATAATGATTTAAAAGTTTAGTAAATACATCAATCATTAACATAGTTTATTATCATTATCAAGTATTATGTCCTGTACATAATGTATGTGCTAGACTTTTATATGACTGGCAGCACAGTAGGTTTGTTTACACCATCATACCACAAACACGTGAGTAATGCATTGCACTAGAGTGTTACGATGGCCATGATTCCACTAGGCGATAAGAATTTTTCAATTCCATTATAATGTTATGGGACCAACAACAGATATTCCTGCATCATTGACTGAAACATCACATTTCATAGTGCAGTGTGCCATGTGACTGCACTATAAAACTGTACACTTGGCCGGGTGGTGGCTCACGCCTGTAATCCCAACACTTTGGGATGCCAAGGCAGACAGATTACTTGAGGTCAGGAGTTTGAGACCAACCTGGGCAGCATGGTGAAACCTGGTCTCTACTAAAAATACAAAAATTAGCCAGGCATGGTGGTGCACACCTGTAATCCTAGCTACTCAAGAGGCTGAGGCAAAAGAATTGCTTGAATCTAGGAGGCAGAGGTTGCAGTGAGCTGAGATTGCGCCACTGCACTCCAGCCTGGGCAACAGAGTGAGACCCTGTCTTAAAAAAAAAATGTACACTTGATCTTGTATTTGTTCACTCAATGATGTTTTGTTTTAAAAGCTTTCTTGAGATAAGTCATTCATTTAAAGCATACAATTCAATGGATTCTCATCTATTAGTTTTCTATCCATAACCAAACTCAATTTTAGAACATTTTCAGTACCCCAAAAAGAAACCCCTTACTCCTTATCTATCATCCCCAACCCCACCCAGCCCTGGGAAACCACTAATCTACTTTCTGTTTATAGATTTGTCATTTCTGGCCATTTCATATAAATGGAATCATACAATATGTGATCCTTCGTGACTGACTTTTTTCACTGAGTATGTTTTCAAAGTTCATCCCTGTTTTAGTATGTATCAGTACTTCATTAATTTTTATGCTGAGTATTTCACTGTATGCATATATTACATTTATCCAGTCATCAATTGATGAACATTTGGGTTGTTTTCCATTTTGGGCTGTGAACGTGTTTTCATTTCTCTTAGATATATACCTAGGAGTAGAATTATGGGCTCATATGATGACTCTATAAGACCATTTGAGAAATTGCAGACCTTTTCCAAAGTAGCTGTACCTTTTTACATTTTTTACCCACTGTGTGTGAGGGTTCTAATTTTTCCACATTCTTGCCATTTATCTGCCTTTTTTATTATTTCCATCCTAGTGGATGTAAAGTGTTCTCTCACTGTGGTTTTGATTTGCATTTTTCTGGTGGCTAATGAGCATTTTTTCCTGTGCGTATTGGCCAGTTGTATATCTTCTTTGGAGAAATGTCGATTCAAGTCCTATGCCCATTTTTTACTTGCATTGTCTTATTTAGTTATAAGTGTTCTTTATTCTGGATACTAGACCCTGATAAGATACATGATTTGCAAATATTTTCTCCCATTCTTAGGCTTTCCTCTCACTTTCTTAATAATGTCGTTTGATAAGAAATTATTTTCATTGGATGATGTCTAATTTGTTTTCTCCTGTTGTTTGAGCTGTTCATGTCATATGTTAGAATCCATTGCCAGATCTAAGACCACGAAGATTTGTTATGTGTTGTCTTCTAAGATTTTTATAGTTTTAGCTCTTATATTTAGATCATTGATTCATTTAGAGTTAATTTTTGTATATGGTATGAAAAAGAGGTTCAATTTCATTCGTTGGCATATGGATATTCAGTTGTCCCAGCATCATTTGTTGCAGACTGTACTTTTCCCCATTGAACTGTCTTGGCACCTTTCACTGAAGATCAGTTGACGTTACATAAATGTGAGATTCTGATAGAGAGTGCATTGAATTTGTAGATCAATTTGGGGAGCATTGCCATCTTAATATTAAATCATCTGATCCATGAACATGGATGTCTGTCCATTTACTTAGATCTTTAATTTCTTTCAGCAATGCTTTATAGTTTCCAGAGTATAAATGTTGCTCTTATGTTAAATGTATTCCTAAGCATGTTTTTCTTATGCTATTGTTTTCTTAACTTCATTTTCAGTTTGCTCATTGCTACTGTATAGAAATACAATTGATTTTTGTATATTTATCTTGATTCCTGCAGCCCTGTTGAACTTACTATTTCTAATAGTTTTTTGGCAGACTTATTAGGATTTTCTGTATGCAAAATCACATTCTCTGCAAATAGATGTAATTTTACTTCTTCTTTTACAATCTTCATGCCTTTCATTACATTTTCTTGCCTAATTGCCTTGACTAGACCCTGCAGTACAATGTTAAATAGAAGTAAAAAGAGCAAACATCCTTGTCTTATACCTGATCTTAGGGGGAAAGGATTCAGTTCTTCACCATCAAGTACTATGCTAGCTGTGGGTTTTTCATAAATGCCTTTTATAAGGTTGAGGAAGTCCCCTTCTGTTGCTAATTTGTTGAGTGCTTTTATCATGAATGCAGGTTGAATTTTGCCAAATGTTTTCACATGTATTCCCATAATCATGCAGTTTTGTCCTTTATTCTATTGATTTGGTGTGACCAGTCTTGCATTCTTGGGAGAAATTCCTCTTGGCCATGGTGTTTAATTCTTTCTAAATATTGCTGGATTTGATTTTCTGGTATTTTTTGAGGATTTTTCCATGTATATACATAAGTAATACTAATCTGTAGTTTTCTTACAATGTCTTTATCTGGTTTTATCAGGATAATAACTAATAGAATGAGTTAAAAAATGTTCCCTTTTATTTTTTGGAAGAGTTCATGAAGAAATTGGTATTCATTCTTCTTTAAACACTTGATAGTATTTACCAGTAAGGACATCTAGGCCTCCATTTTTCTATGTGGGAAGGTTTTTGTTACTAATTCAATTTGTTATATCTATTTCAGCATTTCATTTCTTCTTGAGTCAATTTGAGAAGTTTCTGTCTTTCTGGGAGTTTTTCTGTTTCATCTACATTATCTAATTTGTTGGCATACGGTTCATAGTATTTCCTTGTAATTTTTTTTCTGTAAAGTTGATAGTAACATCTTTCATTTCTGATTTTAATACTTTGAGTCTTTTCTCTTCCTTTGTTTAGGTCAGTCTAGCTAACAGTTTTTCTATTTTGTTGATCTTTTTAAAGAACAACCTATAAATCTCCTTTTAGGCACTGCTTTAGAAGCATCCTGTATTTGTATATTATATGTTCATTTCCATTCATCTTAACATATTTTCTAATTTTTCCAGTGATTTCTTCCTTGACCCATTGGTTCTTTTTTTTTTTTTTTTTTTTTTTTTTTTTTTTTGGAGATGGAGTCTC
>NW_012102345.1:146040-211059 GCF_000951045.1 Mandrillus leucophaeus
TTTTTTTTTTTTGGAGATGGAGTCTCGTTCTGTCACTAGGCTGGAGTGCAGTGGCACGATCTTGGCTCACTACAACTTCCAACTCGCAGGATCAAGCAATTCTCCTGCCTCAGCCTCCCGAGTAGCTGGGATTACAGGCATGCACCACTATGCCCAGCTAATTTTTGTATTTTTAGTAGCAATGAGGTTTCACCATGTTGGCCAGGATGGTCTCGATCTCCTGACCTTGTGATCCACCCGCCTTGGCCTCCTGAAGTGCTGGGATTACAGGTGTGAGCCACCACACCTGTTTCTTTTAAGGGTATGTTAACCTCCACGTATTTGTTAATTTCCCAAACTTCCTTATAGCTATTAATTTCCAGTTTTTATTGTGATCAGAAAACTTGTTTTATATGATTGCCGTCCTTTTAAATTTATTGAAACTTGTTTTATGGCCTAGCATATGTGTTGTCTATCTTGTAGAATAGTCCCTGTGTGCTTGAGAAGAATGTGTGTTCTGCTATTGTTGGATGAAGTATTCTGTAAATGTCTGTCAGGTCCAGTTTGTATATAGTGTTGTTCAAATCTTCTATTTTCAGACAGAAGTTGATCTTCTGCCTAGTTGTTCCGTTCATTATTGAAAGTGGGGTATTGAGGTTTTCTACTATTATTGTTCAGTTAACTATTCCTTCCTTCATTTCTGTCATCATTTGTCTAATGTTATTTTGGGACCCTGTTATTTTTACATAAAATTGCTATGTTTTCTGGATGGATTGACCCTTTTGTCATTATAAAAAGATACTCTTTATTAGTAGTAACTTTTTTTTGTCTTGAAGTCTATTTTGTCTGATAGCATAGACACTATTGATTTCTTATGGTTGCTATTTGCATAGTGTATCTTTTATCATCCTTTTACTTTTAACCTGTTTGTATCTTTGAATCTCTGGTGTGTCTTCTATAAAGAACATATTAGTAGATATTGAGGGGTCTTTTTAATCCAATCTGACAATCTGCTTGTTAATTGAATTTTTTAATCTACTCACATTTAATGTTATTATTGGCATAGTTGGATTCACATGCCATTATACTTTTTGTTTTCTATATGTTTCGTAACTTTTCTGTTTCTTTATTTCTCTTTTACAGCTTTCTTTTATATTAAGTGAATATTTTCCAATGTAAAATTTTAGTTCCTTTAGTGGTTTTTTAGAACTATATTTTAAGTTATTTTCTTGGTAGTTGCTTTAGGATTTACCATATACATCTTATAACAATCTACTTTAGATTTATACTAACTTAATTTGAGTAAGATATAGAAATGTTACTCTTGTATAGCTCTATTCTGTCTTTCATCTTCTTGAACTATTATTATCTCTATTACAATTATATAAGTTACTGACCCAATATTATAGTATTGTAATTATTACCTTACATAATTTCATGTTACTAAAGAAGTTGAGAACAGAAATATGAGCAAATTTATATTTAGAGTTTGTTATATTTACACTCATATTTGCCATTTCTGGTTCTTTTCTTTTGTTCCTGTGGGTTCAAGTTACCATCTGTTATTATTTTCCTACTCTAATACAACCCTGCTCCCTTTGACTTCTGCTGTTCTCTTATTTTCAAATATAATACATTTCTATCCATCATAGGCTGAACAATGCAACTGTATACACATTGACTTATACAATAGCTTTTCAAACCATTAAGAGAAGAAAGAAATATGCAGTTATACTCTCTTTTATAATTACATAGATACCTTTACCATTTTGTATTTTTTGTGTGGATTTGTTATAGTAGTTAGATAGGCATTAGCTGGACAAGAGAAGGCTCTTCTCCCTGACCCACTAGGAAAGTCAGGTGATGGTTTGACAATTATCACACTGCCTCTCTGAAAACAATAATTCTAATTCGGCAGCTGGCACCAGGGCTCCAGGGAGAGACAATCTCCTGATGATCTACAGCTGTTAACATTAAAGTGTTAATTAAATGCAGACACCAGGGAGAAGCAACTTCCTGGGCATGCATATTAAAATACAAAATGGTGAAGTATGATCTTTGGGGGCACTACACCAGAAATGGGAGGAAGGCCTCAGATGGGCATGCATAGAATTTCCTGAACACACTGCACGTGCTCACTTCCCAGAGGTAAGGGGGTGGGTGGTGGGCACTGCACATGTGGGTAACCTACCCTAAGGGCAGAATCACAGGAAAAGGGTGCAAGATTGCAGCCTATAAAGTCCTAGGATCATGGTGAGGCACTGCACTTGTTCTCCAAGTCACCCACTTGGATCTCTCCCAAGTGTTCTTTCCTTTCTTTCCTGTTCTAAAGCCTTTGTAATAAAATTCCACTCCTGCTCTGAAACTTGCCTCAGTCCCTTTTTCTGCTTTACGCTCCTCAATCAAATTCTTTCTTCTGAGGAGGCAAGACTTGAAGTTACTGTGGACACATATGGCTATGCTGCTGGTAAATCAGATACCTGCCACAAGTAACAGATTTAGAGAACTATCTGGGTTTACTTTCTCTTAAAAACTTTCTTTAATATTTCTGATAAGGTAGGTCTGCTAACAATGAATTCTTCCAGTTTTTATTTATCTGGAAATGACTTTGTTTTTGTTGTTGAAAGTTTTGCTAGATATGGGATTCTTGATTGACAGGTCTTTAGAGTTTTCTTTTCAGCACTTTAAATATGTCATCCCAGTGCTTTTTAGCCCCCATATGGACCTCTGTATGTATCCGACTTGGAGTTCACAGAGCTTTTTGGATGTGTATATTAATGCTTTTCATCAAATATAGGAAGTTTGCAGCCATTATTTTTTTTAATGTTTTTTCTCTTTCTTTTTCTTTCTCCTCACCTTCTGGTCATTCCATTATACCAATGTTGGTATACCCAAAAGGTCCCAGGTTTCTCTGAGACTCTTTTTATTTCTCTTCATTCTATTTTCACTCTCCTTTTCAGATTATATAATCTTTTCATTTATCTTCAAGTTCACTGATTCCTTTTTCTGCCAGTTCAAACTGACTGTTGAACCATTGTAATGAATTTTTACATTTCATTTATTGTACTTTTTTTCAATTTCAGAATTCTCTTTTTGGTTTTTTTATGATTTCTTTTTATTGATATTCTCTCTGATAAGACATTTTCTTCATACCTTTCTTTACTTCCTTAACCATGGTTTCCTTTAGTTCTTTGAACATATTTATAATGGCTTCATTGAAGTCTTTGTCTGTTAAATATGACATTTAGCCCCTCTCACAGTTAGTTTCTGTTGCCTACTCTTTTTCTTATGTATGGGTCAGTCTTTCTTATTTCTTTGCATGTCTCATAATTTTTGTTGAAAACTTGATATTTTAGGTTATATATTCTAGCAATTCTCGATACTGATTCTTCTTTCCCTCCCCACACGGAGTTGTTTGCTTGTTTCTTTGTTTAGTGATTTGGCTGGATTATATTAGTGAAGTCTACTTACCCCAAATTGTGAAGTCCTTGATGTTTCTTCTCAGAGAGAGCAGTCTTGGGCATATATAGTCACCCTGGGATGACAGTGGTTTTTAACAGGGCTCTTTTAAACTGCCTGTTTCTCTAATCTTCCTTCTAGGCTGTACGGCTCATTGTGTGTTACACCCAGCCCTTAGGCTGCACTAATTACTGGACAATTGCTCTATTGTTTTTGACAGAGCCTGGGGAATAAATTATTATGTATTCTGATAGAATTAAAACTGGACAGAGTTGTTTTTAAGGTCAGCCTCTGAGGTGTATTCTGACCCCAAGAGGACCCTTCTTAGCTGTCTCTTTCCCTGGGGTTCTCTAGGGTAAACTAACTGGTCTAGAATTTAACTTGTTCCTAATTAAGAGGAGATATTGTTTTCCAGAGTGTCCTTAGGCTTGAATTTCCACACACTCTATTTTAAATAAAGTCAGTTCCTTTGGGGAGAGCTTTTGAGCTACTTTTTTCTTAAGGACTGCTTTTTATCATGGGCAGAATCTCTGAGTCACTATTCTAGGTGCTGGGTGGAGCAGTAGCCTCTGGTCTTCTTGGTTTGCTTCTCACAGCATGGAACCTCTGCCTTTCAGCAAGCGGGGTGAAGGAATTCAGGGTCTTAGTATCCTCGGCCTTAGTATTCTCAGCCTTCCTTGTCTGGGGGAAGATTCCCCATCCTATGGCGCTCAGTGAAAGGAGAAATCCCTCAACCTCTCAGCCATACTCACCAGTATTTAGTCACTTCACATTTGAGTTGAAGGGGATAAGAAAGGCTGGTAGGCTGCTTCTTCAGATGAGATATGGTAACACTTGTTTGGGAACTGAAGAGGAGAGGGAGCTCATCTTCTGGGCCATATCCACCCAGAGTGGAGCTTCTGCTAAGCTGTTTTGGCTTGGGGCTGGGGATATGGTGACAGTGGATCATGGCTTCAAGTGCTACAGTCTCATTGTTTGTGCTAAGTTTTAGTAGATTTTCTTGAATAAATGTTTCTGCATTTGCTCTGTGTCCTTAGGACATTTTCTAAAGACCTTAAATGGCTGCATTTTTATAGTTTTCTCCAGTTTTGCTTGTTTCTCTGGGGAGTGCATTTATGACATTCATCATACTACCAACCTGGCAGTAAAACTCTTTAATCAGTATTTCTGGGGCATCTGCTTTGTGCTTAGTATAGAACTTACCCCAGAATACTGTGCAGGATTCTTTTTTAAAAACCAGAAACACTAGCTAGGGATTTTTTTCTATAAGCTTTAAGTTAACATTATAGGATACTAAAAATTTAGGTTAGTACTATAGGATGCTGAAAATTTTAAGAGCACCTAAAGTCTGTGTGAAGCAAAAGGAAAACACCACCTAGGTTTGACAAGATTACATTAGGGCTAGATAAATGATACATAAAGCAAGGCTACACTGTTAATTTTGAAGGCTTTCCTGTGGAAGATATTTCCAGTAATACCTAATTTAGATGAATTATATTTATTAAATATGGAAACAAGATTTAAATGTCTAAAAGGGTATCAATCCAAAATGAATCCAGGGACTAGCAGGGAAAAATGGCAACTACAAGGCAGGGCTAAATTGCAGCTTCCTCTCGGATGGACATAGCAGCATGTGGGGACACACATCATGAACTTTCATTCCAAGAACTACCACAGAAACATACCAAGAAAGCCAAGAGAATCCACAGACCCTCTTAAGGGAGCAGTTTGCCACTGCAGGCTCTATGAAATGTCCAAAAACACTGTGAGTGCCCAAAGTGCCCAAACTGTGTCTGCCCCAGAACACACATCCTTACTGGGGAGCAGCTTGAAGGTCCAGATCACAGGAGAAGGATTTGACCTTACCTGGAGCTGAGACTAATTTAGGGAACCGAGCAAAATATACGGGTAGAGGAAGCAGCAGGAAGAGCCCTGTGGGCACCCTTGGTTCCCAGGGAAGCCATTCCTGACTATGTCCCACGGGGGTCCTTAGGGAGGACTCCCAGTGGCATTGGGGAAAGACCACAGGGAGAAGGAAACTTCCAGCTGAACTTTGTAACAATTTTGACAAAACGTGAAGTTTCCTGAACAGAATCTGGGGGAGGGGGTCCATGGGGAGTGCAGATATGAGCACAGAAACTGCAGCAGGTGGAGAGGTGTGAAATCTGAAAGTTTTGCTTGCTTTTTCAGCAGGGAGGCTTGTAGCTTGGGGTAAGTTCTCAGCCCTGCTCACTGGCTGCCTGGAAATAAACTTGGTGCTGTTGGAGGGGCACAGTGGGAGTGAGACTGGCCTTTCAGGCTGCATGGGAGCTGGATAAGGCCTGTCCCTACCAGCTTTCCCCCACTTCCCTGGCAACTTATATGATGCAGCAGAGGCAGCCATAATCGCCCTGGGAATGTAACTCCATCAGGCTGAGAAACACACCCCCAGCCCGTACAGCAGTCACAGCAAGCCCCGCCCAAGGAGTCTGAGCTCAGACACACCTAACCCTTATGGTCTCCTAATGGTCTTTCTCTACCTGTCCTGGTAGCCAAAGACAAAGGGCATAATCTCTTGGGAGTTCTATGGCTCTGCTCACCACCTGAGAAACCCAAATACTTATCCAGGTCACCCTAGGGCAAGCTTATATCCTCCCTATACTACGGCAGCTGATGCTGTCTTGAAAGCACCACCTCCTGGCTGGAGGCCAACCAACACAAAACCAGTGCACTAAACGAAACTACAACCATGGATCCTCACAGAGTCCATTTCACTCCCCCGCTATATCCACCAGAGCAGGTGCTAGTATTCACTGCTGAGAGACCTGAAGACAGATCACGTCACAGGACTCTTTGCAGACCCTCCTCGGTATGAGCCTGGAGCCCAGTAGCTTCACTGGGTAGCTAGACCCAGAAGAGAAGTAACAATCACTACGGTTCAGCTCTCAGGTAGCCCCATATCCAGGGGAAGAGGGAGAGTGCCATATCAAGAGAGCACCGTGTAGGACAAAACAATCTGAACAACAGCCTTAAGCCCCAGATCTTCCCTCTGACATTGTCTACCCAAATGAAAAGGAACCAGAAAAACAATTATTTAACACCCCCAAAAGATCACACTAGCTCAACAGCAATGGATCCAAACCAAGAAGAAATCTCTGAATTGCCAGAAAAACAATTCAGAAGGTCAATTATTAAGCTACTCAAGGAGATGCTAGAGAAAAGTAAATACTAAGTTAAATCAAAAAAGTAATACAGGATACGGACAGAAAAATCTCCAGAGAAACAGATAACAGAAATAAAAAACAATCACAACTTCTGGAAATGAAGGACACACTCAGAGAAATGCAAAATACACTGGAAAACATCAGCAATAGAATCAAACAAGTAGAAGAAAGAACTTCAGAGCTCAAAGATAAGGATTTTGAATTAACCCAATCTGACAAATACAAAGGGAAAAAATGGACAAAGACCTCCAAGAAGTTGGGATTATGTTAAACAACCAAACCTAAGAATAACTGGTATTCCTGAGGAAGAAGAGAAATCTAATAGTTTGGAAAACATATTTGAAGGAATAATCGAGGAAAATTTCCCTGACCTTGCAGAGACCTAGACATCTAAATACAAGAAGTTCAAAAACACCCAGGAAATTCATCACAAAAAGATCATCACCTAGGCACATAGTCATCAGGTTATCAAAAGTCAAACGAAGGAAATAATCTTAAGAGCTGTGAGGCAAAAGCATCAGGTAACCTAGAAAGGAAAACCTATCAGATTAACAGTAGATTTCTCAGCAGAAACCCTACAAGCTAAAGGAATTGGGGTACTATCTTCAGTCTCCTTAAACAAAACAATTATAAGCCAAGAATTTTGTGTACAGGGAAATTAAGCTTCATAAATAAAGGAAAGGTACAGTTTTTTTTTTCAGATGAACAAATGCTGAGAGAATTCACCACTATGAAGCCAGCACTACAAGAACTGCTAAAAGGAGCTCTAAATCATGAAACAAATCCTCATAGTGCACCAAAATAGAACCTCCTTAAAGTATAAATCTCACAGGACCTATAAAACAATAACACAATGAAAAAAAAAGGTACTGAGGCAATAACTAGTATGATGAATAGAATAGTACTTCACTTCTCAAAACTAACATCGAATGTAAATGGCCCAAATGCTCCACTTGAAAGATACAGAATGGTAGAATGCATAAGAATTCACTAACCAAGTATCTGCTGTCTTCAAGAGACTCACCTAACACATGAGGACTCACATAAACTTAAGGTAAAGGGGTGGAAAAAGACATTCCATGCAATCAACACCAAAAACAAGCAGGAGTAGCTATTCTTAGACAAAACAGGCCTTAAAGCAACAACAGTTTAAAAAGACAATGAGGGACATTATATAATGATAAATGGACTAGTCCAACAGGAAAATATCACATTCTAAATATATATGCACCTAACACTGGAGCTCCCAAATTTATAAAACAATTACTACCAGATCTAAGAAATTAGATAGACAGCAATACAATAATAGTGGGAGAATTCAATACTCCACTGACAGCACTAGACAGGTCATCAAGACAGAAAGTCAACACAGAAACAATACCCTAGAATAAATGGACTTAACAGTTATTTACAGAACATTCTACCCAACAATTGCAGAATATACATTCTATTCATCAACAAACCAAACTCAAACCCAGTAAAAGAAAAGAAATATCCAAGATCAGAGTAGAACTAAGTGAAGTTGAAACAGACAAAAAAATGCAACAGATAAATGAAACAAAAAGCTGGTTCTTCGAAAAGATAAACACAATTGATACAGCATTCGTGAGACTAACCAAGAAAAAAGAGAGACGATCCAATAAGCTCAATTAGAAATGAAACAGGAGATATTACAACCAGTATCACAGAAATACAAAAGATCATTCAAGGCTAAACTGAACACTTCCCAGGATAAATTCCTGGAAATATACAACCCTCCTAGATTAAACTAGGAAGAAATAGAAACTCTGAACAGACCAATAAAAAGCAGCAAGATTGAAATGGTAATTACAAAATTGCCAACAAAAAAAAGTCCAGGACCAGATAGATTCGTAGCTGAATTCTATTAGAAATTCAAAGACACTCCTCATCCAATGAAGTACCAATCCTATTGACACTATTTGAAAAGATAGAGAGAGGGAATCCTCCCTAAATCATTCTATGAAGCCAGTATCAACCTAATACCAAAACCAGGAAAGGACATAACAAAAAAAGAAAACTACAGGCCAATATCCCTGATGAACATAAATGTAAAAATCCTTAATAAAATACCAGCTATGGAATCCAACAGCATATCCAAAAGATAATCCACCATGTTCAAGTGGATTTCATACCTGGGATGCAGGGATAGTTTCATATACACAAGTCAATAAATGTGATACACCACGTAAACAGAATTAAAAACAAAACCTTAATAGATGCAGAAAAAGCATTTGACAAAATCCAGCATCTTTTTATGATTAAAACCTTCAGCAAAATCAACATAGAAGGGACGTACCTTCAGGTAATAAAAGCCATCTATGACAAATCCACAGCCAACATTATACTGAATGGGGAAAAGTTGAAAGCATTTCCCCTGAGAACTGAAACAATACAAAGATAATCACTTTCACCACTTCTATTCAACCAAGTACTGAAAGTCCTAGCCAGAGCAATCAGACAAGAGAAAGAAATAAAGGGCATCCAAATTGGTAAAGAGGAAGCCAGACTGTTACTGTTTGCTAATGGTATGATTGTATATCTAGAAAATCCTAAAGGCTCATCAAAAAATCTCCTAGAACTGATAAATGAGTTCAGTAAAGTTTCAGGATACAAAATGAATGTATAGAAATCAGTAGCACTGCTATACACCAGCAGTGACCAAGCTGAGAATCAAATCAAGAACTCAACCCTTTTTGCTGGAAAAAAAAATAAAATGCTTATGAATATACCTAATCAAGGAAGTAAAAAGACCTCTGCAAGGAAAACTAGAGAGTACTGCTGAAAGAAATCATAGATGACACAAACAAATGGAAACATATTCCATGCTCATGTGAAAATGAGCATACTGCCAGAAGCAACCAAAAATTCAATGCAATTCCCATCAAAACACCACCATCATTCTCACACACCTAGAAAAAACAATCCAAAAATGCATATGGAACCAAAAAAGAGCCCACATAGCCAGAGCAAGACTAAGCAAAAAGAACAAATCTGGAGGCATCACTTAACTTTAAACTATACTATAGGCTATAGTTACCAAAATAGCATGGTACTGGCATAAAAATCATCACATAGACCAGTCTAAGAGAATAGAGAACCCAGAAATAAAGGCAAATACTTACAGCCAACTGATCTTCGACAAAGCAAATAAAACCATCAAGTGTGCAAAGGACACCCTATTCAACAAATGGTGCTGGGATAATTGGCAAGCCACATGTAAAAGAATAAAACTGAATCCTCATCTCTCACCTTTTACAAAAATTAACACAAAATGGATGAAAAACTTAAATCTAATACCTGAAACCATAAAAATTCTGGAAGATAACATCAGAAAAACCCTTCTAGACATTGGCATAGGCAAAGGCTTCATGACCAAGAACCCAAAGGCAAATGCAACAAAAACAAAAATAAATAGATAGGACTGAATTAAACTAAAAAGTTTCTGCACAGCAGAATAAATAATCAGCAGAGTAAACAGACAACCCATAGAGTGGAAGAAAATCTTCGCAAACTATGCATCTGACAAAGGACTAATATCCAGAATGTACAAGGAACTCATAAATTAGCAGGAACTCATAAATCACATCAAAAAGTGGGCTAAGGATATGAATAGACAATTCTCAAAAGAAGATGTACTAATGGCCAACAAACATGAAAAAAATGCTCAACATCACTAATGATTAAGGAAATGCAAATCGAAACCACATGCAATACCATCTTACTTCTGCAAGAATGGCCATAATCAAAAAATAAAAAAATAATAGATACTGATATGGATGTGGTGAAAAGTGAACACTTTTACACTGCTGGTGGGAATGTAAACTAGTACAACCACTATGGAAAACAGTGTGGAGATTCTTTAAAGAACTAAAAGTAGATCTACCATTTGATCCAGCAATCCGACTACTGGGTGTCTACCCAGAGAAAAAGAAGTCATATGAAAAAGATACTTGCACATGCATGTTTATAGCAGTGTGAAAATTTGCAATTTCAAAATCATGGAACCAGCCCAAATGCCCATCAATCAACAAATGGATAAAGGAAATGTGGTATAGATATACCATGGAATACTACTCAGTCATAAAAAAGAATGAAATAATGGCCTTCACAGCAACCTGGATGGAATTGGAGACCATTGTTCTAAGTGAAGCAACTCAGGAATGGAAAACCAAACATCATATATTCTCACTCATAAGTGGTAGCTAAGCTATGAGGACACAAAGGTGGACTTTGGGGACTCAGGAAAAAGGGTGGGGATGAGGAATAAAAGACTATACATTGGGTACCGTGTACATTGCTCAAGTGATAGCTGCACCAAAATCTCAGAAATCACCACTAAAGAACTTAGCCATGTAACCAAATACCACCTGTTCCCCCAAAAACCTACTGAAATAAAAAATTAAACTTAAAAAATACTAAGGAAGTAGAATGAGAAAAAAAATGAATCCAGCCACAATTTCAAGGAATGGAATCAAAACTGAGAATTGTGTTTATTTGTTTTGTATTGTTTTGTTTTGTTTTGTTTTATGGGAAGGTTTGTGCCAACCATTTTTTGATCTTAACACTTTGATGGTGGAATCTTTCAGAATACAGACAACCATGATGATTTCTTTTTTGCACTCCAAGTCACTGTCACTGATTAATAAATAATCATTTTTAGCTCTGTGGGGGTGGAATTTGGGTGGATATTTTCTTTTCGACATATCCACTAGTGAGTAATACATTTATTTTAAGTGCCAATAAAAACGTTATACTGCACTTATGTGACACCATTCATTAGTTATTAGAAAAACGAACTCTAAACCATTTCAGCAATGCTATATTTCTTTACCTGTGAATTCAGATTATCTGCTCAACATTTTATATTAAATTAACAAGTTTTGAATACTGTATAACATTTTTGGAGGGAGAGTAAATGAAGACATTTTCAAGAATGGCACTATCCCTGGACTTATTTCAGTAGACAGTATTTTTCACCTTCTTCTCAACAGATATTTTATAATTGTTTCCATACATTTGCTTCCTTTCTGGTATCTTTCTAACACTTTAATCTTCTTTATTATTTTTCTTTTGTGAGTTTCATGTCTGCTGTTGTATGCTGTCCCTTCTCAACCCCTAATCTTTCTCTTATCTCTAAGTTTAGAGAGAGAACAGAGGTATCCTAGATTCTAGCCCTGTTGTTTTTAGCTTGTGCATTCTTTGGGTCTTGGTTTCCTCATCTGTAAAATAGATGATCAGTCTGACTAAATTAATCAGAATAATGCCATCCTCAGAAATGGATCTGATTTGGAATTCTTAAAATTAGACCAAAGCCATTAGGGGCTTTATGTACATGAATCAATGCTGAGACAAAACTGAACCCCTCATAAGTGATTTTCCTGTTGAACTCACATTTAGAGATTTGCTATTATTGGAGTTATTCTTAATACTTGGCTGTTGCCACCATAATAGTTTTGGGAAACTGACTTATAAAGACATTTTATTTCATTAAACAATCACTGAGTGCTCAGTATGTGCAAGCACTATAACCATATATTACATATTTAATATGAGATCAGAGGTCAGAAAATTTAAATACTTAGGCCAGGCACATAGCTCACACCTATAATCCAATGTTTGGGAGGCAAAGGCAGGAGGATCGCTTGAGGCCAGTAGTTAGAGACCAGCCTGGGCAACAACATAAGCAAGACCCCATCTCTTTGAAAAAAAAAATTAAAAACATTAGCCAGACATGGTGGTGCATGCCTGTAGTCCCAGCTATTCGGGAGGCTAAGCTGGGAAGACTGCTTTAGTCCAGGAGTTCAAGGCTCCAGTGTGCTATGATTGCACCACTGCCCTCCATCCTGGGCAACAGAGTAAGACCCAATCTCTAAAAATATATATATATATATATATACACACACACACACATATATAGTTAATATTTTTGCTATTAAGAGAAACAGTAGGATTAGCTTCATTTAAAGATGTAAACTTTTGTAAAAAGAAAAACACATTTTGTTTCATTGGAGAGAGCGGTCAAAGTTTTTTTGTTTTTGTTTTTTAACAGTTTTTTTTTCAGTTGAGAGTATAGAATAGTTTCACTTAATTTTCCATGTAGGAGTAGGGCTAAACCTCAACCTATAACCTTCTACAAAACACTTCTACAAAGAAAACAGCTACAAATGAAAAACTGGCAAAGTTCCCTATGTGTGAAATATTTTAGAAGACATTTAAGCCAGATTTAAACCAACTTCTCACCATGGATTCAAGATTCATTCAATTAAACCAATTTTTGGTGTTGCATATGGAGTTCATAACCCCAATATAGAGTATGAAAACACCTAGAATTTTCAGTGGTAATACTACAATTAACTATATTAACTGTTATGTTGGTGGTAATATTATAATTAACTGTCATATTAATGGTAATATTACAATTAACACACATGGTTAGCTCCGGTGTACCAAGATTGAACTTAAAATATGGAAACAAAAGGTTAGTTATTACGCAAAGTCCTTACATCATTTTCTAAATAAAATAGGAATACCAGCATAGGATGAAAGAAAAATAGTAATTTTTTTCTTAATAAAGTTTTGTATGCTGAAGTGAATGTGTGATGTGGCTCCCAAATCTTCCTTTAAGAATAAATGACTTATTTCCAGTGGCTGAAGTACAGTTAACAGACAGCCCTAAGCCCTCAACCTTCTTTGAGAGTTTTCTCTGCCAAAGATAGCTGAGTTCTCTATAGCATTTCCTATTCACAGAAATGACTGGTCAACTTAGGGATAGAAAGACTCCAATTTCAGGGGCCCTCATCCCAACTCAAGACAACTCTGGAAGACAATCCCACTTTAGAACTCCCAGTGGGATGGCTGAGGCGTTCATCGAGAGGGCATCACACCCCATATTCTCTGTCTGCCTAATCCTATTTCATTGCCTTTCCTTGCACAGGTATTGCTTTCCAGAGCACTTCCCAATGTGTCCCATATACTAATCTCCACCAGGATTTTCTTCCCAGGGAACCCAACTCTGTCACCAACCAGAAGTGCCCTTGAATAGGTCATGAAAAAAAAAGATCATTATTAATTATTTTCTATGAAACCTAGTTTCCTAATCCAAAACATAAATATCATCCTGAGCTAGGGTTTTTGTTCAAGTGTTAAATGCAATGTCACAGAAGTTGTTGTAGAGTTTTATAGTTAATGCAGACTTGGAGCCAGATAGATGCGAGTACCAATTTCAGCTCTACCACTTACTAGCTATGTAGCTTTCAGAAAGCTACTTAAGCCCTTCATGTATCTACCATGTCATCTATAAAATAACAATAATTATACTAAAATAACACTTAATTGGACATTTACTATATGCCAGTCATTTAGCTAATGTAATCAAACCTATATTTTAGTAAGCTTATTTAGGCTGGGTGCAGAGGCTCACGCCTGTAATCCCAGCACTTTGGGAGGCTGAGGTGGGCAGATGACCCGAGGTTGGGAGTTCGAGACCAGCCTGACCAACATGGAGAAACCCCGTCTCTACTAAAAATACAAAATTAGCTGGGTGTGATATTGCGTGCCTGTAATCCCAGCTACTCGGGAGCTTGAGGCAGGAGAATTGCTTGAACACAGGAGGCAGAAGTTGCAGTGAGCTGAGATCACACAATTGCACTCCAGCCTGGCCAATGAGAACAAAACTCTGTCTCAAAAATAATAATAATAAGCTTATTTAATAAAATAAATAAGGTTGCTATAAGGATTAAGTGAACTAAACCATATAAATGATTTTCTGCAATACCTGCTACATGGTATAAACTGAATAAATGGTAGTCAGTATAATTTCTATTGTTGTTATTCATAATAAAACATATGTTATAGTGCCTTGCACTGAAAATGATACTCTGTGTGAGAAAAGGAGTCAGATTTTTCAAATTGCCATATTTTTGTTTGAAATAAATATTTTCTATAATGTAGTGACATAATTAAAAATACTTAAATTATCTAAACTGGCACAGACATACTCAGAATCCACAAGACAACAGCTAACAGTCAAACAGAGAATAAATTATCTCATAAGACTCCCTTTATTTCCCTTCTTCCTCTTCAACAAACTGTACCTACTCAAATGCAAAGATGTGCAATCAGTTGCAGGTTAGAAGCAGAAACCACTGTCTATAAAGCCAAACTAGTAAACCCTCTTGTGATAATGGAGGGAACTAGAGATTACATTCTTGTTGTTCCATAGATGAAGATTGCTGGTGGTGTGGAAATGTACATGACTCAATCTTGTTCAGATTGTCTACTTGGTACTTATCCTAAAACCTACCTACACTTTCACCTCTCCAAGTCACACAGAGAACCTCATCTTCCTGAAACATTTTATATACCATCATGTGCACCAGAGGTTATTCACCTGAGATATATATATTTTCTCAGTTTCTTCTTGATTTGAATTCAACTGATCTTAAAAGTATTTACTTACTTCAAGTTTATTTGAAAACTAATACTAAAGACATGGAAAAGCCCAGGTTAATAGAATTGCTAAATAAACTGAAATGTTCTATTTTAAGCATTGGGGCTGTTACTAAATACCTCAAAGCCATAAGATGGAGCCATACACTAAGAACAGTGAGACAGAAAGAACCCTCTTTGTATATATCCTAGAGCAGCTGCACCAGCTCTGGATAGTCTACCTCTGGACTTCTTAGAGCATGAGAAAAGTAAACCACTATTTGATTAAGCAACTGTGGCTAAGTTTTCTGTCAGTGGTGCTAAAGACACTCCCAGCTAATACGGGGTTTTACTAATGTAGCTTCATTCTATTCTTTACTTTTTCCATCAACTTGTTTTCATATTCATCCGTAAAAAGTGAAGATGTCATTAATTCCATGTAACTGCTCTACAGTATGCCATCACATTTTCATCCCATATTTTACCTCTCTATTCCCTCACTGATAAAATTTTGAGTTATTTTTCACTTATTCTTCTCAACAGTATTGTGCTATACATACGTACATGTGTCCTTATGCACAACAAAATTTCTTTAACTATATTTAGCAATGGAATAGCTGGTTGTAGGGCACAAATATTTTCAATTCGTTAACTACTGATGTTGCCAGTTAACTTGCCTTTGCCCCTTCAGAGTCTTCCTTTCTCCATCCTACCCTGCCCTAGGAGGCTGACTCTATGAACTATATCGATGGGCCCTTCAGCTCCTGGTTGGATTTATCCAATGAGGAACCCCAGCAGAATATCTAAGGGAGAGTGCAGTCTAGGTATTTATTCACCAGCTCCCTCCTACATGATTTCTTGTGCTGTGTCCCTCAACCAAAAAGCGCTGCTCCTCTCAAAGCAAGCTCTACAAGATTTTCCCTTTCTGGATTCTATGAACCTTTACTCCTCCTTGTCCCTTTGGATCTGGAAGTGGTAACAGTTCCTCTGCTCACATCTTCATAGTCTCTTTGTAAATCGAACCTCCTTGAATTATCCTCCATCTGTTTAGGCGAGAGCTTGACTGCATCACCACTATATTCCTCTTCAAAGAGCCTGTATTAATTTAGACTTACTAGCAGTGCACAAGAGTGTTCACTACCCCCACACTTGCCAACACTGAATATTAACTGACTTAAATTTTCTTTTATCTGATGGATTCAACATAATTGATTTTTTTTGTTTTATTTTTTACTTTTCTGATTACAAGTGAGATTGAGCATCTCTGTATATGCCCTTTTTCCCCTATAAATTGCTTTTTACTATCATTTGCCTATTTTTTTTTACTGGATTGTCTTTTTCTTGTTGACTTTTGGTACTTTAAATATTTGAAATACTTATCCGTATCTGTTACATATGTTGAAATAGCTGTCATCTGCTGCTTACCTTTTGTCACTGGTGTTTTTTGTTACCCAAACCTTTAACATATCTACCTATATTTTCTTCTGTTTTAAAGTTTTACTTTTCATATTTTGGTCCTTAATGTATCTGAAAATTATTTTTGTGCACAGTATGAAAGTCATCTAATAGCATTTCTTTCCTTATTGTGAGCCAATTTTCACAGCACCATTATTGAATAATCCATCATTTTCCCTTGATTTGAAGTGGGGCTTATTTCCTAATTTCTAATGTACTTGTGGATCTGTTTCTGAATTTTACATTCTATTCCATTCATCTATTTGCTGTCAATATATGAAGACTTTATGAAGAGATGGGGTCTCATTGTGTTACCCAGGCTGGCCTTGAACTCCTAGGCTCAACCAAGCCACCCACCTCAACCTCCTGAGTAGCTGAGAGTCCAGGTGCATACTACCATCACCAGTTTATTCTAATAGTCTTGTTCTTTAATACTTTCAGGTTTTCCATGTACATGTTCACATCATCTGCAAATAATAAAAATTTTCTTTATTTCCATTTCTTGTAATTCATATTTCTTTATTATCATAACATTTTAGAATCTCAATCCCATAGTTCATAGTAGTGGTGATAATGGATGTTCGTGTTTTGTAACTTTGAAGATATTTGTAATATTTCATTATTAAATGTGATACATTTGCTGTAAGTCTGTTAGATTCCTTTCAATTATTAAAAAAGTTTTTAGCTGGGCACAGTGGCTCACACCTGTAATCCCAGCACTTTGGGAGGCCGAGGCGGGTGGATCACCTGAGGTCAGGAGTTTGAGACCAGCCATGGCCAACGTGGTGAAACCCTGTCTCTACTAAAAATACAAAAATTAGCTGGGTGTAGTGCGCCTGTAATCCCAGCTACTCAGGAGGCTGAGACAGGAGAATCACTTGAACCCAAGAGGCAGAGATTGCACTAAGCCAAGATCATGCCACTGCACTCCAGCCTGGGCAACAAGAGTGAAACTTCATCTCAAAAAAAAAAAAAAAAGTTTACTCCTATTGCTCTTATGTAAAAAGTTTTTTTAAAAAAACATAAAATTCATGTCAACTGTTGAATTTTATCAAACATCTTTTTCTGCATATTTTGGAATAATCATATTTTTCCCTTTCAAAAGTATTTATATATTAAATGACATTAACAGATTTTCAATTTTTTTTCCCTGCAGACACTATGGTGTTTTATTGGCAATTTTTTTTTTTTTTTTTTTTTTTTTTGAGACGGAGTCTTGCTCTGTCACCCAGGCTGGAGTGCAGTGGCGCCATCTCCGCTCACTGCAAGCTCCGCCTCCCGGGTTCACGCCATTCTCCTGCCTCAGCCTTCCGGGTAGCTGGGACTACAGGCGCCCGCCACTAATTTTTTTGTATTTTTAGTAGAGACGGGGTTTCACCGTGTTAGCCAGGATGGTCTCGATCTCCTGACCTCGTGATTTGCCCGCCTCGGCCTCCCAAAGTGCTGGAATTACAGGCCTGAGCCACCGCGCCCGGCCGGCAGATATTTTTAAATGTTGAAGTATTCTTGAATTCCTTGACCATGATTTATATACACACATGATGTTATCATATTTTATTTCTTATAGTTGCGTCTAGATTCATAAATGATTTTTTTCTTATATTGTCTTTATTTGGTTTTGTTTAAATGAGTTCAGGGTCTCTATTTTATAAATCTTACTGAATCTGTAATTCTCCTTTTTTCTTAACAGTTTATGTCTTTGTCATTTTTTCTGTATTCATCTTGTAAGAGACATGTCTATCAAACTTTTCAAAAACTAGTATTTGTTTTTATAGAACCTTTCTAGTGAATCTGTTTCCTATTTCATTACTTTATGTTATTTTTCACTTTCTTCCTTCTGCTTTCCTGAGTTTATTCGGTTGTTCTTTTTCTAACTTAAGACAATGTGCACAACTCATTAGTTTACATTGTTCATCTTTTCTAATGTAAACATTTAAAGCTAGAATTTTTATCTAAATATCACTTTAGCTATATCTCATAAGTTATGCCACAGTCTTCCCAATATTTTACATTCAAAATATCTTATAATTCCTATTATGAATTCTGTTTTGATCAACTAATTTTTAAGAAACATTAAAAAATTTCTAAATATGCTTTTTAAAAAGTTATCTTGTAACTAATTCCTAGCTTAACTGAGTTTTGGCCTGAAAATGGGGTTTATAAAAGAGCAGTTCTTTGGTTTTTTGCTGAGAATAGTTTTGTAACTTTATATATTATTAATTTTTATAGGTGTATTATGTCCATTTTAAAAGATTTTGTATTTTCTAATTGTAGAGTACAAGTTTTACATATAAAGCATACAAAACTTTTTGTATTGTTCAAAACTTCTTATAGCCTTACTAATTTTTTTGTCTTCTTTCTCTATCAATATGTAGACTATAAAAATGGTTACAAAATCTTTTCCCACCTGAAATCTATACCCTTGAAATGAGATAGCAGGTCCATCGAAAAAACTGGAATCTCTTCCTCCACCCTTTGAATCCAGGTTGGTCACGTGACCTTTTTCAGCCGGTAGGACATTAGCAACTGCGATGCAAGCAAAGGCTTGAAAAGTGCTTGTGCATTAACATTTGTTTCCTTGCTACTTTTCTGATCTTCTATCACGTGAACAAGGTCCATTAACTTAATAGATAATGGGATAAATATGGCCCAGTTATCTATCACTCCAGTAAACTCATAGACATGTGAGCAAGGCCATCAAACTTGCATGGCCCCAGTGAAGATCAACAGAGGAATTACCCAGATGAACTGTGGGTCAGTTTAAATTGCTGACCCACAATATAATGAGCTAACAAGTGACTGCAGTTTTAAGCATCTAAATTTTGGGGTAGTGTATTACATAACAAAAGCAAACTGATACAGTCAATTACTGAGAAAGATGAGTTAAAATTCTCACTAAGGTAATGGATTTGTCTATTTACCTAGTATTTCTGTTCATTTTTGGTATGAATATTTGAAACTGTATTGTTAGGTGAAATTGAAATTATTGTTGTCTTCCAGGTCAATTTTATCTTTATCATTATATCACCAACCTTTTTATCTCTACTAATGTTTTTGCCTTAACATCTAATTTGTCTGATTCTAAGATAGTTATACTTTCATCCTTTCTGTGTCCTTAAGCTCCGATATCTCTTTGAATAACATATAACTTGGTTTAAAGGGAAATCAATCTACCAATCCCTGTCTTTGAATAGAGACGGAAAGTTCAACTCGTTTACATTTATTTTGATTATTGGTATATTTGCATTTATCTCTAACATCCCTTCTGCCTTCCTTTTAAGCTCTTCTCCTTTCCTACTTTCTTTCCACTGAATGTACGGAGTTTGTTTTTTTATTCCCCCTCCATTTTTTGTGAGATTATAAATTTACATCTTTTTAAAATTCTTTTTAGTGATGATCCTTAAAATTTTAACATAATACCAGATGGACAGTCTAAAGGGAAGTTGTAGTTCTAACTTTTTCCCTTAAAATTAGAAATTGGAAAACTTTAATCATTCTCCTTTCTTCTTCATTAAATTGCTTGGCATTTTTGCTGAAAATGAAGTTGGTCCTATATATGGGTCTATTTTTGCACTCTTATTAGGTTTCGTTTGCCTATTTGACTATTCTTGTGCCATATCACCTTCCCCTAATTATTACAGTTTATAGTAAGTAAGCTTGATATCTCATAATGTAAATCTCCCAAGTTGTTTTTCTCCAAAATTGTGATGACTGTTCTATGCCTATTGTATTTTCATAAAGATTTTAGGATCTGCACCTGAGGAGCCTTATCTGCATTTGTAATTGATTTAGATGACAAGGTCCTGGACTTCAAGCCAATGCCATATTGGAATAAGAATTTAGGGGACTTGGGGGAGAGAGTGGGTTTATTTCGCCCATGTGGAAGGAATGTGAATTGTTGTGTCCAAAGGGAAGACTGTAGAAGACTGTTTTCCAGAGATGGCAACAATAATATTTCCTATTGCCACATGCTCTCCTTTAGTGTTACTTTATTACTCTCCTATCAAGAAGCAGAGTTTGTTTCTCACTCTCTTGAATCTGTGCAGGTGCTGGGACTGCTTTGATGAGATTCAGGTGTAGTTCTTAAATAGTTTGGCAACTTTTACCTCCTCCATCTTGGAGTCCTATGCCAGCTTGTAAGAAATCCAGGCCATGAAGAGGATGACAGCTGCAAGACATAGGAGTTAAAAAACCACATGGGACCTCCAGCCCAGTCAATCATTCAGATGAATCCAGTCCCAGCTGCAACCCCTGAAACGATATGAAGGATCCCAAGCATGAACCACCAAGCTAAGTCTGGTCAACCTACAGAACTGTGAAAGACAATAATAAATTGATGTTTTGAAGTGCCAAGTTTTGGAGTGGTTTGTTATACAGCAATAGAAAACTGGAACAGTTATATATTTTGTTAGTTTTTAGTGGTTACCCAGGAGATGACAATATGTATTCTTGACTTCTTAGAATCTATATTAAATACAGTTTCAAAATAATGCATTTTTATTCACTTTAAATATTTTCTAACATCCCTTGAGACATCTTTTGTGATCCAAAGATGATTAGAAGTGTATTCCTTAGTTTCCAAGAGTTTAGAGATTTTTCTGTTCCCTTTCTTTTATTGATTTATCATTTAATTCTGTAATGAACGTGAAACCGTTTGAATGATTTTGATTCTTTTAATTTGTCAAGATTTGTTTTATTACCCAGCCTATGATCCATCTTAGTGAATATTTCATATGCACTTGTAAAGAATGTATATTCTGTTGTTGTAGTGGGAGGTGTTGTATAACTGTCAACTAATTTCAATTGGTTGATGGCGTTGTTGAGTTTTTCTGTATCTTCCTGATTTTTCTATTTGTTCTATCAATTACTGTGTGAGGAATGCTGATATCTCTAACTGTAATTGTGCATTTGTCTGTGCTGTCCTTTCAGTTCTGTCAGATTTTTGCTTCATATGTTTTGAAGATCTATTGTTTGGTCTATACACATTTAGGGACAGTATGTCTTCTTGGTGAATTGACCATTTTATCATTATGTCATGTTCCCTCATTATCCTAGCTAACTTTTATTTTGGTTAGATATCTACTTTAATATTGATATATCAACTTTGCCTTTCTTTTAATTAGTGTTTGTGTCGTTTATCTTTTTGTGTACTTCTCCTTTTTACCTACATGTATAATTGTATTTGAAGTGAATGTCTTGTAGACAGCATATACTTGTGTTTTTATCCATTCAGAAAATCTCTGTTTTAGAATTGTTGTGTTTGCATTTTGGTTGAGTATATAATTAGAGTGGACTTGTTAAACAATATGAATGCATGTGGTCAGAGTTTGTAGATTCTGTCAGTTTTCCAAAGTGGCTTTATCACTTTTACTTCAACTAGCAAGAAGTGAGAGTTCCATTTGTTTCATATCTTAACAGTTGGCATTGTCAGATTGATCGATAAAATTTTAGTTATTCTGGTTCGTAGGTGGTAATATCTCATTTCAAACTCAGCTATCACTCTTTTATTTATCTCCTCTCTTCATAGATTGTGGTTTAGTATTAATGATGTCTCATGGTTCTAACTGTGTTACTGCCTGTTTTCCTGTTTATACCACTTCTATTTTTTAAGTATCATTTCTATCACCAAATACCACCTATTATTGTTGTTCCTGAATTTTGTGTTTATTATAAATAAATACATCAATTTTGAAAAAAACCTGTGTTTTGATCTTGCATATTTTGTATAATTATGGGTATGTTTAGATTTAAGTATATCATGTAATTATTTGTTTTCTATGTGTTATCTTGGTTTTTCAATCCTGTTTCCCCTTTTCTGCCTTCTTAAAGAACTGGAGAGGACTAGAAGAGTCTGTAACTTTTATTCAACTATTTACCATTTCTCTTGCCTTTCCTTCATATTTTACAGGTTTCCTTTTTATATCATTTCTCTTTTGTCTGAAGAACTTCCTTTAGCAAGTATTGTAGAACAGGTCTACTGACAATGAATTGTCTCTGTTTTCCTTCATCTGAGAATGTCAATGTCTTTATTTCACTTTCACTAAGGATATTTTCTTTGTATATAGCATTCTGAGCTGATGGTTCTTTTTATCAGTGCTTTAAAAAATGTTGTTCCACTTTCTTCTGCTTTCATAATTTGTGATGAAAAATCTAAAGTAATTTAAATCATCATTCCCCTTTGTTCTCCATAAGTAATGCATCATTTGTCTTTGTTTGTTTATAAGACTTTGTCTCTGCCTTTAGTTTTCAGCAATTTTATTTTTATGTATCTCAGCATTAATTTATTTGGAGGTATCCTCTTTGGATTTGCTGAGCTTTTTGAATCTCTAGGTCTATGCCTTTGGCCAAATTTAGTAAGTATTTAACCATTTCTGCAAATATTTTTTGCTGCAGTGGACTGTTTCCCCTCTCTTCCTTGGATTCCAGTGACACAGTGTTGCACCTTGGAGTATTATTCCAGAGATTTCCCAAGGATCTCTTCATTTCTTTTCAATATTTTTTCCTCTGCTGTTAAGATTAGATAACTTCCACTGATCTATTTTCAAGTTCATTCACGTCTTTCTCTGTCATCTCCATTTTGTTATCACCCCTATCCATTGAGATAGAGTTTTCAGTTAATAAATTTTTCAGTTCTGAAATTTCCATGTGTTTCCTCTTTAAATTTTTTGTTTATTTACTGAGACTTTATATTATCCATTTGTATCAAGAGTACTCATCCTTACTTCTTGAAGAATTTTTATAATAGCTGATTTTAGGTCTTTGATAATTTCAACATCTTTGTCATCTAGGCAGTAGTGTCTCTTTACTGTTTTTCTATTCGAGTTGCAATTTTCCTAGTTCTTTGTATGCCAAGTAATTTTTCTTGTATCCTGGACATTCAGAATAGAATGTTAAGAGACTCCGGGTCTTATTTAAATCCTATCTATGTGGAATGTTGATATTCTTGTTTCAACATATGATCAACCTAATTGAGTTCAGGCCACAATTTCTGACCAGCCTTATGTGGGTTCTGGTTCTAATGTTAGTTCAGTTTTCAAAGGCCTTGTAATGCTATTCATGCCTGTCTCATGTGTAAAACCCATTATCTTGTCTTGGACCTGGATTGTGGTCTATCCCATAGTTCTATTCTGAAAGTTTTTGATATGATCATTAGGGGCAAATCCACGTGTACATAACCTACAGGGTAAGCACAGGACTTCACATATAACTTTATATGATTGCTTTCCCAAGATTCTCATTTCCCCTGACTTCCTAAGTACTTTCTGATTTTCAAGGACTCCTCTTTTTGGTCCTCTAGCCAGAAACTTTGGCTTTAGTCATCTCACTCTGCCATACATTTCCTGTACTACACCCATGTATACGACCACATGGCAGAAGGAAAGAGGTGGGAAAAAAGCTATGGAATTTCATCTCATCTTTTTGGGAACAGTTTCTCTGGACAGAAAGTTTCCCATTTCTCAGAATTTTAAGCACCAGTGGGCTCTCACTGCTGCTACTGTCACTGCTGCCAACATTGGCATAGGTTTGCCTAGGGGTGTGGGATGTGAAAGAATTAAAACGGAGGAACCCAGGGAACTTCTCCCACTCACTGTGAGTATGTTAGAAATCTCTTTCACACTCCTTTAATCCAGACACCTTTCCTATATGCCTCTCTGTCCATGTCAGCTCCCACTTCACGGTTTTGCTGCCTTGTGTCCAGGCTGCAGGATAGCAGAAGAAAAGCAAAATGGGAGACTCACCACCATTCAGTAGTACATAAAATGAGCCCAGATGGAATTATGGAATTGCAAAACAGAATATGCGTATTGGGAAAGGTAAATTAATAGATAAATATAAAATAGTATTGACAGTTAAAACAATGATTATAGTATCTTTTAAAGTTTAAAATGTGTAGAAGAAAATATATGACATCATTAACACAAAAACCAGCAGGGGACTCTGATTCTATAATTCCGTCTGGGATCATTGTCCTTCAGCTTAAATAACTGGCTTAATAATTACTAACTCTGCTAATAAGGGATTTTCTTACCTTTTGTTTGAAAGCATCTTTATTTTGTCTTCATTTTTAAGACTCTTTGCAATGACTATAGAATTCCAAGTTGGCAGTATCCTTCCCCACTCCACCTCTTTTTCAAAGATGCCATTCTACCATCTTCTGATTTCAATAGTTTCTGTTGAAAAGTCAGCCATATCTTGTGATTTCTCTCCTCAAATTAATGTTTTTCCCCCTCTGGCAACTTTTAATATTTTCTTTTTGCCTTTGTCAGAAATGTATGTGTGACGTGCCTGAACGTAGTTTTCTCTGTATTTAACCTGCTACAAGTTTGTAGGGGTTTTTTGGTTTTATTGTTTTTGTTTTTTTGAATATGTGGTTTGATTTCTTCCATCAGTTTTGGAAAATTCTCAATGGGTAGTTATTTAAATATTTCTTTAGTCCCATTCTCTCTTCTTCATCTAGATCTCCAATTGCAATTAGGTTAGACCTTTTCACTCTATCATATTTATCTTTTTCTTTTACATATTTTCTATACTTTTAATACTCTCTGTGCATTAATCTGGATATTTAATATTGACCTCTCTTCTGGCTTACCAATCCACTGTTCTGCTGATTATAGATAGATCCTCAACCCATTTATCTAATTCTTAATTGCAGTAACTGCTTCTGTTCTCCTCTCCGTAGTCCTGGATTTTTAGTTAAGTCTTCTGTCTGGATTCCAACTCTCTCTTAAAATTGTCTGTTCTTTTTTTTTTTTTTAACATTTTTAATTATTTTGGAGTCCCTCTCAGATAAGTCAGAACTCTAAATTACCTGTGGGTCCATTTCTGTTTTCTGTTGTTTTTTTCCCTAGGTTTTGTTTTGTTTGGGGTTTTAAAAAATAATTTTTAATTTGCTGAAAATTTGTGGAGATCCTGAATGATACTATGTTCCTTTAAGGAGGGTGGAGTTGGCCAGATGTGGTGGCTCATGCCTGTAATCCCACCACTTTGGGAGGCCAAGGTGGGCAGATCACCTGAGGTCAGGAGATGAAGACCAGCCTGGCCAACATGTCAAAACCATGTCTCTACTAAAAACTACAAAAATTAGCCAGGTGTGGTGGTGAGCACCTGTCATCCCAGCTACTCGGGAAGCTGAGGCAGGGAGAATTGCTTGAACCAGGGAGGCAGAGGTTGCAGTGAGCTGAGATCATGCCACTGCACTCCAGCCTGGACAACAGAGCAAGACTCTGTCTTAAAAAAAAAAAAAAAACATGGAGGGTGGAGTTTTTTTTTTGATAGCAAAAAAAGTACCACTGGAAAATCTTGATCCTGTCTAGGGTTGGCTTTAGACTTCATTCAGGCTGTTCTGTTTTCATTTTGCTCTTTTTCATGCAATGTGGTTCTTATTCCTAAGGTTAAGTGAAGAAGAAGAAGGAGCAAGAAAAGAGTTCCACTTCATTTTCAGAGGGTATTTTCACTGATTATAGATGTCTATGTGGATGTTTTTTTCTTTTAGCATGTTATAGATGTCATTCCATTGTCTTCTGACTTCCATTATTGCTGATTAAAACCCAGGTGTAATTCATATTCTTGTTCTCCTATATTTAATATATCTTTTTCCTTTGGCTGCTTTAGAGATTTTTCATCTATGGTTTTAAATAGTTTGGTGTGTGCCAGTGTGATATGCTGATTATTTATTCTTTTGGGGATTTTCCACCTTAGATTGGTAAATTTATGCTTCCCATCATCTGGGCCAAATTTGGGGCATTATTTCCAAAATTTTTTTTTTTGCCCCATTTTCTTTCTGCTTTCTTTCTGGAATTCCATTTCAGAAAGTACAAATTTTGCAAATTAGATAATTATACTAATGGGGTTTAGAATTTTCATTTCTTTCTTTTGGCTTCCATTTTTCTACTGTGATTCTCTATTTGTTCATTTTCCACTTGTTCATTCATTTTCCTTTAAATACCTGAACATATTTATAATAGTTACTTATTCTTTCCTGCCAATTCCTCCTATATCTGGGCCATGTCAGGATCAGTTTCTATTGACTGCTTTCTCTTCAGTATAGGTCACTTTTGTGTGTTTTTCACTTGTCTATATTTGTTTGTTGGGTTTGTTGGTTGGTTTGTTTAGAAACAGAGTCTTGCTATGTTTCCCTGGGCTGGTTTTGAACTCCCGGGCTCAAGTGATCCTCCCTTGTCAGCTTCCCAAGTGGCTGGGACTATAGACGTGCACCATCCTGTCCAGCCTATTAAATTTTTTGTTGTTAATTATCCATTGTAGGGAGTCTGTATCATGTTGTTTTCTTTTAATGGGTGTTGTTTCATTCTTATAAATTTCCCTGGTCCTGTCTGATTTCATATTATTCTTCGTTACAGTTTGTGCTATGGAGAAACAAGATTTTGAATTTTGCTCTAAGACATGCTTTTTCGCCTGATTGTTGCTTTTAAGGCAAGGCCTTTCTAGCATCTCAATTGAATCCCTGAAGTGCTCAATGAGGTCTCGTTGCCCTGCTGCGATGGAACTCCAACGTCTCTCAACAATGCACTACAGGCAGCAGGTAATCTGTGTTAGGCCTTGCAGAGTTTTGTCATGTCAATATTCAGCTCAGCTGTTGGCCAAGGACTGGTGGTGAATCTCCATGTAGACTTGTGGGGGAGTCCATTTTCCATAACTACCTATCTTCAGAAATTTCAGCTGCTTCAACAACCCAAAACTCCAGTCTCTCCCCCGTTAACTGAAACTTCTGCCTTACCTGTGTTCTACCTTCCTACATTCTAGAAAAACGTTTTTCTCTTCAGCAGAAAAACCTGGACAATTACAGGATAGTTGTGGAGCAAACTCAATATGTTTCCCTTCTCTCAAGGATCACAGCCGTGTGGGGCCTACTGTCCAATACCTGAGAAGGAGAGCTACTCAGGTACTTGTTACTCTCTCATGGCTGGAGGCAAAAGACTTTGGTACACTTTAATTTAAAGGCACACTGAGATTTAAATGATTGATACTATCGCTTATCCTTTGGTTAGTGAGTGGCTATCTTAGGAGTTATTGCCTGAAGAAAAAGCCAGTTCAGACTGCAAGACAAATGACTATTTGGTTGAGAAGTAACTCTCCATTTTTAAAGGGTGGAGATGGCTCAGTAGTAAATGAGTTCTCTTACACTGCCCTGGGAGATTAGACAAACAATGGATCTAACTAAGAAAATAGACTGACTCATTTGGCTACAGTGCTATACAGAAGTTATAAGCAAACTAACATTAAGCTCCAGAAACAGAATTGGGTTCTGTATACTGTAAATGAATTTTACAGTCAATTCTGAGATTTCTCATTGAAGAAATCAAAAATCAGATGTTTAAATTAATAAATCTAAAGACACTGTGACCCTTTCTTTCCTTACCTCATCATCTGCTATAGCGAGGCTGAAGTCATATGCAGTTTACTTCATTATTTATTAACTCTTCTTTAGGATGGTAGTTTTGATTGTAAAATAAGTAAGGTTTGCTGTAACCTTCTTTCCTCCTAATTTTCTTGAGCATTTCTTAACTATGTCTACTAGTGAACACCTTATCTTCAAAGTGAACGGGTCCATTGAGAGAATAACTACAGACAAGGAGTGAGTAAAGGCCTTCTTGGCACGACAAGAAGTTATGCTGGAGCTAAGTAACGGTTCATAAGTGAAAGGGGTGGAGAATGGGAGGGAAATGGAATCACAGATCTGGAAGAGACAAGTCATTGAGTCCAGACGGCCTCTAGACAGGTCAGGAAGGGGTGTTTGGGTGGACCCTTTTTTCACATCTGGATTTAGCTTCACTCGAACACTTTCAGCCTTTTGCCTTTCACCAAAACCAATTTCTTCTCTGCGAGACATGTGGCACTCCTCCTCCTCCTGCCCCAGGATGAGGTCCTCTGGCGTGGATTTCATTAGTTTTTGGGGATGGTCCATTCCTTTTCCAGGAGGTCTGTTTCAGGTTTAGGTCATTCCATTGGCCTCACCATCAACTGAAGGGCAGGTCTCCTGGCCACTCACTAATTCCCCGGGCGGAGAGGAAAGGCCTGTAAGCTGATGGTCACATTCCATGTACTTCTAACACCCCTTAGCTGTGAGGACACGATGTGCTGAGATGGGTGGAACTTGAGTTGGAGTTTTTAGGTGGTTTCAAATCGTATTCTCCATGAGAGAATCATACAACTGCCTACCTTTCCCAACATACACATCCACACTCCTACTTTATTCACGGTATAAGTGAAATTTTGGATTTTGGCAATGTTTATGGTTCCTCGGAGCCAACCACCTTTTCTTTCCCAAGTGTCTGGATTTACTTCAAGAAACTGCGGGACAAAGAAGGGTGGAGGTAAGCTTTAGTTTATTTCCCTGCTTCATGGGGGAAGGAGGTTTGTGAGCAGAAGCATGGAGGTACATGAGAGACGTGTTGCTCTCCGGTGCCTATCATACCCTCCCCATGGCCGGCGTGCACACACGGCGAGCAGAAACTCTCCCCCGCCCCGCCGCCTGCCGCCGCATGCACCCTCCCTGCACCTCCCGCCCGCCCGACCGACGCAGACCAAGCAGAACTTCCCTGGGTCGCGGCCCAGCGATACGGAGCGGCCCTGGCGAGGAGCCCTCCTCTTCCCGAGTCGTGGGTGGCGCGGTGCTTGTTTCCCTCCCCTCCCTTTCCGGACCCACACGGGGATGTATCTGGGTCAGCCTGGGAGGGGCCGGACCTGCCAGGGACCAGCGTGGGGGAAGGGGGTGGCGATGACAGCATCTTTCAGGTTTTTGGCGTCTCTGAGCTTCGCCTCGTCCAGCCTCTCACCGCGCTAGTGGCCGGCGAGGGCTGACGCTCTGGCCAGCCCAGGCCCGAGGGTGGGCGGGAGAGAGGGAGAGCCCGTCCTTCCGATCTGGGCGGCACCCCCTCCCCCACGCCCTGCGAACAATTCGCCTCCCACACACACACACAGGCGCACACTCTATTCCCCAGAGCACGCTCCTCGGGCGGGTAGTGAGTCCCTCCACCCCAGGAAAAGAGCAATGGAACAGTTCACGGCCGCCACGAGTTCCTGGTCTTCCTTCCTTTCCGGTGATAAACGGCGCTGCTACAAGCCAGCTACTGCTTAAAATGCTCCACCCGCGGGCCCGAGCCCCTCTCTCTTGGCTGGGCGGGGGCCCAGGTCCAGGACCGAGGGTCCCTTAACCTCCACTAGGCGCACAGGCTGAGCGCCCGGGCGGCGGGAGGTGCAAGGGCGCACACCCCCGGCGAACGCCTGGCTGCCTCAGTTCCTCTCTAGGTGATCTTTTGCGCTCCGCAGCTCCGGAGAGGAGCTGGATGTGCGTAAAAACTGCATCTTTCCTGGGTACTTTGGCAGATACTGCTGGGTTAGGTCCCGAGGGTCATGTACCCTCTAAGTTCCCCTCCCTATGGGCTCTGTATATAAGCCCAGCACCAAGGAATCAAAGCCAACAGGTCATTTCGCTGAGGCCTGGCCCCTCCCTAATCTTGCCCTGCATAGACGCGGCAGCTCCAAATTTACAAGTGCTAGCTCTTCATCCCAGCGTCAGGGAGAGAAGCGAAGCAATGAGTTGAGAATCATCTCTGGATTCTTGTATCCCATGCATAGTAATCTCCTTATCCCCTGGCCCCCTTCCTTGTTGCCCCACATTGCACGCTCAGGGACTTGTTTGCCAGCGGATGGCCTCGGCAATCCGCACCGCGCGCTCCTACAGCCCACGGATGCTCTTTGCCCCAGCTTCCCTAAAGGTGCCTGTATTCGCCTGTGCTCGTAACCATGCAGCGGTGTTCCCCCTTCCCCGCCTCACCTCATCCCCAGACATCTCTTGCCATCATTTCATGCACCCTTGTCTAAAACCCCGCGCTTCTCCCCACCCCCGCCAGGCGCAGCACCCCCTCCCTCGGCTGCGCCCGGAGGGGAGCAGAGCGGACAGGGGCGCGCGGGAGGCGCGCAGAGCTTTCGGGCTGCAGGCGCTCGCCGCGCCTGGGGAATTGGGCTGTGGGCGAGGCGGCCCGGACTGGCCTTTATCGCTCGCTGGGCCCATCGTTTGAAACTTTATCAGCGAGTCTCGCCACTCGTCGCAGACGCGAGCGGGGGGCGGGGGCGCGGCGAGGCGCCGGCGGCCGTGACGAGGCGCTCCCGGAGCTGAGCGCTTCTGCTCTGGGCACGCATGGCGCCCGCACACGGAGTCTGACCTGATGCAGACGCAAGGGGGTTAATATGAACGCCCCTCTCGGTGGAATCTGGCTCTGGCTCCCTCTGCTCTTGACCTGGCTCACCCCCGAGGTCAACTCTTCATGGTGGTAAGTACACGCGCGCGACCGCGGGGGTATTTTGGAGATCGGAGTGGGGACCTCATTGGCCACATAGACCCTTCCTGGCTGCGTTTCCCCGCGGCCGCAGCAGTCTCGGATTCTGGCCCGAACCCTGGCTACTGCCCTCTTATCGCCCCATGGTGAGCCCCTTCTCTTT
Organism: Mandrillus leucophaeus; assembly: GCF_000951045.1. Lineage (NCBI taxonomy): Eukaryota > Metazoa > Chordata > Mammalia > Primates > Cercopithecidae > Mandrillus > Mandrillus leucophaeus. The sequence goes on from NW_012102345.1 coordinate 177,045, forward strand.
TCCCGGAAGATCATTTCAGCTTTGACAACTCCATAAAACCACATTCCCCCACCAAATGAGAGTTCCGATGTTTGGTTTATTTGGATCCAGCTGAGCGACAGCAAAATCAGCCAATTTCTTATCCTGTTGAGAGACGTGCTAGCCCGGTCTCCAGCTCTAGCACAGACGTGTGTGTGTGTGTGTGTGTGTGTGTGTGTGTGTGTGTGTGTGTGTGTAAATTCACCTTGAAAACTACAACCGCCTCCCCCGCCCCACCCCCCTCCCAAAACTGCCTCAAGGTAAATCGACGGGCCAATTCAGGCAGTCAGGAGTTGTAGAACCCAAAGCGTGTGATTTTGTATTATTTCCCGTCCTTCCACATTCCAGGTTCACCCCAGTGGGGCGGAAGAACATTTTGCTGCCTCCAGGTAGAGACTATGGCTTTAATGCAAAGCTACAACCCCGGGTCTGTCTCTAAGATGTTACCCTGTTCACAACCGTCCCCGCAAAGAGTAACTTTGCTGTTTTCCTTTGTACTTTGGTCTGCAATTTATTTATTTTTGCATAGTGATGGAATGTTGAACCATAACAGGTCGCTAAAAGTTCCAAAGGCAGATTCCCTCCCCATCTAGAAACTGTTCTTCATCTGCCGACTTTCTGGTCTTGGAAAGAGATAGAGTTGATAGCCCTGTAATTTCCTTGCACCTAAAAGTTTCAGAACAGATATTAAAATATTGATTCAGAGAGACCCGTTATTGTGGGCTAATTTTTAAAGAATCTGGTAAGGGGTCTCAGCTCAATTACAGTCTAGAGCAGGGAAATGTTTAGGAAGACACTGGAGCTCTTCAAAGGAGCAAGGCAATGCGCTGATGGGAAGAGGGGTTCAATTCCTTCCTAAGCCGGCTTTGAACAGGGAGGCGTTTAGCCTTGACATTGCTGACACAGGATCAAAGATTGATTTATCAGACTGACCATTTTTCAATAAAATGACTATTTCTGTTTCCATGGGTGTATAAACATTATTTATTGCTCGGGCTTTTTGTCACATTGTCTCTCAGCTGTCACTTAAATATATTTTTTGGAAGTCACAGCTGTAACGATTTTATGATCATATAAAATAATGAAAATACAAGAAAAAGACATTCTCCTTGTTTGATCGCTTCAAAAGACACCTATGGCAGCTTGGGTTATATAAAAGGTACCTTTCTAAACATTTCACGACTAATAGAGAACATCTGGGTAGAGATGATGATGTAATTTTTTGTTAAAGTTTCTTTTCAAAAAGTACTTTATGGAGCTATAACACTGTTTGATTCTTCCAAACATTTAGTGTCCTTAATAACAATAGAAAGAATTTTTTCCAAAGGATCTTTATAAAAGCCAAAAAGAGCTACAAAATGGAAATGTTTAAAAGACTCTTCAGTAAGGAAAGAACAGCCTGTCTGTGAGGAGAGTGTAACATCAGATACCAGCAGGTGTTGATTAGACAGATACAGACAGTTCTTAAGACATTCTGTCAAATAAATGGGAACGAAGAGCTTCTAAGGTCAGCTTCCCTCAAAGCCAAGTCCAGACACATTGTGTCACTGAGATCTGAACCTTCTTGAGAAAAGTCTTCCACACATTCTCCCTAAGACACATTGCTTCTTACCCATCATTCATTTCCCCAGATGCCGACCTTGCCTCTGTCCCCCCGCCCAGAGCATCATCTGGTGGACCTAGCTTCATGTCCAACAGAAGTCATCACAGCATTTTGGGGATGACTTCTGCAAGATCACTCACTATGCCTGCCTGCCTTGGCTGTTTCTCCACTACATTAAAAAGTAAAAACCCTTGCTTTCTAATACCGCCAGAAGGATAAGGAATTCATATTTGAAAAGTGCTTTGAACTCCTTAGTCTCCCAGGAACACCGAGTCAGGCCTCTCTGTTCATGTTGCCCTCACCTCTGTGTTGGTTTGTCCCTTATAGGTACATGAGAGCTACAGGTGGCTCCTCCAGGGTGATGTGCGATAATGTGCCAGGCCTGGTGAGCAGCCAGCGGCAGCTGTGTCACAGACATCCAGATGTGATGCGTGCCATTAGCCAGGGCGTGGCCGAGTGGACAGCGGAATGCCAGCACCAGTTCCGCCAGCACCGCTGGAATTGCAACACCCTGGACAGGGATCACAGCCTCTTTGGCAGGGTCCTACTCCGAAGTAAGTCCCCTGCCTTCACCCAGCCCTATGGCTCTCTACTCATGCACAGCTCCCTCACCCTGTCTTCAGAGACCGTGCTTATCTTCTATTGCATTTTCTTCCGTCAGAAGTTTGTTCTGTTGGGCGTCATTGTCCCTGTTTTATAGGTGAGGACTAGAGAAATCAAGGAACATGTCTAGAGGCTTACAAGAGGTGAATTAAAAGGAAGAAGTAGAACCCCAGGTTGTTGTCTTTTCACTCTTTGCTCTGTCCATCCCTTCAATACGGCACATCCTCCAGGTTCAGATTTCGTCTCTAAGAGACGAGAGAAGGAGCCACAAGTCTCTTTTGACTTTTTCCTTGTCTTTCTGGGGCTTCCTTCAGAAGAATTTGAGCAGATCATCAGGATAGAATCTTCAAATCTTTTCTCAGCAAAAGATGATCAGCATTGCAAAAACACCACGTAAGTGTTATTAAGAAGCGGAGACAAATCTCTTCTCACCACTTTTCACCTTCCATTCAGCTACTCAGCCTTGAGTCACTCTGTGACTAAATTCAACATTTTTCCTCCCAACAGATTGTAAATTCTTTAAGAGCAGAAACTAACCTATATTCCCTGTACCTTGCTTGGTGCCTTGTGTATTGCGGGCCCTGTCCATTCATTATGATGAATGAGTGGATAAACTTGTAGTGGGTACTTATTATTTTCCAGTTACATTTTAAGCAATAAGGATAGCTGTGGGGGATAGAGGTGGGAAACATGAATCCATAGAGGTTTTTTCTTCCTTAACAGGAACCTTAAACATGTTCTAATTACGTAGCAAACGTCTTAAAAGTTCTGAATATGGAAAGTAGCTCGCTAGCTAATGCAAAATTAAAGAAAATTAATTGAAAATCATATTTTATTTTCAAATAATGCCCATCTGCTAACCTGGCATCATTAGCATTCTCCAAGAACTACCACAGCCCATTTGCTATTAGAAAATCTGACTGATAACACAGCAGTTTATGTGCAAACCCCCAAAATAGGAAACTTTATAATTGTTTTTTGCCTACCCCCCCCCAATTCCTAAGAAAATCATCCGGACTGTGCACTTGGTAATGCTTAACAGAGGGTGTTTCTATCATGTAATCATCACAGCCCTAGGGTTTTATGAGGCCAAATGCATAACTGAATGTCTCTAAAATCCCCCAAGGGCGTAGTACTCTCATTCTTAGAGTATCCCTAAAGTTAATTTACTGCGATATTCTGCAATTTTATTCTCTAGTTTAAGAACTATATTCTTCTGCATTCCTTTTGGAGTTTCGATATGACATCGCAAATTTTTGAAAGGTTAATAATAAATTTCAGCTTCATGGAATTTTAAGACTTCACGTAGATTATCTCACAGTGAATCAATTAAAGAAACTGGACCTTGTCAAAGAGAGTTTGCAAATATCTAGAACGAGTAATCTCTGGATAGATTATGCATGGCTCTCAGTGTTTAAAACATATCAGGATTTTTTTTCAAAGTGCTTACAACCACTTTGCAATGATTTCAAATTAGATATGCATCTCATTTATAATATGATCATCTCTGGATGTATTAAGGTGTCTACATATTTGAATAAAACCTTTAGATCACATATCAAAGGAAGCAATATTGACCAGTGATCCTAAAGAAAATATATCCATCAAAGCTGGGGATTCATTCATAAAATACTGTAACTTAATCTTGACACTATTAGTTTCTTCAGAGCTGTAGAATTGCTGAGAGGAAGGAGGTTAGAACTAGAGGCAACAGCCAGGCTCACTCCTGTAATTCCAACACTTTGGGAGACCAAGGTAGGCAGATCACTTGAGGCCAGGAGTTCGAGATCAGCCTGACCAACATGGTGAAACCCCATGGGTGTGGTGGTACATGCCCTTAATCCCAGCTACTTGGGAGGCTGAGGCATGAAAATCACTTAACCTGGGAGGAGGAGGTTGCAGTGAGACAATATCTTGCTGCTGCATTCCAGCCTGGGTGACAGGACTGGAGGAAACAGAACTAGTTTAACTTAGTCTAGGTCTCAGGTAAATAAGAGATTCTAACTCATACTTCCGTCAGATTTTTTTTCAGATGAAGCAGGATACTTTGCCAAAGTACTCAGAACTTAAACCACTCATGCTACACAATTTCTTTCCATTCTTCACAGAAGGCCAGGTTCCCTCTCAAACATTTATGCAAACTATTATGACTGTCAGTGATGATTTTGTGTTGGTTATGGGAGGGCTGAATTTGGCCTAAAGCAGCTCATCTTGGAAATAATCAAGAAATTCCAATGAAGCTATCCAAAGATTTCTACAATTAGTTGCTTAGAGAGAAAGTTACATCTTAGAGTTGTGGACACCTAAATATGCTCATAGATGAATAGGAAAGGCAACGGGCAAGACCATTTATAAGAAGAACATAAAATTACCAAAATGTCCCATGGTCATAGAGAAATGGAGAAAATTTGCCTGTTTGGCTTTAGAGAGTCAGAGTAAGACAGAACAATTTTTAGAAACATTTGTAATTTACTCATTCAACAGACAGTTACCAGTCACAGGCAGAGAAACAAGGACAGAACTAGCAAATCTAAAAATATTCCTGCAAGAATGCACCTCCAAAATTCTAGAATTAGCCTTAGAAAACACAAAGGTAATTAGGTCTCATCCTTATAAATATTTTTTTATAAAGCAAATACTTTAAAGAGAGTCAAACAACCCATAACCTTCAAAAAACTCTAGCTTCTAGAGTTTTGCCTTCCTAGGTAACAATCCCTCTACCCCAAATAAAAACTGTGCCTATGTACTTAACAGACATTGCTTGATTTATCTCCATACAAAAATTAGAGAAACTTCAATAGCAACACATTGGGAAATGTAGATGTCACCACTTCGATTTGGATTTTGTTTCATTTTGTGATAGCTTTAAAAAGAATCTTTCTAAGAAGAGGCCCAAGATCAAAATTTGTTTTGTTACAAAGCCAGCTCTTGAAATGTGCTACTACTTCACACATAACATTTTAGTGATTCATCTAAACACTTAACTGAAAACATCTTAGGGCTATATCTACATGGTACCAAACCATCTGGGGGTAAAATGAAAAACCAGTCAATGTGCTAAATTTTTAATTTCAATAAAGGAACATCTAGCTATTTAGTAATGTGTTTGAATAATAAATGACAAATATTTAGAAAAGTCATCTTTTTACTTTGGAAATTATTTCTGAAATGAAGCAGATTGTGATTTGTTTTCTTTCAGTCAACATGTAATTGTTTCCAAGTTATACCAGCATGAACTCTGCACCTAGACAATTTATTTCTCTTGTTGCTTTCAAAGTACTGTCTGGTTACCTGATATACTATCATCCCCATCTTCCATGCCTTTCCCGTAACAGACCACCTCATAAAATGTCTCTTCTTTCTCCTTAAAAAATAAGACTAGTGCTACATACTTAAGCTTTTGGGAATTTCCTCCTCTATGTGATCTCTCTAAACATGGGCACTGGCTTCTAAATCCCAAATGAAGCTTTAGAAGATAAATGGGGTAACTATGGAAAAGGTATTTTCCTAAACTGTAAAATGGATATAATAAAAGTTTTATTTATCTGAAAGCCACTACCTGAGATTAAGTCACATTAGTGTGTATTAGTCACCTTCTTTTACAAAACATCTCAATTCCACTTAGAATATCTGTGATCTATATAGTATAAGCTGGGACTCTTTAAAATAGCTCTCATAACCATCATATTTCCTCTGGGGAGGACTACCTGCTACCTATGGCGAATAGTCATGTAATTGATTTTACCTAACTACAGGGCATGATTGATTCCTTTTTTGATGGTTAGAGGTTTGGGGGGTAAATATTTTCTGAAGGCTGAGGTAAGTGCCATTTAATATGGTGTAGATATGTTTTCCTGATTTTTAATAATGAGACTAGCAGAGCAAATATTGCAAGGGACGTATAATAAATTTTAACACTGAATGACAAACGGAAACAAGCAGGGCTTCAATGCGAAAAGGTGGTTTGCTCTCCCAGCTGTGTGGTTCAAAAAGTCACACTCCTCTTGACATATTGAATCACCGAATGGTTCTCTGTTTTCTGCCTTGCATTGGCATTAGGTTGTCCAGCTTCTATTTTGATTGTTAATATATTTGCTGCAGCAACCATTAATAAAAGGGCATGCTAATAACAATGAAATACAGCTCCACTTGAAAAATGAGGTGCACACGGACCCTAAAGAGCCTTATATCTGTCACTATACCACAACACCGTGTTATGAGTTACTACAGATTATTAAAATAATTTAATGTAGTTATTGCACTGAAATATGTACCTTTCAGCCTGTAAGTGAAAGTAGCCTGTGCTCTAATAAAGAACAATTCTAAGAAAGCACCCCAAAGGGTTCTTGCCCAAGTCTAATTATAGGCGGTAAATTTGTTTCCTTCCAGAAAAACCAAAGAAAAACTTTTCACTGTCTTTTACCCAATACCAGTGATTAGTGCAGGTGTTCCAGAAGAAAGTAAATTCACCTTAATAGTTAGACATATAGTATGTAACTCAAGGATATTGCATATTGCCTTCAGCAATCTCTCAATTACTTATGAAAGTCAATGCCAAGCCAAAGCTCTCCCGTGTTAATGCAAGGGGCTGGTTACTGCCAGAATTCTCTTCCCACCTTGGTCCCTAGATTTCTTTGAATTCAGTATTTCATTCTCAATAATTTAAATGCATATGAGTATCTTCAGGAAGTCCTGGAGGTTTGGAAGGATTTTTTGAGGAAAGCTGTGGTGCCATGAGTTCCCAACTATATTGTGGAATGATAGAATTGTAGCATTCAGACTGTAAAGTAAAGAAAAAGGCCTAGAGATGCTATGCTCCTCTCTTCTAGGACATCTGGAGCTCTCTGTTGAAACAGGGCAAGCCTGTGTTTGAGACTAATGTGAAGCCAGGAGCTGGGCAACGCCATCTTTTTCTTTGATACTCCTTATTTAAGAAGAGCTGCCATATAGATATCTAAATTGACAAAAACTTCTATTAGATAGAGACGATTCATATTAAAGAAAGAACCCGGGCTCTGGAAAAGAACCCTTCAAGAATATCAGTACCTTGTTGTCTAGTGGCAAAGGTTGTCTGAAACAGAGCAAGTATTAAACAATTATCATATGAAAGTTATTCAGAAATAGTGCTACCGGACCACTTTTAAGAAAAGCATTTTTGTTTCAGGTAGTCGGGAATCTGCCTTTGTTTATGCCATCTCCTCAGCTGGAGTTGTATTTGCCATCACCAGGGCCTGTAGCCAAGGAGAAGTAAAATCCTGTTCCTGTGATCCAAAGAAGATGGGAAGCGCCAAGGACAGCAAGGGCATTTTTGATTGGGGTGGCTGCAGTGATAACATTGACTATGGGATCAAATTTGCCCGCGCATTCGTGGATGCCAAGGAAAGGAAAGGAAAGGATGCCAGAGCCCTGATGAATCTTCATAACAACAGAGCTGGCAGGAAGGTACGGAAATGCAACGGTGTTCATTTTGTAGGCTGCATGGCTTTATAAACCACTTAGGCAGAGCTTATCTTAAACTTTCCTAGAATTGATAAAATGCTGTGTAGTCACAACTTCCTACTATCTGCTAGCCATTTGCTGTTTGTTCTGAAGAATACCAACAACTAGGTTGAAATATTCCCACCCACACTCCACCTTCCTTCCTACAGCTAGTTGAAGGAGTCCACCCATTGCGTTTGGCATTGTGTTGATTCAAGTCTTTTATGGTCCCTCTGGACACTAATCATTTAAGCAGAAGATACGATCTGTGGGTTAGGATAGTGCTTCATCCTACATAGCAACGGTACATTGAATGCTTATATCTAAGGGATGTAAAGACCCAGAGCATCTTTTCTTACATGTATCATGAGAACAACTCACCAAGCATGATTCGTTGGCTTCTTCTAGATTTAGGGATGCCCTCTTTTGGAACCTGACCCAAGTCTCACTCATAAAAGCCCCACCTTGTTGTTTCTGGTGCTGGATAAGTGAGTGGACCAGGGGAAGACATGATCCCCAAAGGGTATTCTGTCCCCTTCTCCTCTAGACCTGATTCACTTCCTGGGCTCCAGTCAGTGTTCCCCCTCTAACCACCATTTGTTAAATGAGGAAACTGAGGCCCTCAAGGTACTCAAGGTCACAAGGAAGTTAGTAGAAAGGACTAGAAAGTCAGGTTTCAACACCTAGTCCAGGGGTGCTTTACCCTAGGATTAAACCATTTCAATGCCAATGTTCCGACCCATTGATGACCCATGTCTTTTGGTATGGTGGTATGACCAGAATAACTACAGAATGTAATGCTGTACTTGATACTTTTGTGTGGAGAGCATTAACTGGCTGGGTGAATCAAATATTTGTTCAGAACTATTCTAGAATAATCTAATTGCCAATAGGAAGAGATAACCATAATTTGTCTTTTATCACCACAACATAAAAATGTGTTTGATATTAATATATAAAGAAAAATCAGCATAAAATTGAATGGTCCCTGGGGGGGCTTTAATAGGAAAAATAATAGAAAAGAATGGATGAAAACCCCTTTACTAGGCTCCTGGAGAGAACAAATCTCATTCAGAGGAAGTTGGAAGGAAAGAACTCTTGCTTAGCACATGGTATAACATGAGTGTGACCTGAACTGTTTACAAATAGTACCTTTCTTGAACTTTAAAAATCAACATTCCTAATTTTCATGAATTTATGAACTTACAGTCACTACTGCCAAGAAAATAGACTATGGTTTTGCAATCCTACAACTATTGGTAATTACCGTTTGTGCAATGATTTGGATAAAAAAATTTACACTGACCTTTGTCCTAACATTGATAGTGCATGTATAAGTTATAAAGTGTGGTGTCTTTGATAGGAGTGTGCTGCTTAATCACTCAAACAGGGTATATGGTTAGATTTCTCTATTTGGAAAGATAAAAGCATATGGTCAGATATTGTATCCAAAAGAACATTGACTTATCAAAATAAATGTTAATTTCACTAAATAGGTCATTAGATATTGAATGTTTCAACTCTTCAAGACAATAGATCATACCTATTATATTTTAGGCCCTGAATAAACACAACTTTTAATGTAAATCACATGATTCTTCACCATGTAGAGGTGAACAGCTGTCAGGCCTCAGATATTCTCCTGCCTGCTCTGCAAAACTTAGGAGGCTACTTTTGATTGGAATAAAAGTGCACACGCTGACTTTTTAAAATGTGGCTTTAATTAATGGTGGGTGGGCAGACTTTTTCAAGGAGATGCATGATGTCAGTGAATATGAACTTTAATGAGAGTAAATGTATTGAGATAAACATGCGTCTCTAATTCTCTTCTTGCGGTCATTAGACCCCCAGTCTCTACTCCCCCTTCGTACTAGCAGAAGGTCTGTGGAATCAAAATGAGAACAGGCTGGGCTTGTGTTTGAAGGCAGGCCTCCTGAGCTAAGCCTCCAACTGGCTTGGCTCTAGGCTCTAGAAAGCCCCCACCTCCCAGGGCTGACGGTAACATCAGTCCACTTTGTTTCTGTTTCTCTGTGCTTTTCAGTATTTTCCAAATTGGCCAATATGAACATCTACTTTTTAAACTGGGAGAGGTAGGGGAGAGCAATAAATTTTATTTTTAAAACACCATCTATTCTGAGATTGTTCTGTTTAGCTAATGTTAAAAGTCAGAATTCATCACTGCCATTCACCACGGGCCTTAATTTTTCCCCAATATTTGAACAATTTATTTATTATAGCAGTTGGTTAGAGCACCCTCATGTGTCTCTGTACTGTAATATCATTTTAGATCCTCTGTGCTGTATCATTTATTTTAATCACAGTTTCAGCAGAATTTATAATGATTTTTTTCTTCCATGTTTACTTGAATGCTCATCCTTGATTGAGTCTAGTTTTCCACCTCCAATTAGGACTATGAATAAGTACCAAAAAGATAAGCCTGTCTTGTTCAAAACAAATATTTTATCAAGAAGGAAATTCTATAACGTCCTTCAGCAGCTCTGTTTAGGTCTAAAGAAGCCATGCTATAAAAACTTCCAAATTATATTTTAAGATATTTTTAGGTAAATTACATGCAAAAGGTCAACATCTGCCATTTATTTCCTTTAATGAGCTTGTAAACAAGCACTTTTTAAATTTGTCCACTCTTCCAGCCTGGACAACATGGTGAAACTCTGTCTCTATAGAAAAATACAAAAAATTAGCCAGGTGTGGTAGTGCTACTACCACAGCTATTCAGCTACTATTCCCAGCTACTCAAGAGGCTGAGGTGGGAGGATCACGTGAGCCAAGGAGGTTGAGGCTGCAGTGAGTCTTGATCGCACCACAGCATTCGAGCCTGGGTGACAGCACGAGACCCTGTCTCAAAAAAACAAAACAGACAAACAAAAAAGTTAGTTCACTGTTTCTTCTAAGATGAAATAATGAAATAATCACAACTTCTTTAAACGTTCCTAAGGGAATCTGTATCAAAATAACTCATGTTTCCAATCTTACTGCCCTTCCATCACTCTGAAAGTTTCTATAAGAGTAAGAATTTCCACAAGAATAAGAGGAATTCCATGAAAATGCTTTCCCTAAAAGGTGCCTCTAACTGAAAAATAGAAAAGAACATGGGATTTCAAATCAGATGCACCTTGGTTTTAATCTTACAATATCAGTGGCTTTGCTCACTGAATCTGTTTTTCTCATGTGTGAAAGGGCATTTTGTGGTGCTACAGGAAGACAAGTGTAAGGCAGATAGCACAGAACCTGGCATGTAATAGATGCTTAATAAAAGTTCCTTTCCCTTCTGTGAAGTTAAGATTATTTGTAAGTCAGGTAACAGAGCTAGGCAGAAGTCCATCCACCTGGAATTATTATTTAGGATTCAATCTGATCACTCCATCTATCTATAGAGTCATCTTCTATTCAGTTAACATACTTATAAAACCAGACATATAGTATTTTTCAATTTACAAAATACTGTCAAATGTTTTATAATTTGATCTTTCCAAAACCCCTGTAGGAATAAAAAAGAGCATTCATATTTCTACTTTTCAGATGAGAAACTGGCCCTGAGAGGGATAGAGAGACTAAACCAGGGTCATAGAATCACAGAGTACTAGATCCTGGGAGTTCACATCCGCCCCTGTTCTCCCATGTGCCCTTATCTACATTTCCATATTGCCTTTGTTGAGTATTTCTGAGAAAACAAACAATATTTCTATATGTACAGGGGAAAATCCAGTAAACTACCCTTGGAAGGTAGTTTACCGATGATTTTTTTCCTTTGTGTGTGTCTTCACACATTTTCTAAAATGAATGTGTATCGGTTTTTAATGGCAAGGAAGAGTTGTTTTAAGTGCTGAAAACTGAACAGCCAGTCATTGTGAGCACACCCAAACCACCTTAACCTTTTTGGAGGATTCACAAAATTTCAACAAACGGCACTGCAACATTCAGAGCTCTGTTCTTGTATTTTGGGACTAACTTTGGTTCGACAGATAATTTATTAAGGAATTACTTTGGGAAAGGCATCCATTTTGGTACTAAATCAGTGTGGAAAAGAATAAAACAAAGCAGCCCCTGACCATAAGAAACTAAATTTTAGTCAAGGAGACAAGTGTAATACAATTGCAAGGCAAGCAATGCTATGTGGTATAATAACATCATCAGCCACATGGCCAGTTAGCTGAGGAGATAATGGTTGTATCAAAAAAAGAACTGGGTGTTTGAGCTGGAGATAAAAGATTTCCCATGGTTGAGATAGGGAAAGCACTTTCCAGGATGAAGGGACTTCAAGACAAAGACAGATGTTGGAGCAGGAAGTGTATCATAAAGTTGAGGAATACAAGAACTCTAAGGTGGAGTTCAAGACTGAGAGTTAATGGGAACTGAGGCTGAAAATTTGAGTCCCAGCCAGATCTGGAGTCCTTTATTTATTTATTTATTATTTTGTGTGTGTGTGACAGGGTCTCACTTTGTTACCCAGGCTGCAGTGCGTGCGGTGGCGCAATCTCGGCTCACTGCAGCCTGGACCTCCTGGGCTCAAGCGATCCTCCCACCTCAGTCTCAGTAGCTGGGACTGCAGGCACATGCCACCATGCCTGACTAATTTTGGGTGTCTTTGCTTGTTTGTTTGTTTTTCGGTAGAGATGAGGTTTTGCCATGTTGCGCAGGCTGGTCTCGAACTCCTGGGCTCAAGGGATCTGCCCAAGTTGTCCTCTCAAAGTGCTAGGATTACAGGCCTTGAGCCACGGCACCCGGCCTGGAGAGTCTCATATACTGTGCGGAGACATTTGGATGCCACCGGGAAGACAAGAGGAAGGCATTGAACAGTGGGAGAGAAAGTTAAATACTTAAGTTTAATTTTCATGCATTTGTTAATTTCTCTAGAGTCCACTTTGATAGAGTGATAGCTATCAAAGTTCAAACCTTCTGTAATAAGTTTGAATTCATGACTTAAAAAATTAACTGGGCAAGGTGGCATGCACCTGTAATCCCAGCTACTGGGGAGACTGAGGTGGGAGGATCACTTAAGCTCAGGCGTTTGAGACCAGCTTGGGCAACATAGTGAGATCCCACATCAAAAAAATAGATTTACTAGGAAAATTGTGAGAAATTTGTATTTCTTTGAATTTTATTTTTAGCCTTAAATATACATATAAGTACTGATATAGTAAGCTTCTGGGTGTTTATTAATATTAAAAAATTAGCATATGGCAACTGTGTTGATATTTACATTTTCAACATGATAGTTAATGTCATGATTGGCTACTCTACTCATTGGGAGCTCTTAGTTTAGGAGTTCTTGACTGAGGCATAATGGAGGATAAGGCCCTGGAATCAGAAAACTGGCTCTAATACTTCAGCAAAATCTTGCACAAGTTACCAAACCAGGGTTGCTATATAAAATAAAATACATACGCATATACACCAGGTGGTAAGCAAGCCTCAGGAGTAGGTACCATTATTATACACAGTTTGCACATGAGGAGACAGGTTTAGCAGGGTGGCTAGAATCAGCAAATAAATTGAATATATTTGCTCACTGAAATCATCTAAAATTCAAACTTGACTTGGCATCCTGTATTTTCTATGGAGAAGCACAGAGGGTGAGGGGGTCCAAAATTTCTAGTTCCACTCGCCAGCCAAACAAGCACCACCCAAGGTGAGTGCTGCGGAGCACTAGGGCCTGCCCCTGAGCATGAGCATGGCCTACTGGGCACTGGGACAGACCAGATACTTCTAAGTTCCACCTGCAGAAAGTGCCTCCAAAGTAAACAGAAATGGATATTGTACTACATGTAAGTCAAACCTTACAAGCAAGCAAATCTAAATTCTAATAAAGACTTTTAAAAAGATGGTTTTTTTTTTTTGAGACCTGTCACCCAGGCTGGAGTGTGCAGTGGTGCAATCATGACTCACTGCACAAGGCTCAAGTGATCCTCCCACCTCAGCCTCCCAAGCAGCTCAGACCACAGGCATATGTGACTGTGCTCGACTAATTTTTCTTTTTCTTTTCTTTTTTTTTTTTTTTATGTTTTGTAGAGACAGGGTCTTACTATGTTGCCCAGGGTGGTCTGAAACTCCTGGGCCCAAGTAATTCTCCTGCCGTGGCCTCCCAAAGTGCTAGGATTACAGGCATGAGCCACTGTGTTTGGCTGAGACTTTAAAAAATTGATCCCTTGATGCCATTTAAAATAAATAATAATAAATGAATAATGGGCGTGACCTAAGAGAACTGGGGCATGATGACAAAGAAATCCCACTCTTAGACAGTAGGGAATATCAATAGGAAAGAAAATGCCAAAGCCATACTGAACTGCAGAGCCACGTTGCTTTAACCTCCTATTCATCCTGATCCTCCCTTCAACAATCTTGAGCATCTTTATGGGGTATAAATTTCACCTAGTAGGTATTTGTTTACTTACTGGTCTCCTTAGTTCATGAAATGAAAAGCACTTTTAAAAGTTAGATCAGTTCTGCCAGCCTCACCTCTGTCTTGTTGGACCCCAAAATAATATGTGCTTGATATTAGAGATCTTTATTTATCATATGAATCAAAAACTAACCAGAAGTCAAGTCCCAAGACAGGGAATAACTCTTAACAAAATTGTTACAACTCCATGTAAAGTTCTATTATTAGTGGAAAATGTTTTTTAGACTTGCCTCATTAGTCAATAAGAATTATTAGATATATGGTTAGTCAGTGGTAATGTTCTTGAATTCCACAAATGTAAATTCCACACCTTATATTTTCTAGCGAAGCCCACCCACAGTCACTGCTTTTAAAGAATGACAGTGCTCAAGAAATTACAATGTCTTATTAAGTTAATAAATGTTTGCATAAGCAAATCAACTGCACAGTTTTTTAATAAATATTTTTTTTTCTTAGTTCCAGAGTGTGTATGTTTAAAAGGTATGAGTTGGCCCAATTTTCAGCAACTTCTATCTTAGAGACGTGGACCTGTCAAGAGGATTTAATTGTTAATAAATGTACTTGGCTTCAAGCCAGCATCTGAAAATTAAATGATATGTTTTTAATGAGAGTTTCCCTCAGGAAAACTGATATAGATCCAGAAATATATTACTGACTTTGTAGAATATACCCAACTAAAAAGTGAAGTACTAACACTTCTTCAAATGCTCAAGTTTAACTAAATAATTTAGTGAAGACACAGTATATGGAGACCTAAAATAAATTCTAACTAGGATTTCTAAGACAAGTTGTTAAGTTGGCAAATATTTCACACAGCGTAAAATGGACTGCCTTCTTTCTGATAGGAAGAAAATCAGCATGACATGACACAGGGTTCATAAACGTTGCAAAATGCAGGTACCTGCAAGAAAAAAATTCTCATGTTCTACAAAGAAGTTTTACAAAGACACTGTAAGGGCTGCTTGGACTCAGTCTTCAGAACTGACTTAAGAAACCAAAACTTCCTTAGGAGAAGTTTTGTCTTTATAACTGGCAATATCATTCCTTTTAGACTATAATTAGATACGCAAACACTAAGTGTAAAAGCTTATAGAACTCACCGAATCCAAGGAACATGAGCCCCAGAGATTGGCAAACCCTAATATGAAAAACACCAGCAGAGTGATGTCGACTTTGGTGTCAGACAGACTTGGCTTATATCCTGCCTGCCTGGATTATCTCACTTACTGCCTGTGAGATCTAGGGCAAGCTCCTCTACTCCTGGGTGTTTCAACATCCTTATCTATAAAATGGGATAATAATAGTATATATCTTATGTGGTAGTGTGGACTAAATAAAATAGTGAATATAAAGTGCTTGGCATGGTTTGACATATGGTAAGAACTTAATGAATGTGATGCCTCAGCATTATACTCCGACACAAAGTTAGAGCAGAGAAATATAAAATAGAATTGTTCTAGCCTATGCAATGCATGTATTTTCTTCTTCTGTAGCCTTTTTTTTTTTTTTTTTAAACAGACTTCTGCATCTGGTATAGAATGCTAATATCTAGAAGTTTGTTTAAAAGAAAAAAAGAACTTTAAAAAATAGAAGTTTCTTAAATTTTAAAATTAGAAAATAGCCTCTGCAGGTCAAAGGCTTAAAATGCTCAAAATAAATAAAAAATGAAGGGCCACATGAAAAATCTGCTAAGATTTTAGCACTGAAGCAGTTATGAACCTATTGAAGAGTTTTTGTTGAGAATAGTTATATATTAAGCTAAAAATGGTTTCTATGAAGCTAAACACCAAAAGAGTCCTGCTGTCCTTAGAAGTCATCAAAAAACTACTTTTTTAGTGTAGCCATGTCACATGAACAAGTATTTATTGACAGGATGCCACGGAGTAAAACTTAGCTGGGATTAAGGCACATGGGGAGGAGTGGGGACTGATTAAAAATTGTGCTGGTCAGTTGGTAATATTAAGAACCATGGGGGCTGGGAGAATTGAGAACAGGAGCATATGAGAATGCTGAAAATGGAATCTTGACAGCGACCTGCATTAAGAATCAAAGAAGAAGGAAGTAGAACAAGAGACTTTTCAGGAAAGATTCAAGAGACAAAATAGAAACCAGGATGTGACTGTGTCATGGGCTATGGCCTTGAGGTTCTGACGGAAGCTTTCAGTATCCCACATTAGCAAGAGGCAGCAAGTCATTGTAATTGATTCTTATTCTAGTTCTTTCTCTTCCTATTGTAAAAACAGTGCTTGCACATAGTATCAAAAGCAACAGCTTGAGCAGTGCAGAAATGTATATCATAAAATGGGACCGTTTTCTCCCCTCACAGTCCTTGTCTCCTTCCAGAACATTTCAAAATGCAAACTGACTCAAGGATGTGAACGGGACATGTAATGTTTCCCCTCTTCCTCCCAAACTTCATTAAAATTGTAGTAATGGAAAAAATGGTTTAAATTGACAATAAGAAGAATAGTAAAAGAAATGAAAGAGCTTAATGAATTTATGGAAAGTGGAAAGCAAATGAATAAACTGTAGCTCATAAAGAAGGATGGAGAAGCCACAGTCTAGAAGAATAAAAGCAAATGGGGCAACTGCCAACATGGGAGGGAAGAAGCCCTGAGAATGCCCCAGATATAAATAAGCCCTGGAGAGAAACATAGGCCTGAAAGTTGGGAATAAGTGAAAATTCCATCGATGGAATAGGGAACCCCAACCCCTCCCTTCTCCCCATGAGCAGGCATTTAACATCCCAGGCTTTCTGGAGTTAGAGTCCTCAGCATAAGAGCCAGTGTCCTGGGTGCAGTGGCACCTGCATGTAGTCCCAACTGTTTGGGAGGCTGAGGTAGAAGGATCACTTGAGCCCAGGAGTTCAAGGCTGTAGTGCCCTATTATGGTGCCTATGAATAGTCACTGCGCTTCAGCCTGGGTAACACAGCAAGAGCTCATCTCAAAAAAATAGTCACTGTCCTGCCAACTCACCAGAAAGCAACATTTTTTTGGTCCACAAGTCCCACCTCTATAACCAGAGTTCCTGAATGCCTTTTTACTACTTCATTCTTAAATATGAAGAGACTGTCCCAGGATTATCATATATTAGATTCAATATAGCAGCATGAAAGGAAAAGACAAAAAAATTGCAGGAAAATTACTCCAGAAGAAAAAGCAGTTAATTCAAGGATAAGAGAACATTTTTATAGCCTAATCAGTCTCCTCACAGAGATACATAATATTGACACCCACAAATAAGAATGGAAGGCTTGAAAAGGTAACGATCAGAGAAGAATGAATTTGGAAGAGAAAGCCAAATAAACCTCTCAGAAAGTACATCAAAAAGCCCAAAAGATAAATGTTTATTAAGGAGGTCCATAAATGCCCCCCGCTCTTTTCCACTTGAGTTTGAAACCAACTGAAAAATGGACAAATGGATGGACTCAAAGTGGCAGTTTCGTGATTGAAGAAAATGCTGCCCTAGAGGAAGCGGGCTGGAAGCACAGTACTCCGGAGCAGCTCAACCCTGAGCCAGGAAGACTCACCTGCCACAGGCTGGCCCTCAGAGCCCCTGCAGCAAGGGAGCCACACGCTAGATGGTAGGAGCTGATCACAACTCATTTCCACAGGCTACCAGATCCCCAAAGAGAAAGAACCCAGGCACACAAGCCCTGCTCCTTCTTCTAAACTTACCAGTTGGACGAATCACTTCTCTTCCTCTGGGGAGAAATGAGTAAGGGGCTGGAAAGAGCCAGGAGTGTTACTCTGATGGAATTTCTTCCTCAAGAAATTGGGAAGAAAGTACTGAAAACAGATGAGAGAAAACATAAGTGACATAGAGGACCAATTCCAAAATTTGGCAACCAGCTAATTAGAATGCCATTTAAAAAAAAAAATGGCCAGGCACAGTGGTTCATGCCTGTAATCGCAGCACTTTGGGAGGCCAAGACGGGTGGATCACCAGAGGTCAGGAGTTCAAGACCAGCCTCGACAACATGGTGAAACGCCGTCTCTACTAAAAATACAAAAATTAGCCGGGCATGGTGGTGGACAACTGTAATCCCAGGTACCTGGGAGGCTGAGGCAGGAGAATCGCTTGAACCTGGGAGGCGGAGTTGCGGTGAGCAGAAATCTCACCATCGCACTCCAGCCTGGCCAACAAGAATGAAACTCTGTCTCAAAAAAAAATAAAAAAGAAAACAAAAAACGTGGAGGAGAGGATTTAAAGGGTCTGCTGAGTGCTGAACAAGATTAAGGAGGAATAATATTGTGATATTTCAGAACCCAAGAATAAGGGAATGATTCTGGGAGCTTTCATAGGGGAAAAATACAAAGTAAAATGAAAATAAGAACAAATCCATTTTCAAAGATTCCCCCACTTCCCATATCAGACTTCCCATCTGCAATATTAGAAGCCAAAAGCCTGCAGATATGTACTTTCAAAGTTTTAAATCCAGAATTCTATACCCAGCCAAGCTATTAATCAAGTATGAAGGCTGACTGAAGACACATCAGACATGCAAGAATTCAGAAAATGCATCCACCTTAAAGGAGTTATTCAACACTGTACTGCAGCAAAAAGGAGGAATACATCAAAAGAGAAAACATGGCATCTAGGATACAGCATGTCCAGGCTAGCAGGGCATGAAGTTAGGTCTGAGCTGTGGAGCCAGTCCTGGTTGGCACTAAAGGACGGAAGACTGTGGCTGCCCCCAGGAAATGAGGAGAAGTGACGGCAGGTGGGACAATTGTGAGGGTGGAAAACATGAGGTGATAGCCAATGCACTTGGTAGCAAACAGAACGAGAAAACACCCAACTTCACTTTAAGAACATCCTTCATTGATACAAGGTTTGTGATCTTGGATCAGAGACAATGAACTGCAATCCTGGCACAGTTCTTGGCTGTGCAGTTAATATTATGTAGATGTTTATTGTTTTAAAATTTTAGAATCAAAATTTACTTAAGTGTAGCTACAGAACAGAGGTCCTTGACTTTAGTCGCTCATTCCTTTATCATCCAAATAAAATGTCTCCAGTCCCTCCATCAGTGACTGTGCATGGGAAACTGGCCCCCCACCCCAACCAAGCTCCTTGCCCAGTGCCTCCAAAAACCCCAGGGGGAGTATCCCACCACTATAGCCTGTTGCTCTGGTGTGGCCCACTAACCCATTGATCCATTGGTACTTGGGTTGGACGCTGGCCACCACCCATCTTTCATTCCCTCCAAAGCAGCACTAGCAGAGATTGTCACTGGTGGCACATTTTCCCGGAGATTGCGATGTTTTGGAGGCATAGGGTGGGAAACAATTTCTAATTGAATAACGATTTCCCCATTATTAGAAATGTAATGTCGGCTTCTGCCGCAGGAATTCTTCACCTCTGTAACCCTCCATAGGCCCCAGACTCCCGCCACGGTGCAGGGGTTTCTCACCTTCTCCTCTGCATCCCTGGGTCTGGATGATTCTGAATCCTGACTGCATATTAGAATCAATCACCTGAGGAACCACAAGTACCTTCAAGGCCCAGGCCTCACAACCACCCTAGGCTCTGATTTACGCAGTCTCGGGAGAGGCTGGAGATGATCCCCAGGCGATTTTAATATGTAGCCAGGAGTGACACCCACTGGCCTGCCCTCTCCAGTTGCCAGGGAGAAAGCCTCAAATTCCTATTATTTTACTATGTGGAGTAGCTTCACCCTTTTTGTTTCCCCCCTCTTTCGAGACCATGGAATCCCTCAAACTGTAGCCAGATTGTAAAAGAACATCTTTTCCCCTTTTTCTGCCAGTATACACACATATGCAGGCCTTTAAAAAGTGGATCATACCACATATATTGTTCTGCATTTTACTCGTATCACTTGACTTTCTTGCCTGCCTGTAAGACTGACCTACTTCATTGTTAAGAGACCACATAATATTCCATTATTAAGCATATACCATAATTTGCTTAGCCATTTTCCTGCTGATGTCATTTGGGTTTTTCCTCATATTTTGCTGTTACTAATTATGCAATAGCTGCATGAAGATCCATGTGGGCGTGTATTCTTCCAAGCTTGTGCAGATGTTTCCAGAGTGGAATCAAAAGGTCAAGGATACGTACATTTAACATTTTTGTAGGTATTGCAAAAACACTCCTCGTTTAAATGATGGATCGCTGTACTCCCCCACCAATGGTTTGTTAAAGCATCTCTTCCCCTGGACTCTAACACCAAACATTATCAGTCTTTTTACTATTTTACTATTTTTTTATTAAAATTTTAAAAACGATTGACATTTTTACTATTTTTGATAGGCAAAAAAGTGTATTATTTCAGTTTGCATTTCTCCAATTACTAATGAACTCAAACACCTTTTTGCCCTTTTGTTAGTACTTTGTATTTCTTCTGTGAATTGTCTAATAAATTTTTAATGATTAGTTTGGAAGATGCAATGTAATCCCCCATTATTTCTCTCTCTACCTATTCTTCCTCCTCTGCCCCATTACAAAAGGTATGTAATATTTTATGTCAATTCTTGATTATTCGAAAAGACGGAGGGGGCCAGGCACAGTGGCTCACGCCTGTAATCCTAGCACTTTGGGAGTCCGAGGCGGATGGATCACCTGAGGACCAGCCTGACCAACATGGAGAAACCCCATGTCTACTAAAAATACAAAAAATAGCGAGGCATGGTGGCATGCACCTGTAATCCCAGCTACTCGGGAGGCTGAGGCAGGAGAATCGCTTGAACCCAGGAGGCGGAGGTTGCAGTGAGCCGAGATCACACCACTGCACTCCAGCCTGGGTGACAAGCGCGAGACTGTCAAAAAAAAAAAAAAAAAAAAAAAGGATGGAGGGAAATAAAATGCATAATTCAAAATCACAATGCAAATCATAATTCAAAATCACGGTGTAATTTATAGCAGAATTTTAAGTGTGTTTTTAGAAATAGCACAGATCTGAGATTCACATCTTTGTTCTACCTCTAAATAGCTGGGTGACTAGGGATTTTCCTTTCCTTACAGAGCCCTGGTTTTCATAACCATAGAATGGGAATGATAACTTACTTTGCCTGATGGTGATAATTAGATAATGTGTGTAAACCACCTGGTGTGGAGCCTGGCACACAGTGAAGCACTCACTCAATACGTGGTTGTTACTGTTACCATGTTATAACATTTGAATACTGGAGTTGTTCTAAACTAGGAATCCTCATTGTGAGTTTCTTGCCCCCATATCCTTACTCTTATCTCAGTTACTCTTGAAAACAGGCTGCCTTGGCTTACATCCCCTTCCCTCTGCCTCTCCGATTGAGTACGCTTTTGTCCACTTCAAGGTTAAGGGTTTGAATTTCAAGTCGGCAAACCCAGTACGTAGAAGAGATGAAGGTAGCCCCAAACCGCGATTGAGCACTGAACGCACTGTGCGTTAACAGTGGATGCTGGAGACGTGAGCAAGCCCAATACTAGAGATGCTGTCTCAATTTCCTCCCAGGTTTATTGTCAGATAAAGCCTGTCATTAATCCACCACCAAGAAGTGACCATGGTACCTGCTGAAATACTTTCTGCTACAAGTAACAGATCCCAAAGGCACTAAAAAAAGGAGGAAAGTTTACTCACTTGGATCACAAAAAGTCGGGTGGTAGGGCAGGTCCAAAGTGGGCTCATTGAGCAGCTCAGCGGCATCCCCAGAACCCAGATCTTCACATCCGTCAAGTGTGCCTGCAGCTTGCTGCCTGTCGGCATTGCTGCCCTCAGGTTGCAGAGAGGCTGCTACGGAAACCAGCATCTAGAGACAGAGACAAGGTATTTCTCCTTATGTGCCTCTTTTATTTTATTATGTTATTTTTGAGACAAGGTCTCACTCTGTCACCCAGGCTGGAGTACAGTGATGTAATCATAGCTCACTGCAGCCTTGGACACCAGACTCAAGCGACCCTCCCACCTCAGCCTCCCGAGTAGCTGAGACCATAGGCATGTGCCACCACCTCTGGCTGGTTTATTTTGTAGAAACGGGGTCTCACTATGTTGTCCAGGCTGTTCTTGAACTCCTGGGATCAAGTGATCCTCCTGCCTCAGCCTCCCAAAGTGCTGGGATTACAGGCATAAGCCACCATGCCCCCACCTCACGTGTCTCTTTTAAAGAGTGAAGAAACATAGCTGGGTGCAGTGGCTCACGCCTGTAATCCCAGCACTTTGGGAGGCCGAGGCAGGCAGATCATAAGGTCAAGAGATCGAGATCATCCTGGCCAACATGGTAAAACCCCGTCTCTACTAAAAATACAAAAATTAGCTGGTCGTGGTGACCCACGCCTGTAGTCCCAGCTACTGGGGAGGCTGAGGCAGGAGAATCACTTGAACCAAGGAGGCGAAGGCGGTAGTGAGTTGCCTGGTGACAGAGCAAGACACAGTCTCAAAAACAAAATAAATAGATAAAAAATAAAGAGTGAAGAAACATTTTTTTACAAGACTCCTAAGAGATTTCTCCTATCACAGGATTGGCCCAAACTGAACCAGCACATGGTCCAAGCTGGAAAAAAATTAGTGGCAAGACAGTGAAATTACTATCAGCCATTTAGATTACTCTGGGGTCAGGAGTCCTTTGGAACACAAGGCTGCCCAACACCTGAACGAAAACTGTTAGCAAGGAAGGGAGAAGGTTGCACAGATGATCCTGTCTGTCACCACCACGTTTTTTTAAGGATTTATAACGTTATTTTTAAGATCCAATTTTCAATTAATATGCAAATTCTTCAATTAATTGTATAAAAATATCAGCTTTGAAGTTTATGATCTGGAAATTCAATATTAGAAAGGGAGGGCTGACCAGATGCATTGGCTCACACCTATAATCCCACCATTTTGGGAGGCTGAGATGCGAAGATTGCTTGAACTCAAGACTTACGGACCAGCCCCAGCCACATGGTGAGACCCCCATCTCTACAAAACTTTTAAAATAAGCTGGGCATGGTGGCATGCACCTGTAGTCCTAGCTATGCAGGAGGCTGAGGCAGGAGGATTGCTTGAGCCCAGGAGTTCAAGGCTGCAGTGAGCTACAGTCACACCACTGTACTCCAGCCTGGGCAGCAGGGTGAGATTCTGTCTCAAAAAAGAAAGAAAGAAAGTAGAGGAGAAGCAGTAATAGTTCCTGTCATTGTTAAATCTAGGAGTATTACTTATGATTAAATAATCTAGATTTAGAAAGAATAAACTTGGAAGAATGAGCATTCACGTTTAATTCCCAAGTACGTGGTGTGGAGTGAGTTTTGTGTGGCGCGCTCCAAGATCTTAGGAGGGACAGCTCCAGGACAGGTGACAGCCACGTGGGGCAGAGTGGTAGGGCCAAGATGGCACTCCCAGGGTTGTGTCTGTGGCAGAGACCTGCCATCCAGGCCATCCTGTGAGCCTCCTACCAAACCCTCATAATATAAAGATGGGGGTGGGGCACATGGGGCAGTGTAATTCCAAAGAGGAAGTTCATTCTAAGACATCCTTTAAAGATGCCCGGCTCCCTGTAACTGGGAGAGTCAAGCTAAGCACATGCTTCCTGCTCGCTTCTCCATCCTTGCCCTCCAGGGCTGGCTCGTGTTGAGGGGGACAGATTTCAAATGTGCACCATCCACAATGGAGGTGGGGGTAAGGTGGGAAAAACACCTAATGCCAAGGCCCAGCCTGGGGAGAGTGGGAGTGAATTCCTATTACGGAGCTTGGGCAAGTCACCTGCCTTCCCCATCCCTGGTTCCTCATCTGTAACATGGGAAGAGCAGTAGATCAAAGTTGTTGTGAGGACCACGAGCACTAATAATCTCTTCACTTCGGTGAGCAAAGGAGAAAATGGGCCAGGGCAGGATAACGCTCACCAAATTGCTTTGGGGAAAGTGCTGTTCTGCTGGCTCATGAAAACAAAGCAGAAGCTTCCCTGGAAGTTTCAGGCCCACCTGTCCCCTCTCCTCTCCACAGGCCTTGCACCCACAGAAAAGGGGTCTCCGTATTGGGAGCCAGCCGAGATGAGCTTGTCCCAGTTTCTTTGCTTCCTCTCTAAGAAAGATCAGAGCAAAACCACCCCTGTCATCTAAGCTGAATCTCCCCAAGTTACTGTCAGCCTCAGGGTCACTGACTGACTTTGCAGTACAGCCTGGCTCTGTCTTTTCCTGGCTGTGTAACTTTGGGCGAGTGCTTCTACCTCTCTCAGCCTCGCTTCTCGATCATCGGCAAAATAAATACAGTAGCACAGGATTGCTGTAGTACCAGTTACTATGATTGGTTTATTGAAGGATTCGGACTTAGCAGTTATTTTGTTAATCTAATTTGCATAATAGCATACATTTTTATATTATTTTATTTTAAACTGGACAGCATTAATTGGATAGTATACATGTTTACTATAATAAAGCTCTATTTATTTAGAAAATAATTCAGTCCCTCACTCTTCAAACTGGCCACATGCCCTGTTAAATAGTGAGGTTTCTGTTATACTGTTAGCCAGTGGGGTACACAGTTAGGCGCTATCCCTCACCTCTCTACCCACTGTCCTGCCTGCTGCAGTCAGGGCACGTGGCTAATGTGGCTAACAAGCAACAAGCAATGCTTCAACATCTCCCAGTCACTCGCCCCGGGATCCAGCATCCTGAGAGTCACTTCTGGATTACTGGGAGGCAAGGAGAGTAGTTGTAGCATGTGTTACCTGCTCGAAGCCACCTCACTGAACTTGCCCCTATCTTTTTTGGCAGGCTGTAAAGCAGTTCTTGAAACAAGAGTGCAAATGCCATGGGGTGAGCGGCTCGTGTACTCTCAGGACATGCTGGCTGGCCATGGCCGACTTCAGGAAAACGGGCGATTATCTCTGGAGGAAGTACAATGGGGCCATCCAGGTAGTCATGAACCAGGATGGCACAGGTTTCACTGTGGCTAACGAGAGGTTTAAGAAGCCAACAAAAAATGACCTCGTGTATTTTGAGAATTCTCCAGACTACTGTATCAGGGACCGAGAGGCAGGTAAGCTCAAAAGACTTTCTTCATAGCACCTAATTCTTTCAACAATTGATAATCCACAATTAAATGAGGTTCTGTATTTTCAGCCTGCTCTCTTTGGGTTCGAAGCTCACAATCCTCACCATTCTTACTGAAACTGCACAGGGCCGGGCGCAGTGGCTCACGCCTGTAATCCCGGCACTTTGGGAGGCCGAGGTGGGCAGACTGCTTGAGCTCAGGAGTCCGAGAAAAGCCTGGGCAACGTGGTGAAACCCTGAATCTACCAAAAATGCAAAAAATTAGCTGGGCATGATGGTGCGCATCTGTGGTCCCAGCTACTCAGGAGGCTGAGGTGGGAGGATCGCTTGAGCCCAGGAGACAGAAGTTGCAGTGAGCCGAGATCACACCACTGCGCTCTAGCCTGGGTGACAGAGTGAACTCCATCTCAAAAAAAGAAAAAAGAAAAGAAAAGAAACTGCACAGAGAGCTCTCCTATGCAACTGGAGAAATGGGTTGACAGTACACAGATTCTGGAGAAATTGAAACTGCACAATGTCTGGGGCAAAAAGTCAAGATACGCAGATTAGCAAAATTCTTCAGCTTGGGCAGATTTCTAGTTAGTGGACGATGTACACTAGGGAGAGCAGCCCAGCATCTTTCATGTGATCCTGAAGCTGAGAGCAGGATACATTAAATCCCACCTCTGTGACTACGGAAAATGGTCCCAGGGCTTTAAATTTAGACTCTTCTGAAATCTGCCCTACTTCCCCTTCCCTGCTCTTTTCAATATGCTTAGAAATCGCCAAAGATAAAAAGCAAGAATTTATCCCCACTCTCTTGGCTATAGGTGGGCAGTGTATAATAAAGGCTGTGTCAGAGGCCCTTCATTTATGAAAGCCACACCATTCCCTTCCAGACGGTACCTTCTCCATCCCTCAAAGAACAGCTCTGTCAGCCTCCACACCGCAGCCGTCCCACCTATCTGGTTTACACATGCTCATGCTCCACCTCTCACTCCTCCTGATCAATTCTGAGCTCCAGGTTTAGCTCATTCTTTGTAAAGATTCTAGTCCAAAATAAGAATGAGTACAAATCTAAGTTCATAGGAGGTGATGGGAGTCCACAGCCCAAGTCAATTTCTAAGACTTGGTAGAAAGCAAAGGAATTCATTATCAGAAAAAAAAAAAAAAAATCCTCTAACTTAGAGTCTGAGTTTGTTTTTTTTTTTTTTATTTCAAAATAATTGCAGAGGCACCAATAAAATGGTGTAGATGGCAGCCAGCTGTCAGTTAGATTGACCAAGAGGCAAGGTTACCAGGGAATGTCACAAGGAGGCCAAAGCCTTTTTTTCCCTGAGTGGTTGAATTGCCTTCATGGCTTGATGAGCTAGTTCTCTGCAGCATTTGAGCAGGTTGCTACACGCAGCCCAGGGATTAATGACAACTGAGCAGAGGACCAGATGCTGTTCCCCACTGCATTCCTGACACACTTTGGGACCTCTAACAAGTCATCCTACCTGTCAGGCCAAAGTTATGGTGAAATCACCATGAAACCTATGCTTGGATACAGGATTGTCCCAGGGGTCTGACCCCCCTCTACCGGTCACTAGCTGTTTAACCTCAGCCTCCTCACACTGAGCATGGAGATGCTGCTGTCTTGATCATTTAAGTCCTATGCATTGACTCCTGTGCACTGGGTACTGAGCTGAGATTCTTGCACACATGGTCTTATTGTATCCTTACAGTAGGATCCTTACAGCAGTCCTATGACAACAAGGCATTGAAACTTGTTACTAACCAAAAAAAAAAAAGAAAGAAAAATGAATAAGAGGTGGCTCCTGGATGATGAACACCAACCAAGAACCACATTCACATCTTACTTTTTAAGTCAGATAAGCAACCCTAGATATCATCTTCTTCACTGTACAGATAAGAAAAGTGAATGACCCGCTCACGATCTCACTGGTAGGAGAGGGTGGATGTCTGATCCCTTGGCCTGTGCTTTGACCCTGTCATTACACACTTACCCCTGCCTGCCTCCAAGGACACATATGTGAAAAGGCCTTGGGGAGCAAAAACCTTATTTCAAATATAAGAGGACCCTCTTCCCCAGCATGTCTTTTCTGGTTCTTTGGATTGAAGCAGTTTGCACAGGGAAGCCAGCTGGTGTACCTGAGGAATATGTACTGCCTTAGGTATAACAGGTATGACATTTATTGTCAACGAAATATAAACCATATTTTTTTTTTAACCACACAGAGGTGATTCTGAATCTAATCCCTGCTGCCTCTTCAAGTTACTAAGTTATTCTTGTGTACTCTGCTTTTTCAACTCTTTCTATTAGAAAGAAATTCTGTTTCTTAATCCTGAAATAGCAGATATATCTATAGTACCCATCACATGCCAGGGCTGCAACTGCATTCTCTCGTTGATTCTCACAGAAAGTCTATAAGGTGAGTGTGTTATTATCTCATTTTATGGGAGGAAACTGAAGCTCTGAGAGGGTAAAGATTTTCCCCAACCACTTGTGGTTGGTAAGAGGCAGAGCAGGGACTTAAACCTGAGCCTGGCTGTCTTTTCTTTTCTTTTCTTTTCTTTTCTTTTCTTTTCTTTTCTTTCCTTTCTTTCTTTACTTATTTTTATTTTTTATTTTTTATTTTTTTGAGACAGAGTCTCACTCTATTGGCCAGGCTGGAATGCAGTGGCACGACCTTGGCTCACTGCAACCTCCACCTCCTGTGCTCAAGCAATTCTCCTGCCTCAGCCTCCCGAGTAGCTGGGATTACAAGTGTGTGCCACCACGCTCGGCTAATTTGTGTATTTTTAGTAGAGATGGGGTTTCACCATGTTGGCCAGGCTGGTCTTGAACTCCTGACCTCAGGTAATCCACCCACCTCAGCCTCCCAAAGTGCTGGGATTACAGGCGTGAACCACCGCGCCCAGCCCTGGCTGTCTTTTCTTTCTTTTTTTCTTTACTTTTTTTTTTTTTGACAGAGTCTTGCTCTGTCACCACAGCTGGAGTGCAGTGGCACGATCTTGGCTCACTGCAATCTCTACCTCCCATGCTCAAGCAATTCTCCTGACTCAGCCTCCTGAGTAGCTGGGATTATGAGCATGCGCCACCACACCTGGCTAATTTTGTATTTTTAGTAGAGATGGGTTTTGTCTGTGTTGGTCAGGCTGGCCTCGAACTCCCAACCTCAGGTGATCCAGCCTCCTCGGCCTCCCAAAGTGCTGGGATTATAGGCATGAGCCACTGCACCCGGCCAGCTAACTATTTCTTAGGAGCAATCAAAGACATTGACACTTTTTAAAATCCAAGGGGCTTGTAATTGAAAAGGGCTTCAAGGCAACCTAACCGAAATGTGGGTGAAGCTTGATTCTGATTACTTTTGACCTCCCCTCTTTGTGGGCACCTCACCCCATAAAGTTCCCGCATCCTCATGCTGCCTCTTCATCACACAGGACCTACTCCCAGCCACACTCATACACACGCACACACTGGGACGTAAGTGGCACAGTGAGAAAGGTATGGGTTGTTGTTTTTATTTTATTTTTTCTCACTTGCAGGCCATGCCATCTTGGGCAAGTTAAGTAATTTTTTGGAACGTCACTTTCCTTCTCTATAAATGGAGGTAATTGCCTTGAAGAGTCAGAGAATATACACATAAAGTGTGTAGCGCAGGGCCTGACTTGCAGCAGGAACTCAACAAATGTTCCCGCATCCTTCTCCAGCTAGGTCTGTCCCCATCCAGGAATAACCTGGGGTCTCCACTCTGCAATTTTTCTCATCAAAGTTCACTAGCCTGTTAGCATTGTTTCAGGACTTCTCTAGAGGCTGACTTGGTAACTGCTGTCAGTGAAAGCTTTGATGGCTGAAATGATTTTATTTGCAGTCAAAGAGGGTCCCTGAGGATGCTGGCCTAAAAGTGAAAGAATGACTCTCTCATACTGGGCAAGCCATGGTGGGAGATGTTTTTTGGGAGATGTTTATTTAGAGTTATCTAGTTTTCCTTAGCAAGAAATCAGGTACTCAAAAAAAAAAAAAAAAAAGGTGTGTCTCCCTGAATTTCTTCTTGCCTAATAATTAGAGAAAATTAGGAATCACAAGCTAACTAAATCACTGATTTTTCAAACTTTGAGGTGTTTAAGTTGGAAAAGCGGCGCCAGTGGACTCAGCCACTTGGGAGGCTGAGGTGGGAGGATCACTTGAGCTCAGGAGTCGGAGCCTGCAGTGAGCCACGATGGTGCCACTGCAGTCTGGGCAACAGAGCAATAAAAAAAAAATTAAAATGATGAGAAACAGAAAAACGTATACAATTTCAGGAACAGCTCCCTGAGATGCTGGTTCAATAGGTTGCTGAAGAGCCACTTCCTTTGGAAAAAAGTAGACCACACCTGTGGACTGCATCAGTTGCACAAACCTAACTGATAAAACAAGCCAGTTCATGTCAGTCAACAAGCTGCCTTGCACAGGATGCAGTTGCTGACTAGCAGGAGTAAAGCCAGTCAGTTCCAAATACTGATTCCCTAATGATGTTCAACCTTCTCACCACCATTGCTTCCCCAGTGCCAGCAAGTAGAAGGTGCCCACTAAGTTGAAAACTATTAAGTGTGCGTGATTTTAAAACAAAAGCAATGATGGAAAGCAAAGAAAGAAGCAAAACCAAACAAAATAACCACAACAAAGCAGAGTGAGTGGTATGAGATGCAATGCCAGGAAGGGTTAATGCCGATTTTAAAAGAGAAAATGAAAAACAAGAAATTCTGTATTAATTACTTGATTTAAATTTGACTACAAACTTTGGACTTGTTTTGGAGCCTGGCTATCCCAGGATGCTAGCCCATTTTGAACATGCCAGAGTTCTGTTTACCAGGAAACAGGCCTTTCCTAATGCAACAGGATTTTAGCACGGTGGGGTTGGGGTCCTCGGTGGTGTGCTTACTCAATAATGTGTGCATGCTGGTGGCTCTTCAGTGCAGACTGAGAAGATGATACCCAACACCCTCATTTTGAGAAGAGAGAGGCTCCCAGATCCCACTGAGTTAAAGGCAGAAAGCCCCCTTCTTACAGGTCTCGGATCCTCTGTTACACCCCCTGCCTTTACTAACCAGAGGTTGGAAGACATTCCAGGATGACTCTGTTCTTTCCAGGATGACTGACTTGCTAGAGCACATGCTACAGAAGTTTCTAGTGGAAAATGGCCAGGATAAAACCTCAACTTTATTTTTTATTTTTTAGAGATGGGGTCTCGCTATGTTACCCAGGCTGGTTTTGAACTCCTGGCCTCAAGTGATCCTCCCACCTCGGCCTCCCAAGGTGCTGGGATTATAGGCGTGAGCCACCGTGCCTGACCAAGCCTCATCTTTAAAAGGCCATTGGTTACATAACCAAGAGCAAGACCCTCAGCAGCCATATGGGTGGAAGCGGGTTTTCTCAGATAAAACTTGCATCTTATACATCTCATACATGCGGCTAATTGCATAGGACTCCAAATATATACAATAAAAAAATTTTTAACTATCTGGACTTGTGCTTACATAATATCAAATATCCTAAATCATATTTTTAATAAAATAATCATCTGATGGTCAACAGAATTCAAAAGAAATATTGCAAGGTTTGCATCAACCACTTTGGCATTTTCTTAGGCTCAGCCAAAAAGAACATTAAGTACAGTTCAAATAATTTATAAGTAATCTAGGAATCTTACTGGAAATCTGATCCAATACATTGGTTAATCAACACCAACTGAGAACCAATTTCATATTTTTTAAAGTCAGGTAAGCTAAAATTTGTCTAAGACAGAAGAGAGATAAATTAACAGAGAAAATAAGTGATATAACTTCCTTCAGAAAGCCAGCACCTGCGGCTGTGTGCTTCGTGCCTGATGCAGCGAGAAGCGAAGTAAGATGGTTGTTGAAAAGACAGAAACAGCCAGGTGCGGTGGCTCATGCCTGTAATCACAGCATTTTGGGAGCCTGAGGCAGGTGGATCACTTGAAGTCAGGAGTTCTAGACTAGCCTGGCCAACATGGTGAAATCCTGTCTCTACTAAAAATACAAAACTTAGCCAGGCGTGGTGGCTCATGCCTGTAATCCCAGCTACTCGGCAGACTGCACTCTAGCCTGGGCAATAAGAGCGAAACTCTGTCTCAAAAAAAAGAGAAAAGAAATAGTAAGCTTAAAAACCAATTAAGGAAGATATTATAATGGCAAGAACAACAGCAAAAGACATTTTCCTCTAGTCTTCAGTTGGAGAAACTGAGTGCTCTAAGGTTCAACTATAATTACTCCCCCAGGCAGCTCAGATCTGAAGAGTACATACAACCATGTGACGTTGTACATGTGACATTTTGCAGGCCAAACTGGAGGCTAGATCTTGGGAGCTGGACTCTCTGGGATGAGTATCCTGGTGGTTCTATAGTTATCTACTCTGGTCACTGCTCCAGGCATCTGTAAATCAAAGGAGCCCTTAAGGTAGAGATAGGTTCATCTCTAACTGAGGAATGCTGCTGCTCTCCTCTCTAGAGAATGCGTCTGCACCTAATCACAGGCCACTTTCACTAGTTGTGATGTAAAAACCCTGACCTGGGCCAGAGGTCACCCTGAGGTCTCCTCTCTAACTGCAGGAAACAAGCCACCCTCCACCTCTTCTCCAGTCAAGTTCAAAAAACAAACAGAGCTCAATGGTTGTTTAACTTGTTACCTGCAAAAAACTCCAAAGCCCGGTTGACAACTCCAGGCTGTGAATGGTGTAAGCACTGAGGTATCATATTTTTCCCCCACATGAATCATATTTGACAAACAGAACTCAGAACCCTTGGGTACCCCATCCCAATCATGGTTTTCAGAGACTGGTGTTCTCTCATGCCCAGCGGTGTGGCCTCCTTGGCAGAAGCTGACGAATGCCGGGATTGTGTCCCACCAGCTGATTAAAAACAAGGGAACATGTTTTTAATGATTAAACATGATTAAAAATATGTCAGCCAATAGCAATGGGTGGATCTTACTTAGACGCTAATATGTGAAGTTCTAACCGATACACCTTAAGTCCCTCATTTCTTCACTGCACAAATATTCATTGAGATCCTCCTATGTGCCAGACACTCTTATAATCACTGGAAATGCAGGGTTGAGGAAAACAGACTCAGTCCTTACCCTGATGGCGTCATTGACTTCATGGTCCTTGAAGCAGTAGCCAGGCACTGGGACAGAGTCTAGGTGCTGGAGAACCCTCACACTGGGGCAGTAAAGTGGTGGTGTTTAGGTTTCAGTCCTTGTTGCATTGTTCTGTTACAAGGTCTTATCTTACATATGTCATTTTGACAAGGTAAAGAATGAGTTATTCATCTCCTTCTGCTTTGAAAATTATAGAAATTCATGAATTGATGTCTAAAAGGTGCTAAGATAGCTAGACCAGAAGAGAATTATAGAAAAAAATGTTTCACTGAGGCTTATAAGTCACCATTTTCATGGGTAGTTACTGATTATGCTGTAGAATTAGTATTAATTACTATCCATTGAGCCCTCTTTTCAAACTCTTTAGTGGTGTATAGTATAATTAGCCTTTCCCTCTTCCCCAAAATACTTTTAATTTCTTGACTCTATAATACCACACTCCCCTGCTTTTCCTCCTGCTCCAATAACTGGTCCTTTCTGGTTTCAGTTGCCAGTTTCTCCTTCTCCAAATTTTGAAGATCTTCCAGGCTCTCTGAACACTCTCTGCTCTCTCTCTGTACTTTCTCCCTGGTTTGGTCTCTCCATTCCTATGGTTTTAAATGGTGTCTTTGTCCTTGTCTGCCTTCTGTACCATCATCCTATATCCAATTCCCTGCTTGACAGCTTCACCCAGATTTCATACAATTATATCAACCTGCTTCTGCTCAAAACTGGACTCCTTATTTGCCCTATCACCTGAAACTTGTTTTCCCCCAGCCCTCCTCATCTCAGAAAATGGTACTGCCACCCACTTCTGTGGTCAAGCATAAATCTGCGAGTCATTCCTTACACTCCTTCCTTGTCACCTCTATCATCGCTGGTACCACTGGGACCTCTTAAATGTGTCAAGGACCTATCTGCTTCTCCATCCTCACTACCAACCCCTAGGTCCAAACGGAGCTACGTTCTTTCATTCATAGCACGTGCCACAGTGTGTATAGCTTGTACAAACATGTGTTTGTGACCTGCCTGTACCATTGGAGTCCACTGAGGATCCTGTGATGGCAGGAACTGTATCTGCCTTGCTCACTCATTCCCCAACTCCTAGTACACAAACATGTGTTGAAGTGAATTGAATGGCGAATTATAAAAAACATAAAATAGTTTCATTAGATTAGCTGCATTCTTAAGTGTGTTAGTGCTGCTTCATAGCTTAAAGATAACTTGGTTCCTTTGAAGGGAATTACTAAGCACGTCTCCACCCAGCACTGATTAGCTTTTAATACACAGCCTATGAAAATGTCCATTTAAGCTTAAGTGTTCAGTGGAATTTTTCCTCATATTCAGGCACATTCATAAGGCATTTAAGGAGCTTCAGATGTTGCTTGCCTGGCTATTTCCCTGGAGATAAAAAGTCTCAAGTGAACAAATGCATCAGCAGACTATATCTCTTGCTTTTAACTGGCAGCAGAGACTCAGTTCTTTTACTCTTGGAGGGGCATTTTTCACTCACTACTATCAGTGGCCTCCCTGGGTCGTTCCTAATTCTGGTACTAACATAGCAAAAATACTTTTCACATCCAATGCTCTTTGATGTTATAGGCACAATCTATAAATCTGTGTTATTTTTAAAATACAAACTTAGTAGAATTACTATATTTTTAGGATACACTAAAATGTGCCCTAATTTGAATTGACAGTGATAATCAGATTGAATTGTGAATACTGAAAAAAGGATTTTTTTCTAAAAAAAAAAAAAAAAAAAAAGACACTTTTCTTTCAGGAAAAGAAAAATGCT
>NW_012102346.1:0-1734 GCF_000951045.1 Mandrillus leucophaeus
TTTTTTTTTTCATTCTTAATTCCTCTTTTAACACCAACAATACATAGATTTGCTCTTTTGTTGGTGTCCCACAAATCTCAAAACATTTCTTTGTTTCTTCTCATTCTTTTTTTTTCCATTCTATTCTGACCATGTATTTTCAAAGAGCCTGTCTTTGAGCTCACTATTTCTTTCTTCTGCTTGATCAGTTCTGCTGTTGATGCCTTCCATTGGATTTTCAATGTGTTCACTGAACTTTCCTGCTCTAGGATTTCCATTTGATTTTTTCCCATTATTTTGATTTATTTGTTGAATTTCTCTGGTAGATTTCTGAATTGTGTTTCTGTTTTCTCAGTGTTCACAGGTTCTTCTTGAATTATTTGCCTGCCAGATCATTCATCTGTATGTCTTTAAGTTCAGTTGCTGACACTTTCCTTTTTCCATTCGGAGAGGCAACTTTTCCTAAGCTATTATTATTATATGTAGATATAAATCTCTGTCTGTACATTGATGAATTAGATATTTGAGTCTTCTCAGTCTGGATTTCTTTGTGACTGCTTTTCAGTGAACAAGAAGCTTTGAGTGGACTTACAGTTGTATTCCATTGTAGCATTAGAGATAGCCCACATCCCGCATTAGATGTAAGTCTTGCCATGACTCCACCACTGATGCAACATTGGCTGGATGGGCCTCCACAAGGAGGCCCCTGGCTATGGGGGGAACAAGTCAGGCCATCAAGCCTGTAGAGTCTGTGTATTGTTTCACATGAGGCTGTTGCTGGCCTCACCTCCTCTTATGTCCTTGGCATCCTCATGTGGTTCATCCCTTTTGGCACTCATGATGCCACTTGTGGGCTGATACAGGAGTGAGTCTACTGTGAAGGCATTCAGTATAGTGGGAAAAACAAATATCAACCTCTTGCTGACTTTTTCCAGTGAAAATACTATAAGTCCTGCGGGACTTTCTGCAGATGGTACCATAATGGCCTGAGGGAGGAGTATCACAGTCACAGTGTATTGGTTAGCTCACTGTCTAAGTCGTGGTTTTACTCATCTTCACAGTCCAAACGTGCTTCATAACCTTGTTCATGCATTGAGGTTCTGTTCTCGTAATGGTAATTTCACATGTAGACAGTTGCTCATATTGATGTTTCTATAGGGGTGTGATAGCTGGAGAGGTCTATGCCACTGTCTTGCTCTGCCTCAATCATTTTTTTCTAACCATAATTTGTCTCCTAATCATTTTCCTTTTTCTCTTAACCAACCTAGGTTTAACCTTTTAACCCTTCTCTCTCCTCTGTTCTAATGTCATTGTTTCTTTGTATGCCTATCATATCTACGATGCTACATGACCTTCAGATGACTATATATAATATGTAAGACTTAATGTCCTATAAAATAGAGGTAATAATAGCATCTGGTAGATAGGAAGGTTAAGAATATTAAATGACACCATTGATGTTAAATGGAAGTAACTTCCTGAAATGTATTAATTAGACATGATTCTTTGTTCTAGTCCTCTCTTTGTAGACTAGACTGCTTTGAGTTTTCTCTTTTCAGTCAGAGGAAGCAATAAAATTATAATAGTAAAAATTAAATAAAATGTAATTTGTAATTGTGTTCTGGTCTTCTTGTTCAGCCATGGAAAACAATAAAATTGTGATAGCAGAAATTAAAAGTGAGCAAAGACTTATTTAAAAATTGGCATTCTCCTTTTCAATGCCAAAATAAGAACTAGAAAGTTTTAATAAGGCAA
>NW_012102346.1:2572-3706 GCF_000951045.1 Mandrillus leucophaeus
CCAAGTGCACACAGTGAACTATAGCAGCTGTGGCAGCTGTGGACCCTGTGCAAGCCACCGGCAGTGCAGACCCCATGACCAGAAGCCTCTGAGGCACCTGATTCAGGAGGTCGGCCCCACAGCAGCCAGAGGGTGGAAACCTGCAGCTCAGCCCCATCCCAGCGCCTGCACTGTGCTCAGCGCCTGCCAACAGCAGTGACGATTCCATGGCTGGAGGCCTTGCCAGGGCGGGAACCTCTCACTCTGCCTATTCTAGGCAGCCGCACAGGGCCCAGCGCCTGAAACCCGAGCTCTGGGCGTGGGCCAAGGAAGAGTGGACCCTAGGCTGGGACAGCGGTGCACTGGGCGATCCTCACGCTTTGTGGGACCAACCCTGCCAGCCTCTCCTGAGAGCTCAGCTGCAGCTGCCACCTGTACAAGGGCACGGCAGCAGCAGAGCAACCGGGCACTTTGCCTGCACCACCAAGAGCCCTGATACTGGGGCCAATGCCATCTCAGCGCCGAATTCAGGAAGTCAGCCCTGCAGCTGCCACAGGGCAGAAACCTTTGCCCTCAGCCCAGTCCCCCTGGCTGCACAGTTCCCAGTGCCTGTGACCTGAAACTCTGGGCGCAGGCAAAGGAACCGCAGACCCTAGGCTGGGATAGTGGTCCACTCCATGACCCTGAGGCTGTGTGGGAAACGCCTTGCCAGCCTCCGTCATGGGCTCAGCTGCAGCAACCACCTACCTGTACATGGTGCACGCAGTAAGCTTGGTGGCAACCCCAGACCATGCTCTTACACCAGCCAGGCGGACCCCAGGGCCAGACGTCACCCAGCGGCTAATTCAGTTGGTCAGGCCTCAGCTGCAGGAGGGTGGGAATCGGCCGCTCAGCCATTTCCTGGTTGCTGCCCTGTGCCCAGTGCATGAACACCCTGCTCTGGGCACTGGCAAGACAGAGCTGACTCTAGGATGAAAGGACCGTGCCCTTAGCGATGCCCAGGCTGTCTGAGAACAGCCCTGCCTGCCTCTGCTGTAGGTTCCGCTGCAGTGGCAACCTGCTTTAGGCGCAGCAGCAGCTGTGGCAACCTCCGACCCTGCCAGTGCCACCAACAGTGCGGTCCTTTGGGCCAGAAACCTCCATGGTGCCTAAGTC
>NW_012102346.1:3756-3996 GCF_000951045.1 Mandrillus leucophaeus
CTCAACCTCCTAGATTCAAGCTATGCTCTCACCTCAGCCTCCTGATTAGCTGGTAGCTGGACTACAGGCAGGTGCCATAATGCCTGGCTATTGTGTTTTATACATATTTTGGAAAGACAGGGTCTCACTATGTTGCCCGGGCAGGTCTTGAATGCCTGCAGTTCAAGCGATCGTCCCAACTGGACTTTCCTCAGTGCTGGGATTGTATGTGTGAGCCACTGAGCCCTACCTGCCGCTTTT
>NW_012102346.1:5527-9481 GCF_000951045.1 Mandrillus leucophaeus
ACATTGTCAAAAGTTCAGTTCCTGTTTTATGTAAGATTTTGGTTTATATTTTCTCAAAGAGGTGACGTACAAAAAAAAGAAAACAAAATGATGTTCAAACAGAACTTTGGTAAGAAAGGGTGAAGCACACTTAACTCAGGGTGGACACAACAGCAATGACCTTGTTTGAAATGCAGCTCCTGTCTGTGTGGCTCTCCGTGCTCTGTTGGGGCATCAGTTCCCTTACTTCTTAGTTAAATCAGTTATTTCAATGGTGCAATGCTTTTTTGTTCAATAAGTGCGATATTTTGCACAGCTGGTTTATTTCCAGTATGGAAGCTCTCTGCTCAATCGTCTTGATTTCTCTGGGCTTGTTCCCATTCTGCAGGTGTAAGCATGGCACCTGTAGATCTCTCTCCAGGTTCTGATCTAGTGTGACAGTGTCTATGACTTGCCCACCTAGAGAAATACACACATTGCAACCTGAGGAAGAGAAAAAGAGGGCCCTGCAAAAAGCATCTACAGGCCCCACGTACTGTTTACCCTTCTTATTTATTGGTGAAGTGAGTCCTCATCCATTTATTGGGCAGTTGTAAGCAAAGGAATTAACTGACTATGACAATTCATCTTGATGTACAAAACTTTAGTCTGTTTTGAGGTTCCACTGTTGAGAAATACCTAGTTATACTAATAGTTACACTAATTAAGAACAGTTACAGATAGTATAGTGATAGTCTTTTTTTTTTTTTTTTTAGGCAGGCTCTTGCTCTGTCACCCAGATTAGAGTGGAGCGGCATGATGACGGCTCACTGCAGCCTCAACCTCCCCAGGCTCAGTGATTCTCTGACCTCAGTCTCCTGAGTAAGGGGGAATACAAGCACATGCCTCCGTGCCTACATATTTTTTGTATTTTGTTTTGTTTTGTTTTGTTTTGTTTTGTAGAGATGAGATTTGGCCATGTCACCTAGGCTGGTATTGAATTTCTGGTCCCAACTGATCCTTTCTCCTCAGCCTCCCAAAGTACTGGGATTACAGGTGTGGACCAGCATGCCATGCCTATAGTGATATCTTTAAGTAAGCCTCTCCTTGCTTCTTTTGAGCAAATTTTTAAAGCAACAGACACCTTATTAAATGAGAAAGTTGATCGGTTTCCTAATGCCTGCTAATAAAGAACTAAGGAACCTCTTTGATTTCAATGAAGTCCCTACAGATGTTATGGGCTACTTGCTACTGACAAGTATGGTAGGAACTATAGGTCAAGCTGTGATAGGCAAATAGATCTTGCTGAAGAGGAAGAACGATTGGCTAAGATAATCCCCCAGGACATCTGGCATACGTTTAGACATAGCTGAATTGAATGCTTTCTGAGGAGCAGTGTGTTAGTCTGTTCTCACAGTGCTATAAAGACATAACTGAGACTGGGTAATTGAAAAAGAAAAGAGATTGAATTGGCTCACAGTTCCGTGGGCTGTACAGACTTATGTTTATAGGGAGGCCTCAGGAAACTTATAATCATGGCAGAAGGCGAAAAGGAAGCAAGCACATATTCACATGGCTGAAAGGAGTCAGGGGAGGTGCTGCACACTTTTTAAACAAGCAGATCTCAGGAGAACTTTGTCTTCAGACAGCACTAGGGGGATGAGGCTAAACCACTAGAAACCACGTCCATGATCCAATCACTTTACACCAAGCCCCTCCTCCAACACTGGCCATTACAATTCCACACGAGATTGGGAGTGGAGGGTGCACAAATCCAAACCATATCAAGAAGCATTTTAAAAATTGAGGGAAGTTCTAATAGATGGCAAGTCAGGATAGGGCATTCCATCAGCATAATACTCCTCTCAATCCACGCCAAAGTGGGAGAAAGGAAAAAGTGCAAAGATGAAGATGGGACACAGCAAAATGACAGGATGACTCACAAGGTGACCCCTGTGGAAAGCATTTACTGACTCAAAATCCAAACCATGAAGACAGTAAGAGCAAATTTGCTGAGTTTCTATGCTCTTTATGTTTATTAGGGAAGGGCAAAAGCCAGGCCCTTGACATTGTTATTGTTAATTAACATCATCACCGCCTGCTCTTAAGTGTCTAGATACTTTCTAGAATCTAGTATTATTTTCACTCAAATGATTTTTGGATATGCCCTGTCACGCACGTGATATTGCAGAAACATTCTACATTAACCACAGCAAGATGGCTATGTAATATATGGGATCACTTTAGGGGAGTGTATTTCTACCCTATTTTGAGATGGAAAATGAAGTAGAGATGTCCAATTGTCAATTTCTTCCACATGTCAAATATTCAAAGAGATTATTTTATTTATTTCAAAGATGCATTCATGTTGAAATTAAAATTTAAATTAAGAAAATTTATAAACTGAGTCAAAAGAAAAGTAAGCGAGGCAGTTGGCTAAGGTGTCAGTTAATGCCACCATACTTCTGTATGCCCTGGAAGCGTCAGGCATAAATGACTTTAAAGTATTCGGCATGTGGCCAGGTGTGGTAGCTCATGCTGTCATTCCAGGATGTGGAGAGGCTGAGGCAGGTGGATTGCTTGAGACCAAGCAAGACAACATGGTGAAACCCCATCTCTATGAAAAATACAAAAATTAGCCAAGCATGGGGGTGCCTGCCTTTTAGTAACAGCTACTGGAAAGGCTAAGGTGAGAGGATCATTTGAGCCCAGGAGGTTGAGGCTGCAGTAAGCTCTGGTTGCACCACTGCACTCCAGCCTGGGTGAAAGAGGGAGACCCTCTGCCCAGGACTCTTGGGATAGGACTATACCCATAGGGATTGTCCGCAATAACTTCACATTTGAGTGGAAGTGGAGATCATATGTACCGATGCCAATATGTAGCAAAAAAGAAAAACATAAGAAATCATGGCAGAAATGGCCCAAAGAATGAAAGAGGGTGGAGGTAATTGAGAGAGGCCTTCTGGTGATACAATTTGAACTGATTTCTGGAGAATGGGTTGAATTCCAATAGGGGGAGATGGACCAAGTTAATTTTGATGAGGGAAATGTCTTGAGCGAAATCTCAAAAAGGAAAACAGGCCAATGTAAAGTGTTAATGAGCGGTCTGGTTGGGGTGCGGTGTAGAAGGAGAGTTCCAAGTGAAATGGTAGTTGGTCTGATAGGTCAGGGTCTTTGCAGGCAGAGGCAGATACTATCATTATTCCATTTTTCAGATTGAAAAACAGACACAGAGAGTCCAAGGTCACAAAGCTGGGAAGCGAATCTGGGCAGTCTAGGGATAGCACCCTCTTCTTAAATGATCCATTAAAGGTTCTCTTCTGCAGGCATTCCAAAACTCTTCTCCATCTTTAGCTTCCGCAGAGTCCCATGAGGCTCCCTGTCTACCTCACAGGACGGGGCCTCAGAAAAGCAACAGATCCCAACTCATACTAGCTTTTAAATAAAAAAAATGTATAATCTTGCAAAACAAGAAGTGCAGAGGTTGGGCAACAGCCAACATTGGTTAGTTCAGCAGCTCAACAATAAATCCAAGGACCTGGGTATTGGTGAACCTCTCCACACCACCATCCTCATGGGCCAGCTTCTACTTCCTCCTGAATGCTGTGTCTTTCCCTAGTTTTCTCCCTGATTTTAGCTCAAGTGCTGCTTCCTTCCTGGGGCCAGCCTTTCCTGCCTCCTTCTTGGGGCCAGTCCATCTTCCCAGGCTCTTGCAGCACACCTGGGTCTGCTGCACTTCCCCTTATTACACAATTCCGTGAATAACGTCACCTCTTTCTGTTAGACTCAAGGCTCCACTAGGGAAGAAATTCTGTGCATATTGTTCACTATTGAACCCTGGAGTCGACCACCCAAATATTTGTCAAATGAATAAATGGTAGCTCTACAGGCCAAAGGAACCCAAGAAACATGCAAACTACCAAAATACTCTTTACAACTCACTCCCCTCTGGAGAGTTTTCCCTGAGGCACATTCCTGTTGGTTTCTTCCCCTCAA
>NW_012102346.1:15701-16639 GCF_000951045.1 Mandrillus leucophaeus
AGAATGTGGTGATGAATGAGGCCTGAGCTGAGATCGTGAGGATGAGACGGAGTCCACCGTATGGGGATCTGGGATGATGAAAGGGCTCCGCAGATGGGGGACTCCCTGGCAAGAAGTTCTGCTGAGTAGAAAAGGGCTTGGAGTAACCGAGGTCAGCTGGATTCCTTAAACACTGCTCAGAGCCCTTGAAGCCATCTAAGGGCACACTTCTCAGGCCTGCTCCAAGCCACGCTCAACTGGGAATCTTTTAAGGACAGCTGCTCTGTTAAGCTTGCCTGAGATGGTGTAGTTTTCCCCCGCCGCGGTAGAGGCACAGACAGTAAGTGTTCAGGAGCCGGGCCTCACAATGCCGTGGACTAGGGCAAAGGAGGACCCCGTCCTCTCCCAGCCCTAGGCTAAAACACGGGAGGACCCCGACCGGTGGCTCCATGGACCCCTGCAATGCCAAGAGCTAGGTTATGCTGCTGAAGGACCTCTCCACCCTGGACTAAGGCACCGGAGGATCCCGGCCCTGCTGCGCCCGGCGGTGTCCTGGACTGTGCCACTGCAGAACCCCCGCCCCTCCACACCCTAGACTCTGGCTCTGGGGGACGCTGGCCCTGGCTCGCCCTGAACTACTCCTGCCCCTCAGCGCGCTGAACTGTGTTTCCAGAGGACCTGGTCCTGCGGCAACTTGGGCTACCTCGTGGACTCCAGGACCCTAGTCCTGCCGGGCCCTAGACCAAGACCTAGGAGGACCCGACACCCCCTGTACCAGAGGACCCATACCTTGCCGTGCCCTGGACTACAGCTCGGAAGGACCCCCAATTCGCTGAGCACTGGACTCCAGCACAGAGGGACCCTCGCCATGGAGATATGGACCACTCCTGCCCCACCGCACCCTGGACTACCGCACGCCAAGACCCTCGCCTGAACGCGTCCTACACTCTGGCATGGGG
>NW_012102347.1:0-693 GCF_000951045.1 Mandrillus leucophaeus
CTTGGCCTTGTGGCCTCCCACAAGTGGCTATTTTGGATGTTTCTTAATGGTACTAGAGTTTTGACCTCAGCAACTGCCATCCCATGTGAAGAATGAATGCCTGTTTCTGTATGCGTTCTTTAGAGCCTTGCCTTCTATCCTCATAGGATAGTTTAACAATGATGGCTAATCTCAAACTATTCTGGAGAGCAACAATTAGCAAGCTGGTGTTCATTAACAATAAGCAAAGTGGTAGACTGTGTGCATAGTAGTGTGGATAGATGACTAATTGGATGGATGGATGGATGGATGGATGGATGGATGGATGGATGGATGGATGGATAATGGGTAAGTGGGTGGATGGATGAATAGATATATGGATGGATGAGTGGACGAATGGATGGTAGGTGACTGGATGGATGAGTGGATGGATGGATGAATGGATGGATGGACAGACAGATAAAAATCTCTATCCAATATGTCATGCTTCACCATTTGGAAAAGGTAAAATGGAGTCACATTACAATGAATCTAAATCCTCTCAACTTACCCAAGAAGAAAACTAACCCTTATCCAAGAGTCCTCCAGTTATTTCTGGCAGCCCACAGACACCCTGGCTCCCACATGGACTCCACCATTGTAATTCCCCTCAAGGGAGCATTGAAGCTGCCCCTGTAACAGTCCCTGTGTGGGAAACTCATGCAAAAGCTGAGG
>NW_012102347.1:743-4282 GCF_000951045.1 Mandrillus leucophaeus
ATGCTTCACCATTTGGAAAAGGTAAAATGGAGTCACATTACAATGAATCTAAATCCTCTCAACTTACCCAAGAAGAAAACTAACCCTTATCCAAGGGTCCTTCAGTTATTTCTGGCAGCCCACAAACATCCTGGCTCCCACATGGACTCCACCATTGTAATTCCCCTCAAGGGAGCATTGCAGCTGCCCCTGTAACAGTCCCTGTGTGGGAAACTCATGCAAAAGCCGAGGGTGTTTCCTTGGGGGTGATCCCAACGTTGCTATTCCTCAGCCTGCCCAGGGAGTGCTGGATACCCTTGGAGATTCCTCCCTGGCTTCACATTACTCATCAGCCCTGATAGTGATCAGAGGCCAGTACATTCTCTAGAATGTTGCTGCTGAAGGCTGGTCCATGAACCTGGAGTATCAACTTGGTAGAAATGCCCAGGTCCCAGAGAGTCTTATTTAATGGGTGTGGGGTGCAGCAGAGGCATTCGGAGTTTATTTTATTTTATTTTTGAAACAACGTCTCATGGTGCTATCATGGCTCGCTGCTTTCTCAACCTCCTGGGCTCGAGGGATCCTCCTGCCTCAGTCTCCCCAGTAGCTGGGACTACAAGCACACGCCAGCATACCTGGCTAATTTTCTTATCTTTTGTAGAGACGGAGTCTCTCTATGTTGCCCAGCAGATCTCGGACTCTGGACTTGAGCAATCCTCCTGACTTTGCCTCCCAAAGTGCTGCAATTACAAGGATGAGCCACTGTATCTAGCCAACATCAAGACTTCCTCAATCTCCTCAACTGTTTCTAATGTGTAGCTGAGCCTAAAACTACTATCCCCGCTGCTTCTCAAACTTTAATGCGCTGAGGTATCACCTAGAGAACTGGTTAAAATACAGATTCTGATTTTGTTCGGTCAATGGTTGGGCCTGGGAATCTGCATTGCTGCAAGCTCCAGGGAGGTACTTGTGCTCCTTATCCAACTATGCTTTGCACAGCAAGAATGTGCAGGAGTTCTCTCAGCCCTGTTCTTGGACCCGCACCCAAGAGCCTCAACCCAGTCAAAGGGACAGAACTAGAAATACCCATCACACCGAGTTTTTCCTCCCCCTCTTCTTTCCCGTCTGTTTCCCCAGTTAGTGAGTCTCTTGTGAAAATGAAAAATCTGGAGTATGGAAAGGGGTGGGATGCAGGAATAGAGATGATGGGTGTGTGGTCTGAAGGAACACTCCAGTGGTATGCCTCAGGGATGTGTCCCGTATGTGACATGGATGTGGAAGGAACACACCAGTGGCGTGCCTCAGGGATGTATCCTGTGTGTG
Organism: Mandrillus leucophaeus; assembly: GCF_000951045.1. Classification (NCBI taxonomy): domain Eukaryota; kingdom Metazoa; phylum Chordata; class Mammalia; order Primates; family Cercopithecidae; genus Mandrillus; species Mandrillus leucophaeus. Next base: position 2,046 of record NW_012102347.1, read on the forward strand.
ACACGGATGTGGAAGAGGATGTCAACGTGAGGAATGTCTGAACATCATCTCAGCCACCTACCCACATCCCCCCCAAAAAACACGTGACTATGAGAGAGAGAGAGAGAGAGAGAGAGAAGTATTACCAGGGTAAAACTATGTTAAAGGATTAAAGCTCTGCTTGCATTTACCCTTAAGATCTCAAAGAAGCTTATGGAAAATTACAAGCATGTTTAATAATCCCTAAAGAGGTCATTTAAATAAACCGTTTGTTAGAAACCAGAAATTTCAATTCAAACACAATTTGGAATTGGCTAACATGTGATGGATTTTAGACACAAGCAAAATCAGTGTGGGTTTCATAGCAACACTACTGGAACCTGCCCGGAGCACAGAGCTGCCAAGCTCAACAGCCATTCCTCACTTCCAGTGACCCTAAAGAAGGGCTGCTGTCACCTCCGTGCCCACCCCATGCCCTCCGCTGGCTCCTTTCTGTACTTGTGCAAAATCCCCTAATGCTTCTCCTACCCACAACCCCTCCTCACCACAGTCCACAGTCAACCTTCTACAGGCAAAGCGCTCATCAAATCTCTGTCCTAATCCGAGCCTTCCATGGATTCTTCATGGCCCCAGAATGAACCCTAAGTTCCCCAGGTTTGACACTCAAGAGTCCTGTGTGCATTGACCCCAAAGGACCATTTCCCCGCAAAGCTTCCTCTTGCCTCTGGCTGTGTGCTGCAACCCTGGAACTCAAAATGGCCTCTCACCATTTCCCAAGTGCCTCCAGGCATTAATTCATTCTATTTCCTCCACCTGCAATTTCCTCTGTCCTTCCAGCTCCTGTTCTGTTCTTTTGTACCTGTCAGAGAGAGTAATCTTTGTTCAGCAAGATACAGAATTAACCATGAAAAGCAGGAATTAGAGCTCAAGTGGGGTGAACTCTACAACCGAGCACCTAGGCATTCAAGAGTGCAAGTCCCTTGAACTGAATGGATTCCAAAGGAATGCTAAGAACTTATTATTAGACTACCAAGCCAGTAGCAGAAACAACGAGGAGTAGACCTGAAGATGTACAAGCTGAATTCTGCTTCCCAGAAATTGCAAGAGTAATGTTCAAATATATTTGACCATCTGTAAGGCAAAAACACTGACCAATCAGAAGGCAGCATTGGCCTGGAGTCCTGGAGGCCCCCTAATGGGCTGAGCCTTTGGTAGCCAGAGCTTGGTTGGGGGTAGGCAGGGTTGGGGGGTGGAGTGGACTCAGGAAGTTTCCTGCTGGAGCTTGGACGTGCGAGAGAGACCTGTGGGGAGGCCAGGAGAGCTTGAAGGGTAGGGGGAACAGGGCCACCCAGGGGCTCAAGACAATGGCTGACTAGTCCTCTTTTTGGAAGTTCCCCTCACTTTCACATTCAGAACTGAGAACGTGTCTTTCTTTTGCCAGTTTTCTGAAAGAGGAGATTGGAACGCTGCCTCTAAACCCAAGAGGGACCTAAACAAGTGTCCTTTGTATTGATCCAGGAAATGTTATAGAGCAGATGGTTTTTGAGCTCTTAAAACAGGAAGAAGCACAGTTTCATTAAGAATTTGCCATACTGGACCAGACATAGTGGTCCTTGCCTATAATCTCAGCCCTTTGCCAAGGCAGGAAGATTACTTGAGGCCAGGAGTTCAAGACCAGCCTGGGCAACACAGTGAGACCACATCTCTACAAAAAAATTAAAAATTGGTTGGGCATGGTGGTGCACACCTGTAGTCCCAGCAACTCAGGAGGCTGAGGCAGGAACATCTCTTGAGCCCACTGAGTTTGAGTGAAGCCTGGGCAATATACTGAGACCCCATCTCAAACAATAAAAATTATAAAATTAGGCATAGTGGCCTGTGCCTGTAATCCCAGCTACTCAGGAGGCTGAGGCAGGAGGATCACTAGAGCTCAGGAGGCTAAGGCTTCAGTGAGTTCTGATAGTGCCACTGCACTCCATCCTGTGTGACAAAGAGAACTCATCTCAATTGTTTTTTTTTTTTTTTTTTTTGCTATACCAGGTTAGCCTCACATCCAGTTTTTCCCATTGGGTACAAGCTTCTTGGTAATAGCCACACACGGTCTTAGGGTTGCAGCCTTTCTGATCTGCCCATCTGAACTCACTTCCTCCCCACTTGCTCTCTTCCCTCCAAGGACCCAAGATCAATGCTACCCAGAGGGAAGAGCCTCAATTTCTGGAGCTCAGTATTAGGTTACTGTTGCTTGTAGTCTGCCCCTG
>NW_012102347.1:8627-9029 GCF_000951045.1 Mandrillus leucophaeus
AGAGAAGTGATACATGCAGTGCAGTCAGTGATACATGCGATGCAGTCAGGCCATACGATAGTTCTGGGTTCGTTCTGAGCTTCACACTTTAGGAGTCATACAGTAATAGGTTTTGAGGAAGAATAGCAGGTGGTGAGAAGACATCAGATCAAATCTAATGAGAAACAGGTGGAGTACCAGATCTGCTTAGCCTTCAGAAAGTGTTTGTGTCCTTGCTAGCTATCTTCAAACATCCAAAGATGTAGAGCCTATTTTAGGGAATTATTTTCTAACCAAGAAAGCTGTCCAAGAAATGGACCAGTAGAACGTCTGTTGCCAATGGTCATATTTCAAAGTATGACAGAATTGTCTTTTGAAAAACATATGTGATGACATCATACACACACACATGCACATAATCAC
>NW_012102348.1:0-324 GCF_000951045.1 Mandrillus leucophaeus
AGCTCTTGAGTTGCTTTTGTTTAACTGGCCTGCACCTGTTATTTTGTTTGTGTGTGTGTTTTGGTTTCTTCTTCTTCTTTTTCTTCTTCTTCTTCCTCTTCTTCTTTTTTTTTTTTTTTGTGATGGAGTTTTGCTCTTGTTGCCCAGGCTGGGGTGCAATGGCGCGATCTCAGCTCACTGCAACCTCTGCCTCCCGGGTTCAAGTCATTCTCCTGCCTCAGCCTCCTGTGTAGCTGGGATTACAGGCGTCCGCCACCATGCCCAGCTAATTCTGTATTTTTAGTAGAGATGGGGTTTCTCCATGTTGGTCAGGCTGATCTCGAA
>NW_012102348.1:4674-6625 GCF_000951045.1 Mandrillus leucophaeus
TAAGTAAGTAAATAAATAAATAAATAAATAAATAAATAAATAAATAAATCCCTAGCCAGGGGAGACAGCTGTGGTCCCAGCTACTCAGGAGGCTAAGGTAGGAGGATCTCTCGGACTTAAGAGGTCAAGGCTACAGTGAGCTGTGATCATAGCACTGCACTCTAGCCTGGCAACAGGGTGAGACCCTATAATAAAATACATCAACAGTGATGTGTTTTAACTTGGTAATATATTTCTGGGCAGACTGTAAGCTTCTCATCCATCCCAGTTTTCCCATTTCCCAGCGTTCCTCCCCTTCTGTTCTTATTGATATCTTCTGTATCTTTTTGGAAATATCCATGGCATATATATATATACGCACACATATAAATGTGTGAATATATACATACTGATATAAGGCATTATTCTAAGAATTTTACTTTTATTTTTTTGAGACAGAGTCTCACCGTGTTGCCCAGGCTGGACTGCAGCAGCTGAGGCTCACTGCAACCTCCGTCTCCCAGGTTCAAGAAATTCTTGTGCCTCAGACTCCCAAGTAGCTGGGATTACAGGTGCCCACCACCACGCCTGGCTAAATTTTGTATTTTTAGTAGAGAAGGGATTTCACTATGTTGGCCAGGCTGGTCTTGAACTCCTGACCTCAGGTGGTCCACCTGCCTCAGCCTCCCAAAGTGCTGGGATTACAGGTGTGAGCCACCACGCCCGGCCTATTCTAAGAATTTTACATGCATTGAATCATGTAATATAGATATTATTATTATTATTATTTTGAGATTGAGTTTCGCTTTTTGTCCAAGCTGCAATGCAATGGCATGATCTCAGCTCACTGCAACCTCTGCCTCCCCAGTTCAAGCAATTCTCCTGCCTCAGCCTCCCAAGTAGCTGGGATTACAGGCGCCTCCACCGTGCCCAGCTAATTTATTGTATTTTCAGTAGAGATGGGGTTTCACCATGTTGGCCAGGCTGGTCTCAAACTGCTGACCTCAGATGATCCCCTGCCTTGGCCTCCCAAAGTGCTGAGATTACAGGTGTGAGCCACCACGCCCAGCCTGATATAATTTTATACAGCTAATACATTAATATGTTTATTTTTTATTTTTTATTTTTTTGAGATGGAGTTTTGCTCTTGTTGCCCAGGCTGGAGTACAATGGCACAATCTCAGCTCACCACAACCTCCGCCTCCCGGGTTCAAGAGATTCTCCTGCCTCAGCCTCCTGAGTAGCTGGAATTACAGGCATGCGCCACCATGCCCTGCTAATTTTGTATTTTTAGCAGAGATAGGGTTTCTCTATGTTGGTCAGACTGGTCTCGAACTCCCGACCTCAGGTGATCCGCCCACCTTGGCCTCCCAAAGTGCTGGGATTACAGGCGTGAGCCACTGCACCCAACCAATATGTCTAAAATAGAAAAATTGTACAGGTCAGGTGCCAATTTTTTTTGTAGCGACAGGGTCTTGCTATGTTGCCCAGGCTGGTCTTGAACTATTGGCTTCAAGCAATCCTCCTGCTTTGGCTTCCCAAAGTGCTGGGATTACAGGCATGAGCTGTCCTGTCCGGCAGGCTCATTTTAACAATCAGCTCTCATGGGAACGAATAGAGCAAGAATTCACTCATTACCCTGAGAAAAGCGCCAAGCTCTTCATGCAGGATGGGCCCCCATGATACAAACACCTCCCACAAGGCCACAGGCCTCCAACATTCTGAATAAATTTTCTTTTTTCTTGAGACAGATTCTCACTCTGTTGCCCAGGCTGCAGTACAGTGGCGCAATCTCGGCTCACTGCAACCTCCGCCTCCCAAGCTCAAGCGATTCTCTTGCCTCAGCCTCCTGAGTACCTGGGATTACAGGTGCTCGCCACCATACCTGGCTAATTTTTGTATTTTTGGTAGAAAGGGGATTTCGCCATGTTGGCCAGGCTGGTCTCGAACTCCTGACCACAGGTGATCCACC
>NW_012102348.1:10006-10854 GCF_000951045.1 Mandrillus leucophaeus
AAAAAAAAAAAAAAAAAAAAACCCGCAAAGGATGCATGGAAAGGCTACGGAATCAGGCTCAGGAATGTGGCAGGAAGCCAAGAATAGACAGCAGCAAGAATGTGCCTAACGTCAGATGCGGCCACACCCCAGTGGAGAAGCCACCATTGCCACCGCCACCACTGGGCACTGCCCTCCTGACATTGACCAGTGACACCTTTGCCCTTGCCACTGTACTTTAATTTTTCTTTCTTTTTTTAAGACAGAGTCTCACCCCGTTGCCCAGGCTTGAGTGCGGTGGTGCAATCATAGCTCATGGCAGAATCGAACCCATGGGCTAAAGAGATCCTCCTACCTCAGCCTCCCAAGTAGCTGGGACCACAGGTGTACATGACCATGTCCAACTATTCAGTGTTTTTCTAAAAAAAAATTCACAGGGCCAGCTGAGGTGGCTCATGCCTGTAATCCCAGCCCTTTGGGAGGCCGAGGCAGGCGGATCACAAGGTCAGGAGTTTGAGACCAGCCTGGCCAATATGGTGAAACCCTGTCTCTACTAAAAATACAAAAAATTTAGCTAGGGTCGGGCACGGTGGCTCATGCCTGTAATCCCAGCACTTTGGGAGGCCGAGGCAGGCGGATCATGAGGTCAGGAGATCGAGACCATCCTAACACAGAGAAACCCCGTCTCTACTAAAAATACAAAAAATTAGCCGGGCGTGGTGGCGGGCGCCTGTAGTCCCAGTTGCTCAGGAGGCTGAGGCAGGAGAATGGCTTTAACCTGGGAGGCAGAGCTTGCAGTGAGCCGAGATCACACCACTGCACTCCAGCCTGGGCGACACAGCGAGACTCCGTCTCAAAAAAAAAAAAAA
>NW_012102348.1:11799-13692 GCF_000951045.1 Mandrillus leucophaeus
CATGCCTGGCTAATTTTTGTATTTTTAGTAGAGACAGGGTTTCACCATGTTGGCCAGGCTGGTCTTGAACTCCTGGCCTCAAGTGATCTGCCTGCCTCAACCTCACAAAGTGCTGGGATAACAGGCCTGAATCACTGCGCCTGGCCAATCACTACTTTATGTCTCCAGAAAGTTTTCTTCCTCCTAAAAAGAAACGTTCTACACTTGTATCAACCCTATCCCTTGAGTGTGGGAGGAATGTGTTACTTTCTTCTAACCAATACGGCATGGCAAAGGTGGTGCTTATATGTTGTAGATTTCTTGCTAGCTGACACACCCTAGAGTCTCTCATCGCTGACTTTGAAGGAGCATGCACTGATGAGTTGATGAGTGTTTTAATTTTAATTTTTATTTTTTTGAGACGGGGTCTCGCTCTGTCGCCCAGCCTGGAGTGCAGTGGTACAATCTTGGCTCACTGCAAGCTCCGCCTCGCGGGTTCACGCCATTCTCCTGCAGCCTCCCGAGTAGCTACGACTACAGGCGCCGGCCACCACGCCCGGCTAATTTTTTGTATTCTTAATAGAGATGGGGTTTCACCGTGTTAGCCAGGATGGTCTTGATCTCCTGAACTCGTGATCCGCCCGTCTGGGCCTCCCAAAGTACTGGGATTACAGGCGTAATGAGACGGAGTTTCAGTCTGTCATCCAGGGGCTGGAGTGCAGTGGCGCGATCTCGGCTCACTCCAACCTCTGCTTCCCAGGCTCAAGCGATTCTCCAGTCTCAGTCTCCCCAGTAGCTGGGACTGCAAGTATGTACCACTAACACCTGGCTAATTTTTGTATTTTTATAGAGACGTGGTTTTGCCATGTTGCCCAGGCTGGTCTCCTGAGCTCAAAACGATCTGCCCGCTTTGGCCTTCCAAACTGCTGGGGTTACGGGTATGAGCCACTCTGCCCAGCCCCTGATGAGTTCTAAAGTCACAAGGAAATAAATTCTGCAGCAAGCTGAGTCAATTTGGAAGCAGATCCTTTCCCAGTTGAGCCTCCAGATCAAAACTCAGTGCTGGGTTGGGCGTGGTGGCTCACGCCTATAATCCCAGCACTTTGGGAAGCCAAGGTGTGCAGATCACTTGAGGTCAGGAGTTCAAGACCAGCCTGACCAATGTGGTGAAACCCTGTCTCTACTAAAAATATAAAAATTAGCTGGGTGTGGTGGCATGCACCTGTGATCCCAGCTACTCAGGAGGATGAGGCAGGACAATCGCTTGAACCCGTCAGGCAGAGGTTGCAGTGAGCTGAGATCGGGCTACCGCACTCCAACCTGGGCAACAAGGTGAGACTCCATCTCAAAAAAAAAAAAAAAAAAAAAACCCAAAACTCAGTCCTGGCCAATACCTTGATTACAGCCTCACAGAGAACCCAGCTAAACTGTGCCGAGCTCCACAGAAACAGTGAGATAATAAATGCACACACATATAGATATGCATATATATGATATGTGTGTGTGTGTGTATTTTAAATCCAACGAAATATTCTTTGAGTGGGAACACTGAGTATCAAAAAGAGAAGAAGAATTGTAATAGCAACAGTAAGGTTATGAGAAGAATGTCTTTAGAGATGAAAAAGAGGAAAAGAAGAATTGACAGCCGGGCACGGTGGCTCACTCCTGTAATCCCAGCACTTTGGGAGGCTGAGGCAGGCGGATCACCTGAGGTCAGGAGTTCGAGACCAGCCTGGCTAACATGGTGAAACCCCATCTCTACCAAATATATGAAATTAGCCAGGCGTGGTGGCCCATGACTGTAATCCCAGCTGCTCGGGAGGCTGAGGCAGGAGAATCACTTGAACCCAGGAGGCACAGGTTGCAGTGAACAGAGATCGCACCACTGCACTCCAGCCTGGGTGACAGAGTGAG
>NW_012102348.1:15177-16446 GCF_000951045.1 Mandrillus leucophaeus
AACCTCTGCTTCCTGGGTTCAAGCAATTCGCCTGCCTCAGCCTCCCAAGTAGCTGGAATTACAGGCGCCTGCCACCACGTCCGGCTAATTTTTTGTATTTTTAGTAGAGACAGGATTTCACCATGTTGGAGAGGCTGGTCTCGAACTCCTGACTTCAGGTGATCCACCCACCTGGGCCTCCCAATGTGCTGGAATCAGAGACATGAGCTGCTGCATCAGCCAAGAGTGCCATTTCTTAGGACCACACCCGATGACTCACTCTTCAAATTTTTGTTTTGTTGTTATTTTTTGCTTTGAGACAGTTTCACTCAGTCACCCATGGTGGAGTGCAGTGGCACAATCTTGGTTCACTGCAACCTCCACCTCCCGGGTTCAAGCCATTCTCCTGCCTCAGCCTCCTGAGTAGCTGGGACTACAGGAGGTGCCATCAGGCTTCATTTTTTTGTATTTGTAATGGAGATGGGGTTTCATCATGTTGGCCACGCTGGTCTCAAACTCCCCACCTCAGGGGTGATCTGCCGGCCTTGGCCTCCCAAAGTGCTTAGGATGACAGAGGTGAGCCACTGCGACCGACCTTCACTCTTCAAATGTTTGCTTCCTGTTCCTGCTACCCTGAACCCCGACGTTGAGGGGCCCTAGTGTCTACAGGGGAACCGCTGCCACCACAAGGAATAATACAGTAAGTTGTGTAAGTGGAGACCACCTCTGGGCCGTTTGGGGTACCTCGAGTGTGTCACTATGGGGTCAGGCAGTGACTGATTTAGGCAGGAAGGGAGAAAGATTTACTGCTACACTTGGGGCCAAGGAGGCCTGTGAGTGGAACCTAGAGGCGTCCCGGGGGAGTCTCCAGCTAACACCATGTCCCGACTCCCTATCCGTCCATAGCCCTCCCTCCTGGGACAAGGCCTGATGTGGACGCATTGAGACCTCCCTCCCCTGTGCAGGGCCCAGAATGACAGAGAGGGTCTGTGCCCCCTTCCCTTTGCAGAGGCACAAAGAGTGCGCACACAGGCTCTACCTTCCTCTGCCCAACCCCCTCTCCACTCCTGCAGACCCCCGCCTTCCTGCAGTTCCCCCTCCGGCCCCTCCCCGCTCCGTAGGACACGTAGACCCGGATCCTCAGCTCCCGGACCCCTTCCTACTGCTCCCTTCGCCACTCGCGCGGCTTCCACTCCTGGTCTCGGCCTCAAAGCCTTTTCAGCTGTCGGCCCTGGAAGGTGCCCAGCGGCGGCAGCGCCAGACGCGCCCCGTTAGCTCAGCGTCGCTGAG
>NW_012102348.1:20857-21206 GCF_000951045.1 Mandrillus leucophaeus
CCGCCCTGGCTCCCCAGCCCGCCAACCCCACCCAGCCCTCAGACCCTTCCAGCTGCAGCTGTCGTCTTTGCTTCAGCCTCAGCCGCCACTGGTTGCCTGAGGTGAGGTTGTGGGGACCCCAGAGAGCGTGAGCAACAGTCTAGGGTCCTTATGGCCAGAGGGAGGAATGGACTGTCTCAGAATATCTGGGTCCCTAGAAAGACTAGGGCTGGGCCAGGATTTTTGGGGTTCTGCAGAGGAGAGGGCTGAGGACCCGGACTGTGGAGGTCATACGTCTGGAAGAGTGGGGAAGGGGACCTGGACTCCTGGGTCTGAGGGAGGAGGGGCTGGGGGCCTGGACTCCTGGGTC
>NW_012102349.1:0-1076 GCF_000951045.1 Mandrillus leucophaeus
AGAAGTTTCTCAGAAAGCTTCTTTCTCTTTGTTATCGGAGGATATTTCCTTTGGTTCAACAGTCTTCAAAGGGTTCCGAAATATCTGTTCTCAGCTTCCACAGAAATAAGTCTGGCAAAGAAATCCGCGAAATACAGATGTAACTACGTGAGTGGAAGTCGCATCTCACAAAGCAGTTTCTCAGAAATCTTCTTTCCACTTTTTCTCGGAGAATATTTTCTTTTTCACCATAGCCCTCTATGGGCTTCCAAATATCACTTTGTGAATTCCACAAGAATAGGCTTAGCGAGCGGTTCTTGAGGAGAAAGCCCTAGCTCTGTGAGATGAATTCACAGAACACTAAGCAGTTTCTCAGAAAGCATCTTTCCAGATTTATTCTGGGGATGTTTCCTTTTTCAACGTAGCCCTCAAAGGGCTTCCAAATATCACATGGCGAATTCCACAAGAACTGTCTTAGGGAAAGGCTTCTTGAGGGGAAAGCTGTAACTCTGTGAGGTGATTTAACAGAACACTCAGCAGTTTCTCAGAAAGCTTTTTTCCAGAGTTCTTCCTAGGATATTTCCTTTTTCACCATAGCCCTCTATTGACTTCCAAATATCGCTTTGCAAATTGCACAAGAACTGTCGTAGCGAAAGTCTTCTTGTGGGTAAAGCTGTAACTCTGTGAGATGATTTCACAGAACACAAAGAAGTTTCTCAGTAAGCTTCTTTCTCTTTGTTATCGGAGGATATTTCCTTTTGCCCTATAGTCTTCAAAGGGATCCGAAACATCTGTTCTCAGATTCCACAGGAATAAGGCTAGCAAAGAGATCCATGAAATACAGATGTAATTCTGTGAGTAGAAGTCACACATAACAAAGCAGTTTCTCAGAAAGTTTCTCTCCAGTTTTTCTCTGAGGATATTTAGTTTTTCACCGTAGTCCTCTATGGGCCTCCAAATATCACTTTGCGTATTCCACAAAAACAGGTTTAGCGTGCAGCCTCTTGAACGGAAAGCTGTAACTCTGTGAGATGATTTCACAGAACACAAAGAAGTTTCTCAGAAAGCTTCTTTCTCTTTGTTATCGGAGGATATTT
>NW_012102349.1:1126-1845 GCF_000951045.1 Mandrillus leucophaeus
AAAGTTGTAACACTGTGAGATGAATTCACAGAACAATAAGCAGTTTCTCAGAAAGCTTCTTTCCAGATTTCACCTGAGGATATTTCCTTTTTCAATTTAGTCCACTATGGGCTTCCAAATATCACTTTGCAAATTCCACAAGAACTGTCCTAGGGAAAGGCTTCTTGAGGGGAAAGGTGTAACTCTGTGACATTTTTTCAAAGAACCCAGAGAAGTTTCTCAGAAAGCTTCTTTCCCTTTGTTATCGGAGGATATTTCCTTTGGACCTATAGTCTTCAAAGGGATCCGAAATATCTGTTCTCAGATTCCACAGAAATACAGCTAGCAAAGAAATCCACGTAATATAGATGTAACTGTGTGAGTGGAAGTCACACACCACAAAGCAGTTTCTCAGAAAGCTTCTTTCCAGTTTTTCTCGGAGGATATTTTCCTTTTCACCACAGCCCTCTACGTGCTTCCAAATTCACTTTGCGAATTCCAAAGAACAGGAAAAGCGAGCGGCTTATTGAGGGGAAACCTGTAACTCTGTGAGTTGAATTCCCATAACTCTAAGCAGTTTCTCCGAAAACTTCTTTCCAGATTTCATCTGAGGATGTTTCCTTTTTCACCATAGCCCTCTATGGGCTTCTAAATATCACTTTGCAAATTCCACAACAACGGTCTTAGCGAAAGGCTTCTTGACGGGAAAGCTGTAACTCTGTGAGATGATTTCACAGAAC
>NW_012102349.1:2285-2669 GCF_000951045.1 Mandrillus leucophaeus
TGAGATGAATTAACAGAACATTAAGCAGTTTCTCAGAGAGCTTCTTTCCAGATTTCATCCTAGGATATTTCCTTTTCCACCATAGCCCTATGGGCTTCCAAATATCACTTTGCGAGTTCCAGAAGAACAGGCTTAGCGAGCGGCTTCTTGAGGGGAAAGCTGTAACTCTCTGAGATGAATTAACAAATCACTAAGGCGTTTCTCAGAAAGCTATTTTTCAGATTTTATCTGAGGATATTTCCTTTTTCACCATAGCCCTCTATGGGCTTTCAAATATCACTTTGCAAATTCCACAGGAACTGTCTTAGCTAAATGCTTCTTGAGGTGAAAGCTGTAACTCTGTGAGATGATTTCACAGAACACAAAGAAGTTTCTCAGAAAGCT
>NW_012102349.1:2719-3417 GCF_000951045.1 Mandrillus leucophaeus
CTTTCTCTTTGTTATTGGAGGATATTTCCTTAGGCCCTTTAGTCTTCAAAGGGATCCGAAATATCTGTTGTCAGATTCCACAGATATAAGGCTAGCAAAGAGATTCACGAAATACAGATGTAACTCTGTGAGTAGAAGTCACACATCACAAAGCAGTTTCTCAGAAAGCTTCTTTCCAGTTTTCTTCGGAGGATATTTTCTTTTTCACCATAGTCCTCTATGGGTCTCCAAATATCACTTTGCCAATTCCACAAAAACAGGTTTAGCGAGCAGCTTCTTGAGCAGAAAGCTGTAACTCTGTGAGATGAATTCACAGAACACTAAGCAATTTCTCAGAAAGCTTCTTTACAGATTTCATCTGAGGATATTTCCTTTTCCCTGTAGCCCTCTTTGGACTTCCAAATATCACTTTGCACATTCCACAACACCTGTCTTAGCGAAAGGCTTCTTGAGCGGAAAGCTGTAACTCTGGGAGATGATTCCACAGAACACGAAGAAGTTTCTCAGAACTCTTCTTTCTCTTTGTTATCAGAGGATATTTCCTTTGGCCGTATAGTCTTCAAAGGTATCCGAACTATCTGTTCTCAGATTCCAAGGAAATAAGGTTAGCAAAGGGATCCACGAAATACAGATGTAACTCTGTGAGTGGAAGTCACACATCACAAAGCAGTTTCTCAGAAAGCTTCTTTCCAGTTTTT
>NW_012102349.1:5310-5605 GCF_000951045.1 Mandrillus leucophaeus
CTTTTTCACCATAGCCCTCTACCGACTTCCAAATATCACTTTGCGAATTTCACAAGAACAGGCTTAGCGAGCGGCTTCTTTAGGGGAAAGCTGTAACTCTGTGAGATGAATTCGCAGAACACTAAGCAGTTTATCAGAAAGCTTCTTTCCAGATTTCATCTGAGGGTATTTCCTTTTTCACCATAGCCCTCTATGGGCTTCAAATATCACTTTTAAAATTCCACAAGAACTGTCTTAGCGAAAGGCTTCTTGAGGGGAAAGCTGTAACTCTGTGAGATGATTTCACAGAACACAA
>NW_012102350.1:0-2386 GCF_000951045.1 Mandrillus leucophaeus
ACATATAATATTTGTAATAATGCCAACTAATATTTTCTGAACACTCACAATGTACCAGACACTGTGGAGAGGAGAGGAGAGGAGAGAGGAGAGAGGAGAGAGGACTTTTATACTTTCACACTCAACTTTTACAAGCAAATGTTGAAGAGTTTAGTGCTACGAAGATTAAAACCTCTGCTACTACTGAGTCATAATCACAAAAATTCTAATACTAAAATGTATTTGGAAGAAATCTGATGGACAGTAAAAACTTTGGAATTTTTCTTTGTGCCCAAATTGTGGGTCTGGCAATAATCTTAGGGGCATCACAGAAGGCTGTGTAAAATACAAACTGAGTGGCCCTAAATTTTTTCAAGGTGGAGTAGCCTTGAATGCGTTTGTTACTCTTGTCCTTCTGGTTGTCCCAATTAATTATTCTATTTCCTGAATCTTTCCTGTCTGTAGTATTTTGTGGCCACCTGGTGGATATCAGTGCCATTGCTTCCATTCCCCTGGTATACAATTGACGTAACTGGTAAACTTGTGTGTCCCAAAGCACAAAGCTGAGCTTCAGTCAGAAACTTTGGAGGAGTAATTTCTTATTTGAGTACAATTATTCAGAGCATGCCGTTATTACACATTGGGCAGAAGTGGGGGAAGAAGGAGTTACAAAGATTGTCCCACTAATTAGTAACACAACCATTCAATGCTTATGAAATTTTTCTTTTCTGTGTGTACTTGCACCAGTCATCACCCATCTGTCATCTTTTTTGAGATATATTAAGGTTAGGGAGATAATCCCAATCATTTCTGTCTTACTTTATTTTAAGTGATCCAGAATCCCGAGGCCAAAATCTAAAAGAGGATAGGGATAGACACAGGTAGAGTTGACAATTGTCATTATTATTCTCATTTTACATATGTGAAGGCTTAGGCTGGAAGTCTTTAAAAACTTGTCCAAAGTATTAGTGCTGGAGTAAAAGGAAGGGTCTGGAATTGGACCTTAAACAGCTAACCTCTAAACTCTTGCCCTTAAACAAAAGAGTGAAAGGGAGCTTTTATTATCTGGGCACTGAGAGAGACATTCTTAAGCAAAATAACAAAGGCATGAGCATAGCAGAGGTAAGAGTTTGAAAGTGGTATAAAGCACATAGCTAAATCTTTGGAAGTCCATTAAAGGAAAGGCAACAGTGAAGGAGATTTTTCAGAAGAAAGAAATGGGAATTCTCTGACATCGGTGCATCTTCTTGCTGTCCTGGGTTGCCAGCTAAACTGAGCCCAGTCAAGCTTCTTGACTCCCTCCCATGGCTTCCATCTGCCATACAGCTCTGGCCAAGGCCAAACTCAGCCTGCTTAATTTCCAGAATTCCTTGCCTCAGCAAAGTCATCCCAAAGTGAGCCACAGAACAGTGTCCTCTGAATGACTGCACAGCCCCCAAATAAATGACTTTCCTGAAGAAGAGATGACAGCCAGCTGAGGAAGCTGCTCACTGGGAGGAGGTGCATGCTCACTCACCTGCATTCTCTTCCCACATCCCCAAGCAGCACATATCAGCTGTCTTCTCCTTCTCATCTGGAAAAAGGAGGAGGAGTGGCAGCTTATTAAAACCTGGCACCATGTCAGCCTTGCTCAAGATGTTGTTATTCAGTCTTAGGAAAGCAACTTGAAAAAAAACAGTGACTGTCTCCTATCATATATGTACATAGTATTTAGCAAATTAGAAGTGCTTAATAAAAGTCAATGAATTCTAAATAAATCATGACTATTAATATATTTGTTTGATACAAACTGGATGTGCAAATCAATAAGAAAATTAATATTTTGGAATCCTCAGGCTTTCACTGAATAATTATTACATTGAATTGAACAATGATTTTAATGCAGATTCATGATAATGTTCATTATGAGTACACGTTAAGATTATTTTGAATACATAATTAATTTGCAGAGCACAGATTCTAAATGAAAGAACAATTAATTTTAGCTTTAGCTTTGCCACAACCCATTTAAATGTTTTTAGTGATGCTTCTATAACCAGCATAGCACATGGTTTATAAATGAAAATGCTAATCTACAGACTATCATCTGTCCTTTCTCTTAAAATTATTAAATAAATGCTAGCATTGCTATGATACAAAATGTGTATAGAGGAAAGCTTTAATGTAAAAGGATTCTTTTCAGGTCTATTTATTATTTATTTTTATAATTTTTTATCTTGAAATAACTTCAGACTTATGGAAAAGGTGCATGAATGGTACATAGAATTTCTGTTCATCCAGATCTCCCAACAGTTAACATTTTCATATGTGTGCTTTATTTTTCTCTCTCTTACATACACACACATACACACACGGATATGTATGTATATATACATACAATTTTTTTCTTGAACCATGTAAGAGTAAG
>NW_012102350.1:2436-4709 GCF_000951045.1 Mandrillus leucophaeus
ACTGGGAGGAGGTGCATGCTCACTCACCTGCATTCTCTTCCCACATCCCCAAGCAGCACATATCAGCTGTCTTCTCCTTCTCATCTGGAAAAAGGAGGAGGAGTGGCAGCTTATTAAAACCTGGCACCATGTCAGCCTTGCTCAAGATGTTGTTATTCAGTCTTAGGAAAGCAACTTGAAAAAAAACAGTGACTGTCTCCTATCATATATGTACATAGTATTTAGCAAATTAGAAGTGCTTAATAAAAGTCAATGAATTCTAAATAAATCATGACTATTAATATATTTGTTTGATACAAACTGGATGTGCAAATCAATAAGAAAATTAATATTTTGGAATCCTCAGGCTTTCACTGAATAATTATTACATTGAATTGAACAATGATTTTAATGCAGATTCATGATAATGTTCATTATGAGTACACGTTAAGATTATTTTGAATACATAATTAATTTGCAGAGCACAGATTCTAAATGAAAGAACAATTAATTTTAGCTTTAGCTTTGCCACAACCCATTTAAATGTTTTTAGTGATGCTTCTATAACCAGCATAGCACATGGTTTATAAATGAAAATGCTAATCTACAGACTATCATCTGTCCTTTCTCTTAAAATTATTAAATAAATGCTAGCATTGCTATGATACAAAATGTGTATAGAGGAAAGCTTTAATGTAAAAGGATTCTTTTCAGGTCTATTTATTATTTATTTTTATAATTTTTTATCTTGAAATAACTTCAGACTTATGGAAAAGGTGCATGAATGGTACATAGAATTTCTGTTCATCCAGATCTCCCAACAGTTAACATTTTCATATGTGTGCTTTATTTTTCTCTCTCTTACATACACACACATACACACACGGATATGTATGTATATATACATACAATTTTTTTCTTGAACCATGTAAGAGTAAGTTGCAGCCATGAATCTAGGATGTCCCACTACCACCTACATGACCACTGTGTTTTAAAATTAAGATATTTACAATATTATTCAGTAATATTGTCAAATCTGCAGACCTATTCATATTTCACCAGTTGTCCCAGTAACTTCCTGTAAAACAAAACAAAAGAAAATTCCTACATTTATTTTTGTAAAAAGCAAAGTATTAGTTGTATATCTGTGTCAAGCTAAAACTAGTGTATGAATTAATATAAAATGAGATTCAGTCAATAACACTTTAGGATCATATATGTCACTGAATGATTAAGGAATGTGATTATTTCCTTAATAAAAACTATAATGCATCACCAAGATTAAACTTTTTCTCCTATTAACATGTGTAGTAAGAAATAAATTAATGAAAAAAGTTAAAATTTAATAGTGCCACTTTGCTTTTAAATATTTTAAACTATTTATCGCTAATGACAAATCATTTCCAAAATTCTAGTACAAGTTCCTAGTAGATTGAACATGAATGAGATGGAATTACTTGGACAGAAAGCCCTCCAAAAAGGGCATCACACTAGGAGTTGGCTAGTTTTGAGCCCCACTCTGAAATGCAGCCCCTCTGAATGGTATTACTTACAATTGGTAATCTACTGTCAAGAAATGATGGAAAAAAAGAGACAGCCCCTGTGTCAAAGGACTTCATGCTAGAGTTTCCTTTGGTATAGGGAGCATAGTTGATTTGTGTTATAGCAGATCATGGTGTATAATGTTTATTTTTGTTTTTAAATGAAGTCCATATAGTATTAAGAAGGAAAGCTAATCAGTGATATTGGCATATAAATTATTAAATAACCTCTGCAATAATTATCAACAACCTTATCTTTTCATCCAGAAATTCCACTCCTGGCATTTTTGCTCAAAGAAATAATCCTAAGGAAAACAGAAGCCTTAGACATGACAGTGTTCATTACTCTATGATTCATAAAAGTAGAAACAGAGCAAAGGAAAGGTAAGGTAAATTATTATATATACACAAAATAGAATGGTATACAGTTATATATATAATGTATGAATTTAAAATACACTAGCAATGCAAGTACTTATGTTGAGAAAGAGTAAAAAAGAGTTTCCAAATGGAATATATAATATCAGATCAAGCATATGGAAAAGAAAATGTGAAGAGAATAAATCATCCTGTAAACAGGGGTTGTATCTGGGTCATACAAATTCTGAGCTGGCAGTGAGCAGGCCTACAGGGCATGGCCCAATCTCCAGCTGCAGTCCTTGGATCTAAATAGGATTGCTGAAGCCAAGGAGGCCACATTGACTAGCCAATTTCTGATCTTGTTTCAGATTGGCCCACTCTTCAGTTCCTGAT
>NW_012102350.1:6089-6474 GCF_000951045.1 Mandrillus leucophaeus
GGCGACTTGGAAACAGTAAAATAGTGTGTAAAAATCAATTCTGAGTTTTAATTCAAAAAGAAAGGTGAAAATTTGCAGGGATAGCAAAGGACACCCCATACCCTGGGGAGGAGAAAATTGGTAAGCAGCCCTTGTGACAGCATTCAGCTGATAAAATGTGTGGGAGGGGCAGTCAGTCTCCCTTGGTGATTCACATTTCCACTATGGATATGTGCCAAGGGAGGGTACCCTGTTTCTCTCAAGCCCTATAGCTAACATTTGGAGAAAGACTGAGAGATGGAGAGATGGACACACTGGGAAAAAACTACATTGTCCCAGACCCAGGACCAAGAGGAGGATGCCATTTTCCATCCAGGCTTATACAAAGTGAGTCATTGTTTTGCAA
>NW_012102350.1:6524-13934 GCF_000951045.1 Mandrillus leucophaeus
AAAAAAAAAAAAAAAAATTCTTAAAGACAGATAAAGAAAATGGCC
The DNA here is from genome assembly GCF_000951045.1 of Mandrillus leucophaeus. Taxonomy (NCBI): domain Eukaryota; kingdom Metazoa; phylum Chordata; class Mammalia; order Primates; family Cercopithecidae; genus Mandrillus; species Mandrillus leucophaeus. Next base: position 6,570 of record NW_012102350.1, read on the forward strand.
ATATTATTCTTAAAGGGGAACCCATCAGACTAACACAGACTTTCAGCAGAAATCTTACAAGCCAGAAAGGATTGAGGGCCCATTTTTAACATTTTTGAAGAAAAGAAATCCCAGTCAAAAATTTCATATTCCACCAACTAAGCTTCATAAACAAAGTACAAATAAAGTCTTTGCCAGACAAGAAATCACTAAGGGAATTTGTTACCACTAGACTGGCCCTATAAGAGATGCTTAAGGGAGTGCTAAACATGGAAATGAAAAATGTTTACTACCACAAAAGCACACAGAAGCACATAGCTTATGGACCCATAAAGCAAATACATAATCAAGACTACAAATCAATTAGCTAACAGTACTACAAAAGAAAGAAAACTCCTATATCAATATTAACCTTGACTATAAATGGCCTAATACCCCACATAAAAGACACACACTGGCAAACTGGATTTAAGAAAACAAGATTCATTCTTTTGCTGTTTTTAAGAGACCTATCTCACATGTACCTATTTCACCCATACGCTCAAAGTAAAGGGATGGACAAAGGTCTATCACCCAAATGGAAAACAAAAAGTAGCAAATGTCACTATTCTTGTATCATATAAAATATATTTTAAATCAAAAACAGTGAAAAATGACAAAAAAGGGCATTACATAATAATAAAGGGTTCCATTCAACAAGAAGATTTCACTGTCTTAAATAGACGTTTATTCAACATTGGAGCACCCAGATTCACAAAACAATTATTTCTGAACTTATAAAAATGACTTACACAGCCACACAATAATAGTGATGGGCTTTAACACCCCACTTACAGCATTTGACAGCTCATTGAGACAGAAAACTAACAAATTCTGGAGGTAAATTCAACACTTGACCAACTAGACCTAATAGACTTTTAACAGAATACTGCACCCAAAAACCACAGAATATACATTCTTTTCATCTGTGTATGGAACATACTCTAAGATTGATCACATGCTCAACCATAAAGCAAGTCCCCATAAACTCAAAAAAATCACAATGATACCAACCATAATCTCCAACCACAATGGAACACAAATGGAAATCAATACCATAAGAACTCTCAAAACTACATAAATACATGGAAAATAAACCACTTATTCCTGAATAATTTTTCAGTAAGCAATGAAATTAAGGAAGAAATGAAAAATTATTTGAAACAAATAAAAATGGAGACACAACATACCAAAACCTCTGAGACATGACAAAAACAGTGTTAAAGGGAATATTTATAGTGTTAAATGCCTACATCAAGAAGATAGAAGGATTTCAAATCAACAACCTAACCTTGCATCTAACGGAATTTAAAAAAACCAAACAAACAAAAAAATAAAACCAACAAAACTAAATCCAAAGCTAGAAGAACAGAAACAACTAAAATTAGAGCAGAACTAAACGAAATTCAGACCAAAATGATCAACAAAGTGAAAAGTTGTCCTTTGAAAGGATAAACAAGATTGATAGACCGCTAGCTAGATTAACGGAAAAAAAAGAACATTCAAATGACCACAACCAGAAACGACAAAGGTGACGTTACAACCTCTTCAATAGAAACACAAAAGATATACAGAGACTATTATGAACATGTCTATGTGCACAGACTAGAAAATCTAGAGAAAATGGATAAATTCCTGGAAACACACAACCTCCCATGGCTGAACCAGGAAGAAATAGAAATCCAGAATACACCAATAATGAGTAATGAAATTGAATCTGTAATAAAACACCTAACAATCAAAAAAAGGCCCCAGACCAAATGGGTTCACAGCTAAATTCCACCGGATCTATGAAGATCTGGTACCAATTTATATTCCAAAACTTGAGGAAGGGGGATTCCTCCCTAATTCATTCTACAAAACTAGTATCATCCTAACATCAAAATAATGCAAAAATATGGCAAAAAACAAAACAAAACAAAACAGAAAACAAAAAACAAAAAAATAAAAACAGAAAACAACAGGCAAATATCCCTAGCAAACACTGGCAGAAAAATCTTCAACAATATACTAGCAAACTGAATCAAGCAGCACATCAAAAAAATGACTCAAGTGGGCTTTATTCCTGGGGTGCAAGGATGATTCAACATACATATATATTATAAATATAATCCACCACATAAACAGGACTACTTATAAAACCATATGATCATCTCAATAGACACAGAACAGTATTTGATAAAATCCAACATCCCTTCATGATAAAAACCCTTAACAAACTAGGCATAGACGGAATGTATCTCAAAATAAAAGAGCCATATGTAACAAACCCACAGTTAACATAATACTGAATGGGGAAAAGTTGAAAACAAGCTCCAGTTCTTGTCCCCTAAGAAGTGACATGAGACAAAGTTGTCCATTCTCACCGCTCCTAATCAATAATAGTAGTGGAAGCCCTAGCCAGAGCTATCATGCAAGAGAAAGAAATAAAAGGCATTCAGATTGGAAAAGAAGTCAAATTATTATTCACTGACAACATGATCATATACCTAGAAAATCCTAAAGACTCCTCTGGAACATTCCCAGATCTGATTAGAAACTTCAGTAAAGTCTCAAGATACAAAATAAATTTGCAAAATCAGTAGCATTTCTATCTGCCACTAACATTCAAGCCGAGAGCCAAATCAAGAACATAATCCCATTTACAACAGCCAGAATAAAACATTAAGTACAAAGGAATACATCTAATCAAGAAAGTGAAAGATCTCCACAAAGAGAACTACAAAACACTGATGAGAGAAATTGTGGATGACACAAATAAATGGGAAAACATCCCATGCTCATAGATTGTTAAGACTCAATATCACTCAAATGACCATATTGCCCAGTGTATCTACAGATTCAATGCAGTTCCTGTCAAATTATCAATCTCAGTTTCCACAGAATGAGAAAAAATTTCCTAACATACATATAAAACCAAAAAATAGCCTGAATCGCCAAAGTACTCCTAAGCAAAAAGAACAAATCTGAAGACATTACCTTGACTGGCTTTCAATTTTACTCCTAGTCTACAGCAACTAAAATACCATGCTACTGGTATGAAAATAGACACATAGATCAATGGAACAGAATAGAGACCCCAGGCCAGGCATGGTGGCTCACGCCTGTAATCCCAGCACTTTGGGAGGCCAAGGCATGTGGACCATGAGGTCAGGAGTTCAAGACAAGTCTGGCCAAGATGGTGAAACCCTGTCTCTTCTAAGAATATATAAATTAGCTGGCTGTGATGGTGGGCACCTGTAATCCCAGCTACTCAGGAGACTGAGGCAGAGAATTGCTTGAACCCAGGAGACGGAGGTTGCAGTGAGACAAGACTGCACCACTGCACTCCAGCCTTAGCAACAGAGTGAGACTCCATCTCAAAAAAAAAATAAAAAAATAAAAAAAATTAAAAAAAAAAAAGATAGACCCCAGAAAGAAAGCCACATACTTACAACCAACTGATCTTCAATAAAACCAACAAAAATAAACAATGGGGAAATAACTCCCTAATCAATAAATGGTGCTGGGAATACTGGCTAGCCACTTTAAGAAGAATGAGACTGGACCACTCTCTCTCACCATATACAATAATTAACTCAAGAAGTATTAAATAACTAAACACAACACCTGAAACTGTAAAAATTCTGGAATCTACGAAAAACTCTTCTGGACTTCGGCCTAGGCAAATAATTTATGATGAAGACCGCAAAAACAAACACAACAAAAACAAAAATAAACAAATGGGATTTAATCAAACTAAAAAGTGTCTGCACAGCAAAAGAAATAATCAACAGCATAAAAAGACAACTTTCAGGATTAGAGAAAATATTGACAAATTATGCCTCCAACAAAGGATTAATATCCTGAGTCTACAAGAAACTCAAACAACTCAACAAGAAAAAAACAGACAACCTCATTAAAAACTTGGCAAAGGACATGAACAGACATTTCTCAAAAGAAGAAATATAAGTGGTTGAAAACCCATGAAAAAATGTTCAACATAAATATTCATCACAGAAATGCAAATTAAAAGCACACTGTTACATCAATCAGAATGGCTATTACTAAACAGTCAAAAAAAATTTGCATGCATGCAGTGAAAAGGGAATGTTCATACACCATTGGCGGGAATGTAAATTAGTTCAAACTTTATGGAAAATATTATGGCGATATCTGAAAGAACTGAAAATAGAACTATTAGCTCCAGCAAGCTTACTACTATTTTATCAGTAGAAAATAAATTATTACAGAAAAGTGATTTCAGGAGCAAACTCTCAAGTTTCAATGCCTGGAATTACTTATCTAACCTGGTTAAAGTTGGTTGCAGTAATGACTTCCTTAATAACAAAAATATGAATATTGATCATTCATGACATGCAAGTGATGAAGTACTTACTTAAATTATAAACTGTAGTTTTAGGAATCAAATACCTACTAACTCTCTTTTGACCGAAGAAGCAAGTCATCTCTCCTATCTAATTAAGCCACCATCCCTATAATAGAAAACTCTCTAATGACCTTACTGGATTAATTAGAATAGGATGGTCTGTGCTGAAATACCAAACATAACAAAAGTGTATTTCTGTCTCCTGCTACATATCCAATGAAAATAAGCAAGGATCTCTGTTTCTATCTATTGACTGAAGCTCAGTCACCTCAGAGCTGAACTGGAGTTTTCACAGTGAGAGAGAGAAGGAGAGGGTCCCAAACCTGTTCTTACATGCCTCAGCTAAAAACTGTCACAATCTATTTCTCTTCAAAGCACATTCTCCAGGGTTAGTCACATGGCCCACAGTAATTGGAAGGAGTCTGAAAAATGTAGTGGAGTATGTGTATATTTAATGAGAATGGAATATCTCTTTCACTTCACTAGAAGCAGTTATCTTGCAAAGGAGTGTTGGTATTTCTTGAGAACTGCCCCATGACCCCATATTGCCTCTGGGTTCTATAACTGAGTCAGATACCAGCAAACCCAAGAGACGTGAGCTCAGAGTCAAAGCCAAGGAGAGATAGATTATAAAGTGAAATAACTGAAGGATTCTCTCAACAGCATTTGGAACAATGTGGGAAGTATGCTGGGAATGAATTCTGAGGGTACTAGATCAGGGAAAATCAAAATGCATCAAGTCAAATTTATTGATATATGTACATTTACTAGAAACAGTGGATCCAGTATGTTAGCTGGAGAAGATACAGGTGTTTTTAGATAGATAAATACTATAACAGTTATATTTGTCTGACAACTAGACTCAACCACATTTCCTTCCATAATATAGAGCAGTGTTTCTCGACTAGGAGAAATTTTACCCTCCCTCCTCAAGTGATATTTGCCAATTTCTTGAGATTTTTTTGGTTCTCATAACTAGCAAGAACTGCTGAGTAAAGACCAGAGATGTCGTTAAACCATCCATACTGCACTTGACAGCCTCTCTCAGCAAAGAATAATTTGCTCCAAAATTATCAATAGTACCAAGGTTCAGAAATCCTAATATAAAGATATTTGAAGGCTCCATTGACAAAAACATTTGAGTGGATTTATCATAGCAAGCCACTCATCTACTCTTACCTTTGTCAACTAGGTTGACATAAAGGACATTCCTTCTCTAATCAAAATATTAAAAAGTACATTGCTGGGGAGCACTTGCATATTTGGAAAGCTCTTCACTAGCTGCCTTCTACAGACAGGTAATGACAGTGGGAAAATCTTCCACTGAAATTAACTGATTCCCTGAAGCAATTGTGAATGATTGATCTTGCAGTACAGAGGCCACTCAGTAACCAAAGATAAGAAGGGTATGGGTATTGTTGGTAGTAGGGCTGGAGCAATAATCAGAGAAAAACAAACATCCTTGGTAACGACTGTAAATTATGGCGTCTCTAGAATTGAAATCTAGAATTAAAACATTGTCTTCTAGAGAGAAAACTATGGTGATGCTTAAGATCAATTTTCTAGAACTGAAATAAATGGGCAGCTTACTGAAATCTTACTTGGTCTGTGTAAACCACAATTTCTAGTTACTGTGAACAGAGATCAGATTCAGGCATCCTTAGCCTGTTTAGTCTACTATAGTAGAATACTACAGACTGAATGGCTTATAAACAATGGAAATTTATTTCACATAGTTCCAGAAACTGAGAAGTCTAAGATCAAGATGCTGAAAGATTCTGTGTCTGGTGACAGGCCCACTTCTTCATACACAGATATTTCACTCTAACCTCACATGGTGATGGGTCTCACTGGTGACTCATCTTTTATAAGGGCACTAATCTTATTCTTGAGTGCTCTGTCCCCATGATATAATCGACTTCTGAAGTCCTCGCATCCTAATGGTATCACCTTGGCTGTGAGAATTTCAACATATAAATCTGGGGGTACATAAATATTCAAAAAATATGAAGGCCTCACAATTTACAGGTCTTGACTAAATTAGACTAGAGCCAGTCCACAGGTTCAAGCCCTTTGTGTGAAGAGAATACAGCTCACCTTGACAAAGGATCCAAAGGCAAACCATGTATTAGTACAATGTATTCTCTTCTTAGCTTTCTCCAAAGAAACCTGCCTCCATTCACCATGGTGACCGGGCAAAAGGAAAATATCAATACATTTTAACCATTGCTAGACATTGGTTTTGAGCTGATAGATATCAAAGGGTCCAATGCTACAGGGAGGCAGTCAGAATGGAGACTTAGAAAGGTCAGTTGGTATCTGTCCTTCACAAACAGGATAATTAACAAAAAGTTATACTTTGGAGACCTACATAAATTATTGCCACCGTGAAAGACATGCAAGATGCAGGATTATTGGTTCCTAACATATTCTCATTAATTCAACATATGGATAGAAATTGAGAGAGAGTGAGTATGGACAGTAAAGCATCATAAATCAGGTGATGACTGTAATTATAACTACTGTTCTCAAGGCAGAGTCATAGGAAGGTGAAATAATTTCTGGGAAAGAAATTGAATTTGTAACCAAGTGGAACATTTCAGGAGCTCAACTAGAAATCAACCTTGCCTCTCTGAGGACATAGATGTCAAGAAAACTAGCAGTTCAGTCAATGCCTAGTGATTAAATTAAAGCTGAAAGGCTAGCCAGAAAACAATAATGGATCAAGATAGGGATGGGAGGCGGAGCAAGATGGCTGAATAGGAACAGCTCCAGTTTCCAACTCCCAGCGCGAGCGACACAGAAGACCGGTGATTTCTGTATTTTCAACTGAGGTACTGGGTTCATCTCACTAGGGAGTGCCGGACAATCGGTGCTGGTCAGCTGCTGCAGCCCGACCAGTGAGAGCTGAAGCAGGGCGAGGCATCGCCTCACCTGGGAAGCGCAAGGGGAAAGGGAATCCTTTTTCCTAGCCAGGG
>NW_012102350.1:20134-20363 GCF_000951045.1 Mandrillus leucophaeus
GGAGAATGACTTTGACGAGATGAGAGAAGAAGGCTTCAGTGCATCAAACTTCTCAGAGCTAAAGGAGGAATTACATACCCAGCACAAAGAAACTAAAAATCTTGAAAAAAAAGTGGAATAATTGAAGGCTAGAGTAATTAATGCCGAGAAGGTCATAAATGAAATGAAAGAGATGAAAACCATGACACGAGAAATACGTGACAAATGCACAAGCTTCAGTAACCGACTC
>NW_012102350.1:21675-22084 GCF_000951045.1 Mandrillus leucophaeus
AAAAAAAAGCAGGGGTTGCAATACTAGTGTCTGATAAAACAGACTTTAAACCATCAAAGATCAAAAGAGACAAAGAAGGCCATTACATAATGGTAGAAGGATCAATTCAACAGGAAGAGCTAAGTATACTAAATATATTTGCACCCAATACAGGAGCACCCAGATTCATAAAGCAAGTCCTTAAAGACTTAAAAAGAGACTTAGACTCCCATACAATAATAATGGGAGACTTCAACACCCCACTGGCAACATTAGACAGATCAATGAGACAGACAGTTAACAAGGATATCCAGGAATTGAACTCATCTCTGCAGCAAGCAGACCTAATAGACATCTACAGAACTCTCCACCCAAAATCAACAGAATAGACATTCTTCTCAGCACCACATCACACTTATTCCAAAATTGA
>NW_012102351.1:0-319 GCF_000951045.1 Mandrillus leucophaeus
AGTCCAAACTGTTACAGGGAGTACGGGATGGAGTTGGGACTGGAACCCACGTCTTTTGACATCCAGTCCCACCGGATTCTGCCCTCCCACCCCCATCCAATCTTCCTCACCTTTGCACGATCCTAGGGAGATTAGAGAGGGGAAGAAAGAGAAGCAGAGGAGGCAGAGTGCAGGAAGCCGCTACAGCCCACTTCCCTCCCTGGAGCTTAGTGCTCCATTTATGTGTTGTTTGACAATAATGTCATGTGTCAGATTCTAAAGTGGGCTGGGTCCTTGAGAATTCTTTCCCACCCATTTTCTTACCCATGCAACTATCCTG
>NW_012102351.1:369-794 GCF_000951045.1 Mandrillus leucophaeus
GAGAATTCTTTCCCACCCATTTTCTTACCCATGCAACTATCCTGCAATCCAGGCCTGGATGGTTATGTAGGAAACTAAGGCCCAGAAGATAAGTGACTTGTCCAGACCACCACACTCAAATTGATGGATCAAAGACTTGAACTCGGCCAGGCACGGTGGCTCACGCCAGTAATCCCAGCACTTTGGGAGGCCGAGGCAGGCGAACACGAATTCAGGAGTTCAAGACCAGCCTGGCCAATATGGTGAAACCCCATCTCTAATAAAATACACAGATAAGCTGGGCGTGGTGGCCGGCGCCTGTAGTCCCAGCTACTCGGGAGGCTGAGGCAGAAGAATCACTTAAACCTGGGAGGCACAGGTTGCAGGTGAGCCAAGATCGCACCACTACACTCCAGCCTACGTGACAGAGCAAGACTCTGTCTCAA
>NW_012102351.1:1046-6195 GCF_000951045.1 Mandrillus leucophaeus
AATAAGCATTAACATTATGTATTAAAAATAATAGGCCAGGTGCCATGGCTCATGCCTGTAATTGCAGCACTTTGGGAGGCCAAGGAGGGAGGATTGCTTGAGCCCAGGAGTTCAAGACCGGCCTGGGCAACATAGCCAGACTGTCTTTACAAAAAAATTTTTTTAATTACTCAGGCATGGTGGTGTGTGCCTGTAGTCTCAGGTACTTGGGAGGCTTAGGTGGAAGGATCACTTGAGCCCAGGAGGCCAACACTATTTTGAGCCAAGGTCGCACCAATGCACTTAAGCCTGGGCAACATAGCAAGACCCTGTCTCCGAAAATAATGATAATAATAACCAGCATCAATATTAAGGAGCAGCCATGGATACACGCAGCAGTAGGTGAAAGCAGCCAGAACAGGAAACCCCGTCACAAGAAAGGGGTGGCTGGTGGCTCACGCCTGTAATCCCAGCACTTTGGGAGGCCCAGAGGGGTGGATCACCAGAGGTCAGGAGTTTGAGACCAGCCTGGCCAACATGGGGAATCCCTGTCTCTACTAAAAATTCAAAAATAAGCCAGGTGTGATGACACATGCTTGTAATCCCAGTTACTCAGGAGGCTGAGGCAGGGGAATCACTTGAACCTGGGAGGTGGGGGTTGCAGTAACCAAGTTCGCGCCACTGCACTCCAGCCTGGGCAACGGAGTGAGACTCCATCCCAAAAAAAAAAAAAAGAAAAAACACAACAAAAAGAAAAGGGTGCCGGGAGAGGGCAGAGAAGCCACCATGCCTGTTACTGAATGCTGGGAGGGAAGAGTCGGACACTCTGTGCCGATGAAGGACCACCTCAGTTTGCTCTTCTGTAAAATGGGATTTGAACTAGACTCCTCCACAATTTAGGCGCAAGAGCAAATGGGAGTTACGGTATTTGTGGCAGAGCCCCCAAAGAAGGGAAAAGCTGGCATCTGACTTCACTAACTTTAATTTGCAGAGAAGTGTTCATTAAACTGACACTTATAAAACCAAATATGAAGCTGCAGCCATGAGCACGTGGTCACAGGAGGAAACTAAACTGTCAAAATAAGCCCGTGGCTGCTTCCAAGTGTTCCCACTGATTCTTGCCAGCTCCTTGTTCATTTGTCTGTCTGCTGGCATCTCTTTGCCAACAAGTGGTCACAGGCAGAGATTCCAAAAACGTTTGTTGGAGAAAAATGGAAAATCAAAAAGACAGTAGCCATTAATCATTAACTGGTGCTTTTTTATCTATAAATTGGGAAAAACCCATCTGAGTCCACCTTTGGTGGCGCCACCCACACGTCAAAGGAGCCTGACCTGAGACTGACTGGACGAAAGGCTGCCTAGGGGCCTTTCCCAGAAATTCCTAAGACCCCAGCTGCTGTGGGAGTCACCGTGCAACTGGTCCTGGCAGCACCTTGGGAACCTGAAGCAGGGGCAGGGGCAATTGTCCCAATTTTTTTGTCCCAGCATCAGCTGTTCCCAGCCACAGACACAAGCACAACAGAGCAGGCCAGATCCCCAAACATGGCCAGATGGCAGCAGGGATCCATGGGGCATCACGTCTCGTGAGGCAACTGGGCAGAGTCCCTGTGTTCGTGGGAGAGCAGTCGGGGCAGGCACAGATGCCCGGTAACGGGTTTCAGAACGGGGAGAGCCAAGCAACCAGCTGTCCTTGGGTAAGGGCTGCCCCTGGCAGTGGCGGAGGAGCTCGTAAAAACTTGCAGTGACCCCAACCCAAGGACACACTGTGTGCAGCCTGGATTCACGAACCACTAGAGCCCTGGGGGTGCCTGAGAGCACCTGCCTGGATAAACCCAGACAGGTGACAAACCAAGGTCAGGAAGTGCAAGCAAAAGAGCAGAGAAGCAGAGGAGACAAGTGGCCCGGGGCATTCATCCTTTCAACAAATGTCCATTGAATGACAGTCACACATGAACTTCAGCGATCCTTAGCTTTTATTCTTTTTCCAGAAGGTAATACATACTCTGTGTAAAAATATTAAAAGAATATAAGAATGTATCAAGTAAAATGTATCAAGATGTCCCCCTCATTTTACATCTCTAATTCCGCTCTCCAGAGGTAATCATTGTTTTTGTTTGTTTTCGAACGGAGTCTTGCTCTGTTGCCCAGGCTAGAGTACTGTGACTTGATAGCTCACTGCAACCTCTGCCTCCCAGGTTCAAGCAATTCTCCTGCCTCAGCCTCCTAACTAGCTGGGATTACAGGCATGCACCAACGTGCCCAGGTAATTTTTGTATTTTTAGTAGAGATGGGGTTTCACCATGTTGGCCAGGCTGGTCTCAAACGCCTGACCTCAGGTGATCTGCCCATCTCGGCCTCCCAATGTGCTGGGATTACAAGCGTGAGCCACCGCACCCCGCCAATGATTGTTAAAAGCTTGGTGTGTGGTCTTCTCAACTGTATGGGCATATGTATCTATATATATAAAGAGAGAGACACTGTCTTCTGAGCAAAAATAGGATCTGAGTCTTCATACTGTTCTGTAGCTGTTTTTCAGGTAACACCTTATCACATTTTATATGTCAGTACGTACATGTCATTCTTTTGAACAGCTAAATACTATTCCATAGTTTGAGTATAATGAATGAAGCTTTCATGTTTCCTATTTTTCACTCTTACATTGTGCAGTGAACATCCTTGAACATAATTCTTGCACACTGGTCTGAGTATCTTGCTGTAGCAGCTGGATCTCCTGCCGTTTGCAGCACTGGATCATGAAGTTGGCATATCAAAATGTTTGACAGGCCGGGCGCGGTGGTTCACACCTGTAATCCAAGCACTTTGGGAAGCTGAGGCGAGTAGATCACTTGAGGTCAGCAGTTGGAGACCAGCCTGGAGAACATGGTGAACCTTGTCTCTACGAAAAATACAAAAATTAGCCGGGCGTGGTGGTGCATGACTATAATCTCAGCTACCCGGGAGTCTGATGCACGAGAATCACTTGAACCTGTGTGGCGGAGGTTACAGTGAGCCCAGATCGCCCCACTGCATTCCAGCCTGGGAAACATAGTGAGACTGTCTCAAAAAAAAAAAAAAAAAAAAGAGATTTAACAGACACTGATCAATAGCCTCTGGAAACAGTTACAGCACCAACCACATTGCATAACTGCCTTGCAAACAGCAGTTTTGATTTGAGAAACAAATGAAATCTAAAAATATGCCATCTACACATTTGGAATACAAGTTTTAGGGGTTCAAAGGCCCCCTACCCTGAAGCCCACACAGGACTCCTGGTAAGACCCCCTTTACAGTAAGACCATAACAGGTCAATGAAAAGCTGTGATTGCATCTTTGTTTTCAAAACGTCATCAGAACTCCTCAGGCAGGAGCTAGTGCAGTGTGGGCTGCCTGTGACTCACATGAGGAGCTTAGCCCAGGAGGACAGACAGGAAACTGCCGTGCACAGCTCTGCGGTTAGGTGAATCTGACGATTTTCTTGTGTGTCCTGCAAGTGATTGCAAATAACTAACCAAAAGAAGTCCCCAGGACTGTTTCAGACTTGGAAAGGTCACAGAAGGAAATTAATATTATAATAAAGTGACAACTATGCAAATCACATCTTGATGAGAGATTTATTAGCAATCCATCCGAACATCCAGGGCCCTAAAAACCATGAGTACGTTGGGCACAGTGGCACAGCCCTGAAATCCCAGCACTAAGCACTTTGGGAGGCCAAGGCAGGCAGATTGCTCCAGTCCAGAAATTCAAGACCAGCCTGAGTAACGTGGCATAACCCTGTCTCTACTAAAAATACAAGAAGTAAATGGGCGAGGTGGTACGCACCTGTAGTCCCAGCTACTCAGGAGGCTGAGGTGGGAGGATCGCTTGAGCCCTGGAGGTAGAGACTGCATTGAGCCAAGATCGCGTCATCGCATTCTAGCCTGAGCAACAGTGAGACCCTGTCTCAAAAAGAAAGGAAAAGAATTTTGCATCTGCATCTTCCTGCCCGACTGAGACCTCAAGGACCCAGCCCACTTTATAACCTGACACATGACATTATTGTCAAACAACATATAAATGGAGCACCTGGATTTCTGTGCAGGCGCTGCCCCACCGGATCCCGGAGGTTCTGGGGCAAACCTCATGGCCCAGATCAAGGCTGGAGCCCGTGCTCCAGGCCTGGCCAATCAACACATTGCATCCCCTTCCCCACCACAGCGATTGGCACAGGGATGGGCATATGACCTGAGGCAGGTCCAATCAGAGAGGTTACACGACTTGTTCCTCTTCCTGGTTGTAGCTAGGCACCCCAGGCCAGAAAGCCTGTGGGACTGACCCAAGGTCACACAGCAAATTCACAGCAGGTGTTTGTTCAGTGTTCTCATACAGGACAAACTTTATTTTTGTATTAAAACAAACAAAGATACAGAACAGAATGATGAATTCACATGAACCTTTAAGATAAAATATGGGACTTAAGATAATAGTTTCTTGCTGTAGTGACTGATGCAGACCATAAATGAGTCCAAACTGTTAAAGGGAGTACGGGATGGAGTTGGGACTGGAACCCACGTCTTCTGACATCCAGTCCCACGGGATTCTGCCCCCGCACCCCCACCCAATCTTCCTCACCTTTGCACGATCCTAGGGAGATTACAGAATTCTTTCCCACCCATCTTCTTACCCATGCAACTATCCTGCAATCCAGGCCTGGATGGTTATCTAGTAAACTAAGGTCCAGAAGATAAGTGGCTTCTCCAGACCACCACACTCAAAACTGATGGATCAAAGACTTGAACTCGGCTGGGCACGGTGGCTCACGCCTGTAATCCCAGCACTTTCAGAGGCCAAGGCCGGGGAACACGAGGTCAGGAGTTCAAGACCAGCCTGGCCAATGTGGTGATGGATCAAAGACTTGAACTCAACTGGGCACGGTGGCTCACGCCTGTAATCCCAGCACTTTGGGAGGCTGAGGTGGGTGAACACGAGTTCAGGAGTTCAAGACCAGCCTGGCCAATATGGTGAAACCCCGTCTCTAATAAAATACACAGATAAGCTGGGCGTGGTGGCTAGCGCCTGCAGTCCCAGCTACTCGGGAAGCTGAGGCACAAGAATTGCTTGAACCTGGGAGGCACAGGTTGCAAGTGAGCCAAGATCGCACCACTACACTCAAGCCTATGTGACAGAGCAA
>NW_012102351.1:6864-7153 GCF_000951045.1 Mandrillus leucophaeus
TCCCCCAACACAAGTTGAATTCCTAGGAGGAGAGGCAGGATGCTCACCTCCGGCCACCACACCCAGCTTATCTATGTATTTTATTAGAGACGGGGTTTCACCATATTGGCCGGGCTGGTCTTGAACTCCTGACCTCGCGTTCGCCCGCCTCGGCCTCTCAAAGTGCTGGGTTTGGAATCAGACCAACCTAGTTCCAATTCCCATTCTGCCACTTAGAAGCTGTAGGATCTTGGGCAACTCACTTTACCTCTCTGAAGCTCAGCTTCCTCCTGTGAAATAAGAGAGGCTC
>NW_012102352.1:0-2226 GCF_000951045.1 Mandrillus leucophaeus
ATCAAGGTTCCCAAAGGGTTAAGTTTCTGGTGTTGATGCAGGGCAGGCAAGCCCCAAAACAGGCTTAGCCTAAGCAGGTCCTTGGCTTCACCTAGGAAATAATTCAAGGGCAAACCGAAGGTGTTAGAGGCCAGCTTTTTTTTTTTTTCGAGACAGGGTCTCACTGTGTCACCTAGGCTGGAGTGCAGTGGCTTACTGCAGACTCTGCCTCCTGGGTTCAAGTGGTTCTCCTACCTCAACTTCCTGAGTAGCTGGGAGTACAGGTGCGTGTCAAAACACCCAGCTAATTTTTTTGTATTTTTAGTAGAGGTGGGTTTTCACCATGGTGGCCAGGCTGGTCTCAAACTCTTGGTCTCAAGTGATCTGCCCACCTCAGCCTCCCAGAGTGCTAGAATTATAGGCATGAGCCACCACACCTGGCCTAGATGCCAACTTTTACTGTAAGCAGTGGCCTACAGCAACAGCAGAGGGACTGCTCCTTGCAGAGCAGGGCTACCCTATAGGCAGTGTGACCAGAGTAGCAGCTCAGGGCAGTTCTGCAGTTATATTTACACTGACCTTTAATTATATGCAAATTAAGGAGTGGACTATACAGATGTTCCTAGAAAAAGGCTGATAACTTCTGAGTTGCCAAGTTCTTGCCATTGAAAGGGGTGGTAAGCTGGGCACGGTGGCTCACGCCTGTAATCCCAGCACATTGGGAGGCTGAGGCAGGTGGATTATGAGGTCAAGAGTTCAAGACCAGCCTGGCCAAGATGGTGAAACACTGTCTCTGCTAAAAATACGAAAATTAGTTTGGCGTGGCGGCAGGCGCCTATAATCCCAGCTACTCAGGAGCCTGAGGCAGGAGAATCACTTGAACCCGGGGGGCAGAGTTTGCAGTGAGCCAAGATCGTGCCACTGCACTCCAGCCTGGATGACAGAGTGAGACTCTGTCTCAAAAAAAAAATAAAATAAATAAAATAAAATAAAATAAGGGGGGGTGGTAACTCTGGGTGCTGCCATGGAAATAGTAAACTGACATGGCGCACTGGTGAGTGTGTCTTATGGAAAGCTGCTTTCACCCTGTCCCTGTTTCAGCTAGTCGTCAATTTAGTCTGGTGTCCAAGCCCCACTCTGGAGTCCAGTCCACCTCCTACCTCAGCGTGGGCTTTATTACCTGACTTGCCTTCTTGAAGTGGCCTCATATGGCAGAGAGAAAGCTAGAGAGCTCTCTGAGTTCTCGTCTCATAAAGACACTAATTCTATTAGATCAGGGCCCAGATTTATGACCTCATTTGACCTTAATTACTTCCCATAAACCGCCCCCCCTTTTTTTTTTAATCTCTCTCTTTTTTTTTTTTTTGAGACAGAGTTTACTCTGTCACCCTGGCTGGAGTGCAGTGGCATGATCTCGACTTACTGCAACCTTCGCCTCCCAGGTTCAAGCAATTCTCCTTCCTCAGCCTCTTGAGTAGCTGGGACTACAGGTGCACACCACCATGCCTGGCTAATTTTCGTTTGTTTATTTTTTTGAGATGGAGTCTTGCTCTGTCGCCCAGGCTGGAGTGCAGTGGTGCAATCTTGGCTCACTGCAAACTCCGTCTCCCGGGTTCAAGCGATTCTTCTGCCTCAGCCTCCCGAGTAGTTGGGATTACAGGCGTACACCTCCACACTCTGCTAATTTTTGTATTTTTAGTAGAGACAGGGTTTTACCATATTGGTCAGTCTGGTCTCGAACTCCTGACCTCAGATGATGCCCACATCGGCCTCCCAAAGTGCTGGGATTACAGGCATGAGCCACCACGCCCAGACCAAATTTCTTCTTGAAAAAACATTTTAAATGAATAAAATAAAGGATGTATACTCAACAAATTAGGAACAGAAGGAAGCTTCCTCAACCTAAATAAAGAGCATCTATTTACAACTCACGGCTAATAGTTCTTTTTTATGAGACAGGGTCTCACTCTGTCGCCCAGATTGGAGTGCAGTGGTATAATGTCTACTCACCACAATCTCTGCTCCGCAGGCTTAAGTGATTCTTCTGCCTTAGTCTCCGAAGTACCTGGGATTATAGGCTCACGCCACTAGCACCAGCTAATTATTGTATTTTGTTTGTTTGTTTTTTTGTTTTGAGATGGAGTCTCGCTCTGTCGCCCAGGCTGGAGTGCAGTGGTGTGATCTCAGCTCACTGCAACCTTGCCTCCCAGGTTCAAGTGATTCTCCTGCCTCAGCCTCCCAAGTACC
>NW_012102352.1:4951-7038 GCF_000951045.1 Mandrillus leucophaeus
CAGCAGCACTCTGACCCGCTACATCAAGATCTCTAGGCATGGAGCTTACGAGACTGTGTAAACAAGGCCAGTTTTTTTTTGTTTGTTTTTTTGAGACAGAGTCTTGCTGTGTCACCCAGGCTGGAGCGCAGTGGCTTGATTTTGGCTTACTCAATCTCCACCTTCCAGGTTCAAGTGATTCTCCCGCCTCAGCCTCTTGAGCAACTGGGACTATAGGTGTGCACCACCACACCCAGCTAATTTTTGCATTTTTAGTAGAAACGAGGTTTCACCACATTGGCCAGGCTAGTTTCGAACTCCTGACCTCAAGTGATCCACCCGCCTTGGCCTCCCAAAGTGCTTGGATTACAGGCGTGAGCCACCATGCTCAGCCAACAAGGCCAGTTTTTATGCACATTTAAGTTTGAGAACCACGTTGCAGTTAATCTCATCTGGTTTCCTTTCTTGAACTCCATGCTTTAGCCTCGTTGAACCATCAGTTTCTGGAAAGTGGTATATTATCCCTCACCTTCTAGAATTTGTACATGCTATTCTCTGTCCTTATCTCATGGCAATGGCTTTGTCTGCTTTTATCCATATTCCCCACCTCTGTGGAAACTGGAAGGCAGGGGCACCACCTTAATCATTTTTACAACTTTAGGGTCTTGGACCTGACATACAGTAGGTGCTCAATAACTATTTTATTTCTCTCTCTTTTTTTTTTTTTTAGAGACAGGGTCTCAGTCTGTCACCCAGGCTGGAGTGCAGTGGCTCAATCATGGCTCACTTCCCCTTCAACCTCCTGGGCTCAAGCAATCCTCCTGCCTCAGCCTACCAAGTAGCTGAGACTACAGGCACTCACCATCATGGCCAGCTAATTTTTTATTTTTTGTAGAGATGGGATCTTGTTATGTTGCCCCAGCTGGTCTCCAAATATTGGCCTTAAGTGATCCTTCCACCTCAACCTCCCAAAGTGCTGGGATTACAGGCATGAGCCACTGAGCCTGGACATTCAATAGCTATTTTCTTAATGAACACTGAGGTTAAGATGAGCAGAAACCTAACTGCTAAAAGCAGGCAACATTCAGCTATCAGGATTTATGAGGCAGAACACAGTAACCTGTGCGATTACTTAGGAATACCTAGAGTCAATGCACATTTATTTTCATTTTACTCCAGCCCCACTGGTGATCTCTGTCCAGTAATCTAACTAAATTGATGACAGTGGCAATGAAAGGAAATCATAGATACGTATTATTGTAAAGGGAAAGAAATGCAAATGAATGGGTATGGGGACAGTCTGTACAATTCAAGATCTCATCTCTTCATATATATATTATGCAATATATATATTTTTATATATATTTTTATATATATATTTTTTTTTTTTTTCAAGAGAGGATCTTACTTTGTCACCCAGGGTGGAGTGCAGTGGCATAATCTCATCTCACTGCAACCTCCATCTCCCAGGTTCAAGTGATCCCCCCACCTCAGCCTGTCAAGTAGCTAGAACTACAGGCACGTGCCACCACGCCTGGCTAATTTTTGTACTTTTAGTAAAGATGGGGTTTCACCATGTTGGTCAGGTTGGTCTCGAACTGCTGACCTCAAGTGATCTGCCTGCCTCAGCCTCCCAAAGTACTGGGATAACAGGCATGAGCCGCCATGCCCTGCCTCTTACATTTTAATCCAGAAGGGCAGAATCCTAAAGGCTGAACAATGACACCATTAGCCAATGTTTACTGGGCACGTACTATATGCAAGATTCCCCCTATGTTAACCTTTACAGCAACCCTGGGAGGGAGGTATTATTATTGAGAGAACTGAGAGACAGAGTCATTAAATATTTGTCCAAGATCCTACAGCTGCAACATGGTAAATCCACTGCTATTGGAATTTCCTGTTAAGTGAGTTCCATGGCTGCAAACTGCATCCCCACCCCTGCTGCTCATAGATTGGTCACAATGTGGCTCATAGTCATAGGCACAGGTGAATGGATCAACTATTATTTTTGATAATGATTCTGGGGTATCATCTTTGACTCAAAAACACAAACTGTTGTTATTATCTATGCAGTTTACAGCCCTCTGCTCTACCAGCGAGCTATC
>NW_012102352.1:10678-12110 GCF_000951045.1 Mandrillus leucophaeus
TTTTTTTTGCATTTCTATTAGAGATGGGGTTTCACCATGCTTCCCAGGCTGGTCTGGAACTCCTGACCTCAGGTGATCCACCTGCCTTGGCCTCCCAAAGTGCTGTGATTACAAACATGAGCCACCACGCCCGTCCTCTCTCATAGTTTTATTGTTCTATTTTCCACAGACCCTTCCTTCCTTAATTTTCATGCCTCTTTAATATTCTGTTTCTTTTACCTCACTGACCTTCTTTTTCATTCTCCTACCTTTTACTGTGGGTGTCTTATTACCCTGCTTAGGGAGTTTATCCTTTAGCATGTCACAGACCACTATCTTCAGGCAGAGGACCCCACATAGTCTCTAGTCCTGATTGTCTACCCTCTCTCAAGTTCTGTAACTTCAGTTGCCTCTAGGACACCTTCACTGGGTTTTACAAAACCCTGTTACCTGGAACTGAACATATTAAAAGCTAAGATTCCTCCCCAAATCTGCATGTTGTGCCAATTTTCCTGGCCAACTATCTTATCTGTCCCCTGGTTTTGGGACCTTATTTAAACCTTTAAATCAATTTTTAAAAAATTGGAATCTTGATGAATGGTGCAAAAATCAATGGATACAAAGGATACGCGGAGATATGTAAGTCTTCCGCCCACTGGTTCCCTAGGCACTCAGTTCCCCTCCCAGGAGGTAACCACTGTTGCCAGCTCTTAAGAGTGATTTTTGATTCCTTCTTCTGCCGGCTCTATCTCAAGTCCTTCCCTGTCTGTGAGATGTGTGCCCTTTCCTTTCCAGGCCCTAGTGAACTGATATCTGGTTGAATTTATATATAAATATTTATATGTGTATATTTTCTATACATATATAACATCTCTCCCTATGGCTTTCCGGCCTGGAGTTTTCATCACGTCGCTTCCTGGATGAAGGAACCTCGAGGGGTGAGGGGCAGGGGTTGGGGGTGATGGAGAAGAGAACCTAAAGGGGACTTAGGTAGGGGGTTCAGAGTGGCCAACTGGCGTGACGCTCTGGCAGGATTCCTATTCCTATTCCTCCCACCTCAGGCCCGCTTCTAGTCCTCTCATCCAAAAGCCTCTCGTTTCCAAGGGCCGAGACAGAGACAGAGACAGCGAGATACACAGAGACAGAGACGCCGAGGCACCAGCATCCCTCTCCCCCTTCTGTCCCGCCCCATCTCTCTGACGGACACTATCGCTCAGCCAATGGCGCTCACGATATGCCCCTGAAGGGCCAATGAACGCCAGAGGAGGGCGGAAGATTTCCCCGCCCCCACTTCTAGGCTTGGTTGAACCGTGCAGGTAGGTCCGGGGCTGGGGGAGCTGTCTTTGGAACTGGTGCCCCTGGGGGTGGGGGCACGAGTGGACAGGGGTGATGGTGAGGTAGAGGCGGCGGCCCCGACACGACGAGCTCGAGGGAGCGGCCCGGCTGGGAGGCG
>NW_012102352.1:13615-13928 GCF_000951045.1 Mandrillus leucophaeus
GTTCCTTTACCTGCCATTTCTCTTGCCTCTTGTGTTTGCTTCCTAGGATTGATTGGCTATACCTTACTTTGCATTGCTACTGTTCTTTGATTATCGGTGTGAACGTTTTAATGAAGTTCTCAAATTAACTTCCATTATAATGAAAGGCAGTGATCTTTTTAACTTTAAGTTATGGCAACTTACATAGTTATAAAATTCTGTTCCAATTTTAGGATAGATTGGCAATTCAGACATCTAGGTCCACTTTTCAAACAGGTACTTTAGAGTCATAGGTACTAGGGTGTGTCCCACTCTTGCAAATCAGTAGCTGATT
>NW_012102352.1:13978-15993 GCF_000951045.1 Mandrillus leucophaeus
CGGGCAAGCCTCCATTTTAAGCGAAGCAGTAACTGGTTAAGCTGGAATTGTATTCAGGCCCAGGACTTGAACGAGGATCCTACTGGAGGTCATTTAGTCCATCCTCCAGCCTCCAGGCAAATTTACCTTCCTCCCACCCTCAAAATTAAATTGCTCGGTCTGCTTTTAACTATCTCTGGGGAAGAAGGGTATTTTATTTGTTTCTAGTACTTCAGTCAAGAATAGGTTTTACTTTTCATGTGGAATTGACTCTGAAACTTAAGCATAATCTTGGGACAGTCGGGATGATTAGAGAGGTTTTACTTTACTAAATATAATTAAATGTAGCAAGGGTCTTTTTTTAGATGGTTAGTTAACAAATCACGTTTAGTGTTTATGAGGTACCCTGGAAACTTTATTCTCTCTGGGATTTTGGCTGTTTGATAAGCAATTTTACATTATCTAAAGTAAGTGTTACATATTTATTTCTCTTTTTATATAACGTATGTTTCTACACATATATACGGAGACACACACACATTTGCCGTTTTCTAAAGGGGACTGTATTTTCTATACTTTTTTAGTGCGATGAGGCAAATAGTACTTCAAAATCCCTGCCCAGGTAGCTTAAACTATTTGCATTTTCTTGATTATTTTTTAGTCTAAATGAAAATCCTCTCTTTCAGATACCTTATCGAAACAAAAGATTTTCCTACCTGCTCATACTTGGTAACCGAGGGAATTACTAAGACTTCTTGCTCATTTCTGAGTATTGTCTTTATATCCTGACACTATGAATGCTATTTGGATGCCTCTTAAGGTAAGATGTGTTATTTTTTCATTACCAGCCTCATTTTATTCATTTTTCTTTAGAACTTTGTAATGCTTGTAATTCTTGAATTTGCTATTCTTCAGTTCCTTTACCTGCCATTTCTCTTGCCTCTTGTGTTTGCTTCCTAGGATTGATTGGCTATACCTTACTTTGCATTGCTACTGTTCTTTGATTATCAGTGTGAACGTTTTAATGAAGTTCTCAAATTAACTTCCATTATAATGAAAGGCAGTGATCTTTTTAACTTTAAATTATGGCAACTTACATAGTTATAAAATTCTGTTCCAATTTTAGGATAGGTTGGCAATTCAGACATCTAGGTCCACTTTTCAAACAGGTACTTTAGAGTCATAGGTACTAGGGTGTGTCCCACTCTTGCAAATCAGTAGCTGATTCATGTGTTACAAAAGATGTGTCATTAACCATTTGTTTACTCTGAAACTGCATATAGTATATTAGAACATTCTAAGACCTGCTGGTTTACACCTATGACTTTTTCAGAGTCCTCCTGCTGCACCCCAGTCCTTGCGTGACATTTCACACTGTTTTTCTCAACAGGTAGCACTTATGCCAAGTTTATTTCACAGGGTAAACCTCATTTGGACAGTGTGGACAGATGACCTTTAGATGAAAAAGCTCCCATTGATGTGGTGGTTCTCCAGTCTCTTTGGCTTCTCTCATCTTTTATACATAGATGGCCAAAGAACCCTCCTTTAGGACTAGGCAAAGGGCAGAGCTTAAGACTGAAATGGGTGGCTTCTTTGATTTTCTTGTGACTAAAAATACATTTAAAAAAATTAAATATTTTTAAATTTTACAAACAAAAAACAAAAAAGACATAAGGAGGGGATGGGAGGAAGGACAGAGAAGGATAAGCAGTCTTGGAAACCCTCCACCAGCTTCGCCTTCCTTCAGAGTTGGATACTAGCTTAGTTAAGATTGTTGTGTGCTAATCTGTTCTGTAGACTTCCAGATTAATGCAGAGGAGAAATCGGACAATAATGCAGTCTGCGTAACCTAAATATCTGGACTTGTGGGAAATCTTAGGTCATGTAGACTGAGTTCTCATCTTCATTTACGTTTCAGCTGCTATTGCTGGATAATGAGTGCTTATATTAATATACAGGAAGCCAAAGTGACACAGTTTTTCCAGCATTCTCCCTGTAGAGTTGGAGGGGTTGCATGGGGAATGCAACCAGAAGTT
>NW_012102352.1:16043-17709 GCF_000951045.1 Mandrillus leucophaeus
TGCAGTCTGCGTAACCTAAATATCTGGACTTGTGGGAAATCTTAGGTCATGTAGACTGAGTTCTCATCTTCATTTACGTTTCAGCTGCTATTGCTGGATAATGAGTGCTTATATTAATATACAGGAAGCCAAAGTGACACAGTTTTTCCAGCATTCTCCCTGTAGAGTTGGAGGGGTTGCATGGGGAATGCAACCAGAAGTTCTGAACCCGTCAAGAATCGGAGGACCCGTGTAAGAGTGTTTTGACTTAGCAAGTGTTGGGCACCAGGACCTGCTGGCCTCTGTCCTTTTTAGGAAGCAGGCAAGGGGATTGAGATCAATATATTGGATTTCGTTTTACAGTTTCCTAGGTTTTAACGAATGTATTTGGTACACAAAGCCCTACTTTTAAAGATATTTCCAATGTTTAAGGTTTTACCTCTAAATGTCTCTGAACCTGGGTTACAATACAGTAACCTCAGAAGTTCTACCAGAGGTCTCTGGCATGGCAGGAATAGAGAAAGGAAATCAGCTCCATACTGTGAGTTACCACCTGTTACTACTTGAGATTGTAATTACGTGGCTGCCTTAGTTTTGTGTTCCTTACCAATCCTTTGCTCAGTGCGAAACATCTAAGTGTAAACCAATTTTTTGGGGGTAATGTTTTCTTATTTTTATTATTTAGAAACCTTAAAAATTACAATGTTCGTCTGGTCAGAAAAAAAGGTACTTTTTGCGGGGAGGATAGCATTGAGTTTGTGGGCTGGAAAATAAAAGCGGGGAGAGAGAACTTTACTCTTTTTCATTGGTGAATAGCCTTAAAACATTTCTAAGATGTAGTTTCAGATTGGAGCTACTTAATTTAAGTAAAAAGAAATGATAGGTTAATTAAAGTGCATATTTTGGAGCCCAAATGTTAATTTTATATAGCTCTTATATTTTGTTTCCAATTATCTTATTGTAAAATGAACTCTGTCGTTCTGTCAGGCATTGCTTAAATGTTAGACTGAGTATGTGCTTGTTTCCATGCATATAGAAAGTAGTGTCATACTTACTCACTCTTCACAAACCAAAATGCGAGAGGAGGCAAGTAACAAGGAAGAATAACTCCAGACCAAAACTCTTCAATTTAAGGCACTCTCGTTAATTAGAAGTTCTCATGGAAATTATTATTTATCCCTTTTTCTCTATGTTGGGGGTCTGTACCTTTTTAAAGCCTGAATATTTCTAGCCACGACTAAGCAATGTCAGTGACATTGCTAGGTCTAGTTGTCAGGGTTAGGGGCTAAGGAGTGGGTGAGATGGGAGAGGTATAGGGAAAGGAAGGAGAATTGAGTGAGTTGGAGAAAAAAGTGAAATGAAAATGAGGAGGAGAGAAAAGATACAGGGTCTTTAGTGTGTGGCATGGAGCCATCATCAGTTGTCTCAGGTAGTTCTTAGGGGCTGCTGGGTGCCTTGTGTGCTAGACTGAACTATGGTGAAATTACGTAAAAACTGTTCTTGACAAGCAAAACGAGAGAATTAAGACATAATATGATATGGAAAGATCTGCAAGGCAGACAGTTAACTGATAAAAGCAAGATGCAGAACAGTATGTATGATTTGATACACTTTGTGTTTTTTAGGAAAAAAAAAACAGGAGAAAAAGATAATTTGCATTGGTGTATATATGCAAAAAAAAAAAAAA
>NW_012102353.1:0-3019 GCF_000951045.1 Mandrillus leucophaeus
TTATGGTTCCCCTTGTCCTGTTGTGAGTGTGAGCAGAATCATCCAGCAACGCAGCCTGAGAGGGTTTGATATTCAAGAGCCCAGAACCCTCAGGAAGGAAGGACTGAGTGATACACCTAGATAATGTCCCAAGGCTCCGCTCCTGTGCTCTGACATCCTCAGAAGGGTTAGTGCAGAAGCCCTGCTTCCCACGGGCTGTTCCCAGCCAGTGACCGGTCACAGCAGGCGCACTAAAGCAGGCCATTACTGAGAGACAGGGGACTCCTCTGATGGCCAACTGTGGCTGGAGGACTCCTCCACGGCCTTGCTCAACCCTCCTTAGATTGCCTGTGCTCTAGGATGTGTCGAACAAACCTCCTCTCCTTCTGTCCAGCACTTGGGGTCACACTCGCATTGTGGTCTGCTGCCTTTTCCAGGGATTTCTGGCTCGCTTCCCATATTCCCTTACAGGTGTGTCCCCTCATAAAATGCCACAGATTTGAAGCTCATCTTGGCATCTGCTCCTTGAAGGACTTGGACTAAAAATTATTTCCATCTGCACATCGATAACTCTTACTTATTTCAACTTGTGAAATCCTTCTCTTTGTCCAACTTCTGCCACCCCCATAGAATCTATTTTACTTGTGTTTGTACTATCTCTTTATGTTAATGGATATTTGTTCTATTAAGCTACTAAATTTTGAGGTAGTTTGTGACACAGCACTTGATAACTATTAAGGCTTTCTTTCTTTTTTTTTTTTTTCTTGAGATGGAGTCCCGCTCTGTTGCCCAGGCTGGAGTTCAGTGGCTCAATCTCGGTTCACTGCAAGCTCCGCCTCCCGGGTTCACGCCATTCTCCTGCCTCCCGAGTAGCTGGGACTACAGGCGCTCGCCACTACGCCGGGCTAATTTTTTGTATTTTTAGTAGAGACAGGGTTTCACCATGTTAGCCAGGAGGTCTCGATCTCCTGACCTCGTGATCCGCCCTTCTTGGCCTCCCAAAGTGCTGGGATTACAGGGGTGAGCTACCGCGCCTGGCCAAGGCTTTCTTAAGTTTCCATTATTCCATGGATATTATCTACACATCTTTTAATACCTTGCATTTTAATAACATTAGCCATATTTGCCGTTTCCAACCCTTTCCTCCTATTCTTTTTTGAACATTTTTGTCTTTCTCTGTCCTTCCTTCCTTCTTTCCTCCTTTCCTCCCTCAGAGCTTTCTCCCTCCATTTTTTTCATAAAACCTAAGTGTTTAGGCTAAAAGGAAGCATCACTTGAACCTAATGCTAAAAGTATAATGCCATAATTTATAATATAAAAGTAAAGAAAAGGAAGTTAGTAATTGAATATGAAGAAAACGTCTAGGGTGATTCTGCAGCCAAGACAGTGGCTTTTAATATTTAATCTCCTACTTCAACTGAATGTTTTCAGGACACGCGAGCAACATGAGCTCTTTCCCATTCTTGGTACAAGCACTTGAGAAATCAAATTAGCCTTTTCTAGTCTGATTAATGTCCATACACCATATAATCCCACTGTCTGCCTCCTGATCATACACTCTGGGGACATTCTTGGCTATGTGTCCAGGAGACGTGTAAAATGGAATGTCTTATAAATCTACAATAATCCAGACAGTGTGAAAGTGAAAGACACAGAGATCAATGAACAGAAGTGAGAATCTAGAAAGACATTCTTACATTTTTTGTCAATTGATCGTCAATAAAGTTGCATAGGTAATACGAAGTGACACTTACCACCACATAAAATATAAGCTCGTCTAAAACACCAAAAGCAATGGAAACAAAAGCCAAATTAGACAAATGGGATCTAATTAAACTAAAGAGCTTCTGCACAGCAAAAGAAACTACCATCAGAGTGAACAGGCAACAGATTGGGAGAAAATTTTTGCAATCTACTCATCTGACAAAGGTCTAATATCCAGAAACTACAAAGAACTCAAACAAATTTACAAGAAAAAAAAAAAACAACCCCATCAAAAAGGGGCTGGGCAAAGGATACGAACAGGCACTTCTCAAAAGAAGACATTCATACAGCCAACAGACACATGAAAAAATGCTCATCATCACTAGACATCAGAGAAACGAAATCAAAACCACAATGAGATACCATCTCACACCAATTAGAAAGGTGATCATTAAAAAGTCAGGAAACAACAGGTGCTGAAGAGGATGTGGAGGAACAGTTTTACGCTGTTGGTGGGACTGTAAATTAGTTCAATCATTGTGGAAGACAGTGTGGTGATTCCTCAAGGACCTAAAACTAGCAATACCATTTGACCCAGCCATCCCATTACTGGGTATATACCCAAAGGATTATAACAGTCATGCTGCTATAAAGACACATGCACACGTATGTTTGTTGCGGTGCTATTCACAATAGCAAAGACTTGGAATCAACCCAAATGTCCATCAGTGACAGACTGGATTAAGAATATGTGGCACATATACACCATGGAATACTATACAGCCATAAAAAAGGATGAGTTTGTGTCTTTTGTAAGGACATGGATGCAGCTGGAAACCATCATTCTCAGCAGACTATTGCAAGAACAGAAAACCAAACACTGCATGTTCTCACTCATAGGTGGGAACTGAACAATGAGATCACTTGAACACAGGAGGGGGAACATCACACACCGAGGCCTATTGTGGGGAGGGGGAAGAGGGGAGGGATAGCATTAGGAGATATACCTAATGTAAATGATGAGTTAATGGGTGCAGCACACTAACATGGCACATGTATACATATGTAACAAACCTGTACGTTGTGCACATGTACCCTAGAACTTAAAGTATAATAAAAAAAAGAAAAAATATATAAGCTCAAACAAGTTAGAGACCTAAACAGCTAAAATTTATGAGTTAAAACTATCACATTTCTAAAAGAAAATATAGAAGAAAATTTTTGTGACATTGGGTAGTCAGGCAAAAGATTCTTAGATAAAATACCAAAAACATGATCTACAAATGAAAAAAGAGAGAGAGAGAAATTGGGCTTAGTTAAAATTTAAAACTTAAGT
>NW_012102353.1:3069-3375 GCF_000951045.1 Mandrillus leucophaeus
AAATGAAAAAAGAGAGAGAGAGAAATTGGGCTTAGTTAAAATTTAAAACTTAAGTGCTTCAAAAGACATTATTGAGAAAATGAGAAGACAAGCCACAGATTGAGGGAAAAATTTTCACAGTTGATCACAAATTACATTTGTGATGAAGAACATGTATCCAGAATATAAGACAAGTTCTTAAACTCAATGTACGAAGACGAGCAACTCAACTAAAAATGAGCAAATCATACAAATATGCACAACTGACTTTTACAAAAGCACAAAAGCAATTCAATGAAGGAAGGAGCGCTTTCCCAATGAATGGTG
>NW_012102353.1:5360-5903 GCF_000951045.1 Mandrillus leucophaeus
CCAATGAATGGTGCTGGAACAACTGGACAACCACAGTGGAAAAAAATAACCTGAGCCCAAACCTCATGCTTTATACAAAAAATAACTCAAAATGAGTCACAAGCTTTAATGTAAAACACAGAGTTAAAATGGCAAACATTGAGCCAGGTGTGGTATCACAGGCCTGTACTCTCAGCTACTCGGGAGGCTGAGGTGGGAGGATCCCTTGAACCCAGGAGTTCAAGGCCAGCCTAGGCAAGAATTTTTTTTTTCTAAAATAAATAATAAATTTAAAACTTAAAATTACAAACCTTTTAGGAAAAAGTCATCCGAACTAAGACTGGACAAAGAGTTCTTAGACGTAACACCAAGAGTATGTTCCATCAAAAAAAAAGTTAACAAATTGGATCTTATCAACACTAAAAACTGTTGCTCTGTGAGAGACCTGTGAAGAACTAAAAAGACAAGTTACAGAACGAGAGAAGATATTTACAGACAACATATTCTGTAAAGACTGTATTCAGAATATATGGAGAAATTTAAAAACCCAACAGTAAAAATGAA
>NW_012102353.1:6397-7026 GCF_000951045.1 Mandrillus leucophaeus
TGAAGGCAGCTCAGGGGACACACTTTCAAAATGGCAAAGATCGATTATGGTTCCTAGTGGGACACAACCCCTAGCCTATTCAGATTCAGCTCTCTCTCTCTCTCTCTCTCTCTCCCCCCCCTTTTCCCTCATTCTTCCAACTTATAATTGTATAAATTTGCAAATGTGCAAATAAGCTGAAAGAATGGTGCAGTAAAATTCAAGTTACCACTCTGCCATATTTGGTTAATATCTCTTCATATACATAAAAGCAGAGTGTGAAGTGATGGATCACAGAGACCCAGAAGGGTAAGGGTGGTTGGCATTGGGTGTATAATAGAGGGATTTCTTGGTGAGTACAATGTGCTTGTCTCCAGTGCTGGATGCTCTGAAGGCCCTGACTTTACCACGACCTATATAGCAAAATAGCAAAATTGCACTTGTCCCCATGAATATATATGAATTAAAAAAATTAAAAATAACATAACATGTCTTTTTATAGATACAGGTAGACATGTTTGTATAGCATGTGTGTGAATGTGTGTGTGTGAATGTGTGTGTGTGTCTGTGTAGAGAGCAGCACAAGTTAAGAGATTAAGATTTTGTGACTGAACCATTCCAAAGTAACTTAAACATAAAACATACATGGA
>NW_012102353.1:7076-7403 GCF_000951045.1 Mandrillus leucophaeus
GTGTGTGTCTGTGTAGAGAGCAGCACAAGTTAAGAGATTAAGATTTTGTGACTGAACCATTCCAAAGTAACTTAAACATAAAACATACATGGATACATGTGTCTGTGACAACAAACCTGAATACAAACATGGAAGAATATCTCTATAAACACATCTCTGGATAGATAGCTTATGAACGAATTCCCTACGCCAGCTCCCTTACTGGTTACCCTGTGAACACAGGCAGGCAGGAAACAGGACCCAACTAGGTTCCCTCATCCTTCTCTTGCTTCCAGGCAGGTCCTGCATCCACTCCTGCTGCACAGGGGGCTCCCATCCCTGCCTTGG
>NW_012102354.1:0-413 GCF_000951045.1 Mandrillus leucophaeus
TGCGTGCCACCATGCCCAGCTAGTTTTTGTATTTCTAGTAGAGATGGGGCTTCACCATGTTTGCCAGGCTGGTCTTGAACTCCTAGTCTCAAGTGATCCGCCTGCCTCAGCCTCCCAAAGTGCTGGGATTACAGGCATGAGCCACTGTGCCCAGCTATTTAGAGGTTTTCAAGGAGCTGAGAGGGTATTTGGAAGCCAAGAGCTGTTTCTGGGGCCCAGAAGTATCTATCTTTCAGCAGCCTCCACTCAGGAGTTCCCTGCCTGGCTGGCTATCCCTGGCCATTCCTGGCCACACCCACCTGCCCGCCAGTCTTCCTCAGTTGCATCATCCTTACTGACTACAACAGCAATATATTTGCTTGTAGCCCTGTGGGGGCTACTACAGGACACAAACAGAGACTTGGCTGGTGAGG
>NW_012102354.1:1463-3381 GCF_000951045.1 Mandrillus leucophaeus
TAGAGTGCAGCGGCGCCATCTCGGCTCACTGCAACCTCTGCCTCCAGAATTCAAGACGTTCTCCTGCCTCAGCCTCCCAAGTAGCTGGGATTACAGGCACGTGCCACCACAGCTCATTTTGTGTTTTTAAAGTAGAAACAGGGTTTCACCATGTTGGTCAGGCTGGTCTCGAACTCCTGACCTCAAGTGATCCACCTGTCTCGGCCTCCCAAAGTGCCGGGATTACAGGCATGAGCCACCGTGCCCAGCCTATTATTCCTGTTTTAGAGATGAGGCTACTAAGGCATAGAGAGGTTGATTACGTACATGTGAGTTACATAAATTCATACAGGCAGTCTGCTCCAGAAGCACCAGCACCCATAATATAATCACTCAAGAGATAACCGACATTAGCCCTGTGATGTTTTAAACTTCCAGCCTCTCCCTCTTACATATTGTGTGTGTATTTATTTTATTTTTACAGAATAAAAATCAACCTATTTCCATTTCACTACATATTCTTCAATCTAGTTTTTAGTTGCTGTGATCATTCGTCATGTGGATGGACATCACTTAACGCTATTAGTCCTAGATCTTTCAACTCAGCACACTTGCATGCAACCCTTTCTCTGTGCAAAGTGCTTCTGTGTTAGGGAAGAGAGGTGAGAAAACCAGGGTCTCTGTCCTTCAGGGGCTCCCTAGCAAGTGTGGTGATTCTCAGCCTTGAATGCATTCTAGAACCATCTATGGAGCTTTTAAAAGATACCCGCCACTCCATACCTCAGATCAAGTATCTCTGAATTCCTGTAGCAGGAGCCCAGCATCAGTGATTCCAGTGTCCCATTAAGGTGGAGATCTCAGGACCCAAGGGCACAAGCTCCCATCACAATATGCTCAACACCTGCTGTCTCTGCAGCTCCTCTCCTGCCTCCTGTGCCTGGAGGCCAGACAGCTATTCCCTGGGTCTACCAGACCACAGAACTCTTCGGACAATGAATTAACCCTTTGGGTTCTGTACATATGCTCTGCTAACTTCAGCAGCAATGGTCTCTGGGCCTTCCTGCCCATGTGGATGGTTCTGTTCTTCCAGCTCTTCTCTCTGTGTTTTTAAGTGGAGGAAAGAGGCAGGATATTTAGTAAGTAGTTCAAGACAAACATCACAGGTATGGGAATCAGAAGACCAGGGTGTTAGGCCTCCCTTGGAGCCCATATAACCCTGGCCTAGCCACTTGGCCTCTCTGGAAGATGGCAAAACAACAAACAACTAGCTTGCTCTCTTCAATACTTGTAAACTGGTGGGTCAGTTCTGAGTCTCCAGGGAATTCATCAAATTGGAAAGTGACCACAGCACCTCTGGTCCATAAAGGATTTGTGCCTCTGTACAAATCCAGATGAATGCTGGATTCCAGCAGTCCCTCAGCTGTGTATTCTCATGCAATGGACAACTTGAACAATGCCTGGCCTGAAACGACCTTGCTTTAAGTGATGTTTAACTGACAAAGAAAGCACTGGGCCTGTATCTTCACCTGAAAGATGATGAAGAGACTGCAAATGGGAAAGAGTGGAGGAGAGACAAGAGGCTCCAAGAGCTACTACTGCAACTTACCCAGCTTCACGTGGCTCCCGGGGAAGACTGGGAAACTCCTGCGGCAGACTACCCCTCGTGCCCTCCCAGCAATCCACAGGGCCTGAGAGCTGCTTTCTAAACCCTGCAACACAGGCTGGCTTGCTCACATTCATAGCTTTACACAGAGAGACTGCGAAACTAAAAATGTGAATTAAACAGATCCACAGCAGCTACAGATCTTACCCTTCCTGAAATGGGGCAAGGCCCATCTGGACATTTATGAAATTGGGCAACTTTGCTCTGAGACACTTCCATCCCCACTTTTATCTCCCCTCCTTTATACCCACTTAACCTTTGTGTGTGTGTGTGTGT
>NW_012102354.1:9031-11342 GCF_000951045.1 Mandrillus leucophaeus
CCAAGCTAATTTTTGTATTTTTAGTAGAGATGGAGTTTCCCCATGCTGGTCGGTCTGGTCTCGAACTCCTGATTTCAAATGATCCGCCTGCCTCAGCCTCCCAAAGTGCTAGGATTACAGGCATTAGCCACCAGGCCCAGCCCCATCACTACTTTGTAAAGTGACCTAGGGCAAGTCCCTTGAGAGTCCCCATCTCTCATGGAAATAACAGCAATTAGTTTTTCCTGTGGTTCTGAAGGAGGTAAAGTATTATATACAAGACCACCCGGATAGTTTAAATGCCATATAACATGGAATATAATGTTACTGAGATAACTAAAGGCAAAAATAATGTGTATATAACATGCTTGCAATGTTCAAAGGGTAGTTGACCATTTTAGATTTGAGAACACACACAGGCAGACCCATCAATACCCGAGGAATACCTTAGTCACAGATAGGCAAATGTGTATTCATCAGAAAATGTACCTGACATGTAAACCCAGAACAGGTAAGTTTGATGTGGCAGTGGATGGAGGAAAGCTGGGACCCTGAGGTTAAGACTGAGATTGGGCTGGAGTCAGGAGAGTCTGGGCTGAGGGTAGTATTCCCACTTATTATGGGATCCAGTGGGCCCCTTCACAGAAGAGGCTGAGTTTCATATTCCTGGTCTATCTGATTTGAAGAGTTCCTGGAACCTGAGGAGTCACCCCACAGGCTTTGTCTAAGGACTATTTGCAGCTCTTTGAACTTCAGAATAGGAAGACTAAAGTGAGAAGTCAGAGCAGAGAGTAAGCCAAGGCTACTTCAAACGCTCAAAACCAGGGGATGGGTCCTACTGCTTTCCACATGTGAGCATGGCCAGCCCAACCAGCCCAGAGCCCTCAAAGTCAAGCCCCTCACCGGTCAGCCTCATGGCATTCTTGATCTAAAGCCCTGTGGCTTTAAACAGCCAGCTTCTGCAAAAGGAATAAGAAAGTCCTGTATTTCTTCTGGGCTCCTACAGGCTCTTTAAAACAATGCTGTTTCTGTTTCAGATGATGATCCCCTGAAATGACCTGTGCACTCCTGCGACTTGTCACATGCCCAGTCAATAACAAATTGACCAACTGACATTCTTAAAGGCACCACTGAAGACCCAGTGCTGGGTTGGACCTATGGGGAGACCCAGAGGTTCCTAACTCTGTCTCTGCCCTCAAGTTTAGCATCCACGAATTTGGGTGGTATTTGAGTCACTTTGGACCTCACCACGGACACAGGAAACAAATCCAGGAAATGTCTTCCTCAGTGTCAGCCTGAGCAAAATAATGCCCCAGCTGACATTTCCCTGTGTATGGAAATGTTTACACAAGGATTGCACTGTGCAGAGCGCTATACCACATGGATTTGCCTCTGTAGGTTGTACTATACTTGCACATTTCCAAGGGCTGAGGAAGGGAAGGTGAGAAACATGGTGATGAGCCCCACTGTGGCCAGCACCGTGCCAAGAGATCTTTAAAGGTGGTGGTTTTAGCCTTACAACCACCTGGGTGGCCAGTATCTTCATTCTCACTCTGCAGTGGAGAGATTACAGCTTTAGGTACTGAATGCTCTGGCTCAGGCAGCTGGGGCTCAGAGTGCACCCTCGTGAGCCAGTGGGGAAGAAGTCTGGTGGCAAGGTAGCTGGCAGCTTAGGAAGCACCTGGGCTGCTTGCTAAAGAGTGGGACTTTCTTCCAGAAGCTACAGGGGGCCCAGTACAGTAGTGAGAGAGCCATGTGATCAAGTCTGTTGGAAAGCTGCCCGGCAGCTATGTGAGGGCTGGGTGGGGAAGGGGTGGGAAAGATTGCAGAATGAGATTAGTGAGAGGACTGCGGAAGGACAGATCTGTTTTCCCTCCTCCCCCTATCCCATGCATACCGAATAACAGTCTCTGGAATCAAAACAAGCATTTTATTTTATTTATTTTATTTTATTTTTCGAGACAGTGTCTCAATCTGTCACCCATGCTGGAGTACAGTGGTGCAATCTCGACTCACTGCAACCTCTGCCTCCCGGGTTCAAGCGATTCTCCGGCCTCAACCTCCCGAGCAGCTGAGACTACAGGTGAGTGCCACCACGCCTGGCTAATTTTTGTATTTTTAGTATAAATGGGGTTTCACCATGTTGGCTGGCTGGTTTTGAACTCTTGACCTCAAGTGATCCACTTGCTCAGCCTCTCAAAGTGCTGGGATTACAGGCATGAGCCACCGCGCCTGGCCAAAGCAAGCATTTTAATAACCCATTTTAAAATTTTAGACCCGGCCGGGCGCGGTGGCTCAAGCCTGTAATCCCAGCACTTTGGGAGGCCAAGAC
>NW_012102354.1:11632-20529 GCF_000951045.1 Mandrillus leucophaeus
AAAAAAAAATAAAAAAAAATAAAATAAAATAAAATTTTAGACCCAAGTTAGTGACCCCGTATTAATTTTGGTAATCAAAAGTTGGCTAAATTGAGCCAGCTGAGTGAGACAAGGTTGTGCTGTGAGCACTACCCTGGCAGGTGGCTGCTAGGACAACATGCTAGAAAAGATTGGCCATCGTGACAGAGGGAGAGCAGGGGAAGGCATTGACAGGGTTTGGGATTTAGGCAGACCTGAGGTTGATTTCTGGCTTAGCCATTCACTGTCATGAGACATTGAAAATATCATTTAATCTCTCAGATCTTCTTTACTTCATCTTTAAAATAAGGGTCAGCTGGGTGTGGTGGCTCACACCTGTAATCCCAGTAATTTGGGAGGCTGAGGCTGGAGAATCACTTGAGCCCTGGGGCTCGAGACCAGCCTGAGCAACACAGGGAGACCCCCATCTCTACAAAAAAAATACAAAAATTAGCCAGGTGTAGTGGTGTGCACCTGTAGTCCCAGTTATTTGGGAGGCTAAGGCGGGAGGATTACTTGAGCCCCAGAGGTCAAGGCTGCAGTGAGCCCTGGTCACTATATTCCAGCCTGGACAACAGTGAGACCCTGTCTCAAAAACCACACTACACTGCACTACACTGCACTACACTGCACTACACTACACTACACTACACTACACTACACTACACTATATTACACTACACTACACTATGGGTCATCAACTTTCTCTTGTATGATTGCACAAGTACTATATTCAAAGTGACTAGCACACCGCTGGTACTTGGTAGGGGCTAGCTAATATCCTTACTCGGACCTAGAAGCCACAGTGATGGTGCACGTCTGCTTGGCTCTTTCCTGTGGAGCAGCACTGCCCTTCAGTGGCTAAACAGGGAAAGACAGGTGTGCCAGCAGCTCCCACCCCACCCTGCATTCCACATGTCTGAAGAGTTGTTTAAGGGTCAGACCTGCTGCATGGACTTTTCACAAAAGTTGGAGCCCTACCTTGGCCAGCAGGTGACAGGTCCCACTGTCCCCAGGACAGGGCGACCTCAAGGCCAGTGGATTCTGAATCTTGGACTGGGAAGAAAACACAATCTCAAGTAGTCTTGGAACAGCTCTCTAGAGATGGCCATGACCTCCAACCCACTCCACTCTAGCCACAAGAATAGTGTGAATGAAAAGCAAATGCCAGTGGCACATTCTGGCACCCCTTGGCAAAACAAGTAAGGAAGCCATTCCACAGACACTCAGTGGGCACCGTCCAGGCCTGTGGGTCCGTGCTAGGCTGCAGATACCATGGCCAACAAAAAGGAAGCTATTTAGTTGGGAGAAGGACATTAACGAAACTCACTCAAATACATAATTGCAGACTATAACAAGGATCTGAAGGGAAGGCTCAGGGTGCTGATTCCACCCAGGACAAGATAAGGGTTGCTCCTTGGTGCTACCGTGGGCTTCATGAGCACCTCCTGGCCAAGCCGCTGCCCCTGAGGCCTGTGCACACTGTGAACATTGAAATGCCCCCTGCTTCTGGAAGTGGGCTAATGTGGCTCTGGGCTGTCTACGCCTCCAGCTGGCACACAGGAGTCAGGGAAGTCACCCAAAGATGAATAGGCATTAGTAAGTACTGGTGGAAACCCAGGAGCGGGAATGCCATGCTCAAAAGCTCTGAGGTGGGCCAGACATGGTGGCTAACACCTGTAATCCCAGCACTTTGGGAGGCCAAGGCAGGAGGATGGCTTGAGCCCAGGAGTTTGAGACCAGCCTGGGCAGCATGGTGAAACTCTGTCTCTACAAAAATTAAAAAAAAAAAAAAAAATTAGCTGGGTATAGTGGTGTGCACCTGTAGTCTCAGCCACTCAGGAGGCTGAGATGGGAGGATTGTCTGAGCCCAGGAGGTAGAGACTACAGTGAGCTGTGATTGTGCCACTGCACTCCAGCCTAGACAACAGAGCAAGACCCTGGCAAAAAAAGGCCCCGAGGTGGGGTCCCATGGGGATATCTTTGAGGAAATGTGTCTGGAGCCCAGAAACCCAGAACAAGAGTAGTGCAGGTGACACGAGGGCAGTAGGCAGGGCAAGGCCTGAGGCACTGGGGGGCAATATCGGGGGTGTGGTCTTGATCCTAAGACAGTGGGACACCACAGACAGTGCTCCTGCCTCCCTGCCAGCTGTCCTCCTCCAGGGATAAGGCCCCTCTTGCTGCCTCCCTCCTCCCCTCACTGCCCAGGGTACCTCCATCAAGTCTTTTCTGGATTTCATCCTTTTCTCCCAACTCCTGGAAACATCCTCTCAAATTGTGTCTGGGATTTTTTTTTCTTCCTCCCTTCTTACCACAGTAAAATTCTGTTAAATAAAAACTAGCATTTAAAACCATACTCTGGGACAAGCTCAGTGGCTCACACCTGTAATCCCAGCACTTTGGGAGGCTGAGGCTGGCATATCACATGAGGGCAGGAGTTCGAGACCAGCCTGGCCAACATGGTGAAACCTCGTCTCTATTTAAAATAATGAAAATTAGCTGAGCATGGTGGCGCATGCCTGTAATGCCAGCAGCTCGGGAGGCTGAGGCAGGAGAATAGCTTGAATCCGGGAGGTGGAGGTTGCAGTGAACTGAGATCGTGCCACTGCACTACAGCCTGGGAGACAGCGCAACACTTCATCTCAAAAACAAACAAAAAAACACATACTCCGGCCAGGCCCAGTGGCTCTCGTCTGTAATCCCAGCACTCTGGGAGGACGAAGCGAGAGGATAGCTTGACCCCAGGAGTTTGAGACCAGCCTGGGCTACATGGCAAGACCCTGTGTCTAAAAAGATTTTTCTTTTTTTTTCTGAGACGGAGTCTCGCTCTGTCATCCAGGCTGGAGTGCAGTGGCGCGATCTCGGCTCACTGCAATCTCTGCCTCTCAGGTTCACGACATTCTCCTGCCTCAGACTCCCAAGTAGCTGGGACTATAGGTACACGCCACCACACCTGGCTTTTTTTTAATTATTATTATTATTTTATTTTTAGTAGAGATGGGGTTTCATCGTGTTAGCCAGGATGGTCTCAATCTCCTGACCTTGTGATCTGCCCGCCTCAGCATCCCAAAGTGCTGGGATTACAGGCGTGAGCCACCACGTCCGGCCAAAAATTTTTCTTAATTAAAAAAAAAAAAACAAACCCCACACTCACACTTCTAAGCTGCAAGGATTTCTTGCCAGCCCTGTGTGCTCATCTCTGTGTGGGCTGAGCCTGGGAATGAAAGAGGAAATGTGCCTTACCTTGCGCCTGAGGGGCTTCCCATCTCGCCCTTAATCCAGAGGCTGCCTTTCAGCCAGCTGCACTACTCCATTCTGAGCGCTGTCAATGGAAATGGCACTTGGAAACACTTCTTCTCTTTCTGAACATTTAGGTCCTCACACAGCAACCAAGCTGGTGGTCAGTGAGTGCGTTCTGTGAATGCTTTGAGGTATAGAAGGAAAGAGCACTGGAGCCCTGGAGTCTGAAAACGTGGGTTTGTAACCTGGCGCTGCCATTTTTAAGGCTGTATGTTCTTAAACAAGACTTCTCTGAGCCTTGGTTTCTTCATTAGTAGACTGGGTAAAGAAGACTTTCCCTGTCTACCTTGCAGAGGGTTTATGGGGATCGTCTGAGGCATCACGGTGGTTTCTGGATGGCAGTCCTTAAACAGGTGCTACCCATGAGGAAGTTTCCGCCGGCCCATGGTGAGATGAGGAAAATAAGGACAATGAAAGGAGGTGTTTACAAAGGTAGATTTATTCAACCTAAAGGCCTGGCCTGTACTCTGAGATGGTGTCTTTCCTGGGGTTTATTTGCATTGAAATTACATTTGCTTTACGAAATGATAGTGATGTTAGCAGATTTTTAAAAATGTTTTTTACTTAACAAAATAAAAGTACAACTACCCAGTTTGGGGAGAGCTTACCAGTCTGTAAAGCCTCAAACCCTTTTGAGTCAGTGAAGCTTCTTTTAGAAAGCCTGGGCAAACCACAAAGAGCTACGACCAGGGGCCACCTCTGGCTGTCTTCCTTTGCTGCCCCTCTGCTAGCTACAGCCTGTGTGCTAGGGGTGGTTCCAAAGGTCAAGGCCCAGATGTGCTTTTCTTGACTTTAAAAGCACAGATTCTGGAACCAGACTGTTAGGGTTTAAACATCAGTTACACTCCTTTCTAGTTGCGTATGACTTTGGACAAGTTGCTTCTGCTCTCCATACTTTAATGCTCTCATTTATAACGTGTGTATTAATAGTGAAGATTAAATGTAAGGCAAGGGCTGGGCACAGTGGCTCATGCCTGTAATCCTAGCACTTTGGGAGGCTGAGGCAGGGGGATCGCTTGAGTCCAGGAGTTTGAGACCAGCCTGGGCAATATGGTGAAACCCCATCTCTACAAAAAATACGAAAATTAACCAGGCATGGTGTCGTGCACCTGTAGTCCCAGCTACTTGGGAGGCGGAGGTGGGAGGATGGCTTGAGACCGGGAAGTCGAGGCTGCAGTGAGCAGAGATCACATCACTGCACTCCAACATGGATGACAGATTTTGTCTCAACAAACAAACAAACAAACAAATAAATGTAAGTATGTAACTGCCCAGTGGGTTCACCTTGCCTGCTGCCTAGACAGAGCCAATTTATCAAGACAGGGGAACTGCAATGGACAAAGAGTAGTTCACACAGAGCGGACTGTGCGGGAGAGGGAGACTGGAGTTTTATTATTACTCAAATCAGTCTCCCGGAGCATTTGGAGATCAGAGTTTTTAAAGATAATTTGGCAGGTAGGGGCTCCGGAAGTGGGGAGTGCTGATGGATCAGGTTGGAGATGGAATCACATGGGGTCAAAGTGAATTTTTCTTACTGTCTTCTGTTTCTGGGTGGGATGGCAGAACTGGTTGAGCCAGATAACCATTCTGGGTGATGTCAGCTGATCCAGCTGATCCATCAAGTGCAGGGTCTGCAAAATATCTCCAGCACTCATCTTAGGTTTTACAATAGTGATGTTATCCCCAGGAGCAATTTGGGGAGGTTCAGACTCTTGGAGCCAGAGGCTGCATTACCACTAAACTGTACTTTCTAATCTTGTAGCTAATCTGTTAGCCCTGCAAAGGCAGACTGGTCCCCAGACAAGAAGCAGGTCTTCGAAAAGGGCTGTTATCAATTTTGTTTCGGAGTCAAACCATGAACTGAATTCCTTCCCAAAGTTAGTTCAGCCTACGCCCAGGAATGTACAAGGACAGCTTAAAAGTTAGAAGCAAGATGGAGTTGGTTTGGTCTGATCTCTTTCACTGTCACAATTTCTTCAGTAATAATTTTTGCAAAGGCACTTTCAAGTGGAACAGTGTGTGGCATATATGGGCACTCAAGAATGCTAGCTGTGATTATTGGCCAGGCGCAGTGGCTCACGCCTGTAATCTCCCAGCACTTTGGGAAGCCAAGGTGGGTGGATCACGAGGACAGGAGTTCGAGACCAGTCTGGCCAACGTAGTGAAACCCTGTCTCTACTAAAAACACAAAAAATTGGCCGGGTGTGATGGCTCATGCCTGTAATCTCAGCACTTTGGGAGGCCGAGGCGGGCGGATCACGAGGTCAAAAGTTTGAGACCAGCCTGACCAACATGGTGAAATATCCCGTCTCCACTAAAATACAAAAATTAGCCAGGCGTGGTGGCGTGTGCCTGTAATCCCAGCTACTCAGGAGGCCGAGGCAAGAGAATTGCTTGAACCCAGGAGGCGGAGGTTGCAGTGAGCCGAAGATCATGCCAGTGCACTCCAGACTGGGCAACAGAGCAAGACTCCATCTCATAAAAAAAAAAAAATACAAAAACTACAAAAAATGAGCCGGATGTGGTGGCGTGCGCCCGTAATCCCAGCTACTCAGCTGCCCAGCTAATCGCATGAACCTGGGAGGCAGATGCTGCAGTGGGCCAAGATCACACCTTTGCACTCCAATCCCAGGCAACAGTGTGAGACTCCGTTTCAAACAAACAAAAAGAATGCTAGCTGTGATTATTGTATCATTTTTCCTCCCTGTCCCAGCTCACCAGGTCACAGCTGCTTATGCCAAATGTTAACCATCTTGCCCTCTGCTTCTCCTTCCCCATCTATAAGACCTGTCCACATCTGCTTCACAAAACAAGGAGTTTTTAACTGTGCTTTTCTTTCTCTTTCTTTCTTTCTTTTCTTTCTTTCTTTCTTTCTTTTTTCTTTCTTTCTTTCTTTCTTTTTCTCTCTCTCTCTCTTTCTTTTCTCTCTCTTTCTTTCTCTCTCTCTCCTTTCTCTCTCTCTCTCTCTTTCTCCCTTCCTCCCTTCCTCCCTTCCTCTCTTCCTCTCTTTCTCTCTTTCTCTCTTTCTTTCTTAGACAGAGTTTCACTCTTGTCACCCAGGCTGGAGTGCAATGGTGCAATCTCGGCTTACTGCAACCTCCGCCTCCTGGATTCAAGCTATTCTCCTGCCTCAGCCTCCCAAGTAGCTGCTATTACAGGTGTCCATCACCACACCCAGCCAATTTTTGTATTTTTAGTAGAGATGGGGTTTCACCGTGTGGCTAGGCTGGTCTTAAACTCCTTACCTCAAGTGATCCACCCGCCTCGGCCTCCCAAAGTGCTGGGATTACAGATGTGAGCCACTGCATCTGGCCTCTTTTTTTTTTTTTTTCATTTGGGGATGGAGTTTTGCTTTTGTTGCCTAGGCTAGAGTGCAATGGCGCGATCTCAGCTTACTGCAAGCTCCGCTTCCCAGGTTCAAGTGA
Organism: Mandrillus leucophaeus; assembly: GCF_000951045.1. NCBI lineage: Eukaryota > Metazoa > Chordata > Mammalia > Primates > Cercopithecidae > Mandrillus > Mandrillus leucophaeus. The sequence goes on from NW_012102354.1 coordinate 18,376, forward strand.
TTCTCCTGCTTCAGCATCCCGAGTAGCTGGGATTACAGGCATGCGCCACCATGCCCGGCTAATTTTGTATTTTTAGTAGAGATGGGGTTTCACCGTGTTAGCCAGGCTGGTCTTGAACTCCTGACCTAAGCGATCTGCCCACCTTGGCATCCTAAAGTGCTAGGATTATAGCGTGAGCCACTGCACCTGGCCATTAACTGTGCTTTTCTTTTCACCTAAAAATCTGCCATTATGGCCAGGCATGGTGGCTCATGCCTGTAATCCCAGCATTTTGGGAGGCCGAGGAGGGGGGATCATTGAGGTCAGGAATTCGAGACCAGCCTGGCCAACATGGCAAAATCCCGTCTCTACTAAAAATACAAAAATTAGCTGGGCATGGTGGCACATGCCTATAGTCCCAGCTACTTGGGACGAGAGGCAGGAGAATCAATCACTTGAACCCAGGAGGCTGAGGTTGCAGTGAACTGAGATCACACCATACACTCTAGCCTGAGCGACAAAGCGAGACTGTCTCAAAAAGGAAAAAAAACAAAAAAATCTGCCATTGACTTGCAAATGAGGAATTGCTTCCAGGTTCTCAGTGACCATTTGCTACAGATAAGCCAGGAAGTAAACTGGGAAGCCAAGAACCTGGGAGAAGCACCTGCTTGGCAGAGGCCAGGTTTTTGTTTGTTTGTTTGAAGAGAAACTTTTCCCAGTTTACTATTCCTTTTCAGAACACAGCCTCACAATACCTTCCACGCATGTCAGATCTGTGTGCTCTCGGCCATTTGCGAAGAGGACATTACAGCATTGGTCCGTCTTGTCATTACAGGGGTGCAGGGAGCTGAAATGTGCATCCCCTGAAAACTTTCATTCCAATAAGAGAGAACTCAGGCGCGGTGGCTCACACTTGTAATCCCTGCACTTCTGGAGGCTGAGGCAGGCAGATCACTTGAGTCCAGGAGTCTGAGACCAGACTGAGCAACAAGGTGAAATCCCATCTCTACAAAAGCACAAGAATTAGCTGGGCTTGTTGGCACATGCCTATAGTCCCAGCTACTTGGGAGGCTGAGGCAGGAGGATTGCTTGAGCCCAGAAGGTCAAGGCTGCAGTGAGCCATGATTATGATTGTACCACTGCACTCCAGCATGGGTGACACAGTGAGACCCTGTCTCAAAAAAAAAGAAAAAAAAAAGCTCACAGCTCATTCCCTGGATTGGGGAGAATCCCATTCAGGTTAAGAAGACAAGATACATAGTCCTGGACTTCTAGAACAAGCTGAAAATGCCAACTATAGTGTTCCCAACTCCAAACTCATGGGAGTCGGCGACAGGTGCCCCCTGTTAAAGGCAACATACTTCTGCTTTGGGCTATAGCTTTGGGGCCTCTGCTTAATTGGAAGCTGGAAGTTTGTAAGCAAAGGAGTTTCCATATTTCTTTATACTTCGAACAACATAAATAATGGACATCTTAAATTTTTTTGTTAGACTCTCTATTACTTTAGTCCCCAAGTGCCTTAAAAATATCCAGAAAGTCTTGCCTTTCAGAGTTGCCTTAGTCCAGGTCTGTCTCCCCTTATCTGGGGTTCCCTCAGTTCTGCCCTCTGCTTTATGTTGTCCATATCCTCACTCTGGTGGCCAGATGGCTCAGTCAGGCCAACAATGTCTCCAGAAAGAACAGGAAACAAGTCTACAGCAACATTACAGGTAAGAGTCCCAAGAATCTCCCTGATTGGACAGCTCAAGTCCCAGGTGCCCCTCTGAAGGCTGTGACTGTGTTCAGGAGAATGGACTGTGCCAACTGGCTGTGCCAACCAGGGACCACCCCAGGAGCTGAGGGTAGGGTCCCCTTCCCCTGCAGATGTGGACATGGAAGATGGATAGGCTACCAACAATATCCATGGCACAATAGTTCCTGGCCTGCTCACACCTGTAATCCCAGCACTTTGGGAGGCCGAGGCAGGTGGATCACATGAGGTTAGGAGTTTGAGACTAGCCTGGCCAACATGGCAAAACTCTGCCTCTACTAAAAATAAAAAAATTAGCCAGGTGTGGTGGCGGGCACCTGTAATCCTAGCTACTCAGGAGGGTGAGGTATGAGAATCACTTGAACCCGGGAGGTGGAGGTTGCAGTGAGCCAAGATCGTGCCACTGCACCCCAGCCTGGGTGACA
>NW_012102354.1:22994-23977 GCF_000951045.1 Mandrillus leucophaeus
GAAAATGTGAGGCCTCAGCCAGGTGTGGCGGCTCATGCCTGTTATCCCAGCACTTTAGGAGACCAAGGTGGGAAGATTGCTTGGGCCCAAGAGGTTGAGGCTGCAGTGAGCTGTGATTGCGCCACTGTACTCCAGCCTGGGCAATAAAGCAAGACCCTGAAAAAAAAAAAAAAAAGAAGAAGAAGAAGAAAAAGAAGAAGGAAGAAAGAAAAGAAAAAAAAGAAAAGAAAAGATGGGTAGGGGGGAAAAGTGTCATTAGAGGCACTAAAATACAAACTTTTCCTTTCTTCTGTGGTCCTTCTCTTGCCCTTTCTTGGTGTTTATTTGCTATTTGATGCTATGCTTCCTTGGGCACAGAGATACTTACAGGGTGAGTGCAGACCCTCGCAGGCACTGGGGGGTGAGGAGTAGGAGGTGGGCTGCCCATGACTGCATATCCATGCACAGTTCCCCAGCTCCAGGAGTCCTCCTCTGGCTGACCACCAGACTGATATGCCGTCTCTGCCCAGGGGCAAGGATGAGGTGAGGCCGTCAATATTCCCTTCCCATGGACCTGCTGCCCCAACCCATGGCTGCTGGGAGACCCCAAGGGATTAAATCTCCATTCCAAAGCAGTCTCAGCACCTGGCCAGGGGATGGCTGAGAGACCTGGTCCTGCTGCTGACCATCAAAGGCACCATGGCGCTGCCAGCCCAGGGCAAGGATGGCTGCCACCCTGCTGCTCCCCAAAATGCCATAGGGCACACCAGCTCAACCTCACTTCTCCCTGTGCCCACAGCTAGGCCCCTACAGCAGGCAGAGTTCAGCAAGGAAGGTGAAGTCAGGTGGGGCCTGGAGAACCAGGGAGCGGGGAACAGGCAGCTGAGAACTGTTCCAGGGAAACAGGGAGAGGCAGACCGTGCATGGGCCAAGACCCCAAGCCCTCAGTGCATGCTGTATTGTCCCATTGGACTTCACTTGCAAAATGCAAATGCAAAGATAAA
>NW_012102354.1:26448-28144 GCF_000951045.1 Mandrillus leucophaeus
CCTGTAATCCCAGCTACTCGGGAGGCTGAGGCAGAAGAATCACTTGAACCCAGCAGGCGGAGGTTGCAGTGAGCCGAGATCCTGCCATTGCACTCCAGCCTGGATGACAGAGCAAGACTCTGACTCAAAAAATAAATAAATAAATAAATAAATAAATAAATAAATAGTCCTATTGTACAGTAAGAACCTCTTCTATTTTCTCTTTTTGTTTTTTTGAGCGACAAGGTCTTGCTCTGTCACCCAGGCTGGAGTGTAGTGGCACGATCATGGTTCACTGTAGCCTGTGGGCTCAAGCGATCCTCCTATCTCAGCCTCCTGAGTAGCTGGGACTATGGACACACACCACCACGTTGAGCTAATTTTTAAATTTTTTGTAGAGATGTAGTCTCACTAGGTTGCCTAGGCTGTTCTTGAACTCCTGGGCTCAAGCAATCCTCCCACTTTGAACTCCCAGAGTGCTGGGATTACAGGAGCCACCATGCCAGGCTAGAACCTCTTCTAGATATCAACATTAAGCAGCATGTGGGAAGCTGTAGTGGGCAGAAAAAGGCTTCGCTGTAGTGAGCAGAGAAGATTGGATGGCCCAAGAGTAGTCTCTACAGAGAGACTTCAGATTCCTCCCACCCATACCCAGAGCCCCCTAGGGCTCTCATGTGCCACAGATTTTTTTAGCTTAGCCTTTGCCTCCTTTTCTAAGGCAAATATCCCTAGGAGGATCCTATTTTGGGCCCATCACACATTCATGCATGCCATACCATTTTTCTTAGTTTATGGTTTCATTCATTCATTCATGTATTCATCAATACCTTCCACAAACACCTATTGATCTGTTTTCACAGGCCCATGCTCACTATTCTTAGGTTGTCAGTGGCTATCTGTGTGACCCCCGCCTCCCAATCCCATACCTTCTAGAGCAGCAGTCCCAACCTTTTTGGCAACAGGGACCAGTTTCATGAAAGACCATTTTTCCACAGACTAGGGTGGCAGGGGATAGTTTAGGGATGATTCGAGTGCATTACATTTATTGTGCACTTTATTTCTATTATTATTACATTGTAATATATAATGAAATAATTATACAACTCACCATAAGGTAAAATCAGTGAGAGTCCTGAACTTGTTTTCTTGCAACTAGACGATCCCATCTGGGAGTAATGGAGACAGTGACGGGTCATCAGGCATTAGATTCTCCTGAGAAGCATGCAACCTAGATCTCTCCCATGCGCCATTCACTAGAGGGTTCATGCTCCTATGACAATCAAGGTCGCCACTGATCTGACAGGAGGCCAAGCTCAGGCAATAATGCCAGCAATGGGGAGTGGCCGTAAATACAGATGAAGCTTGACTTGCTTGCCTGCCACTCACCTCCTGCTGTGCGGCCTGGTTCCTGAGGCCAGTACTGGTCTGTGGCCCAGGGGACGGAGACCCCTGCCCTAGAAGAGTTCTTCATCTGTACTCATGAAAAGTTGGTAAGTCACCTAAATCACCTTTAATAAGAGCCCAGTAAGTTGAGATGTCACAAAAACAGAGCCAGAAAAAGAATCTATACCCTCTGCTACAGCCAGGGCTAGCTACCTAATTTACAAGTCTCAGCACAAAATGAAAATGTGAGGCCTCAGCCAGGTGTGGCGGCTCATGCCTGTTATCCCAGCACTTTAGGAGACCAAGGTGGGAAGATTGCTTGGGCCCAAGAGGT
>NW_012102354.1:29114-31813 GCF_000951045.1 Mandrillus leucophaeus
CTGTTCCAGGGAAACAGGGAGAGGCAGACCGTGCATGGGCCAAGACCCCAAGCCCTCAGTGCATGCTGTATTGTCCCATTGGACTTCACTTGCAAAATGCAAATGCAAAGATAAAATTGTTAAGAATTTTAAGACAAGTTGGGTGCAGTGGCACACACCTGTAGTCCCAGCTACTCAGGAAGCTGAGGAGGGAGAATCACTTGATCCCAGGTATTTGAGTCCAGCCTGGGAAGCATAGCGAGACCCCCCACCTCAAAAAAACAGAAAAGAATTCTAAGACAGTAGTCATGGAGCATTAGCCCCTCAGTGCAGGACCCTTTTGAACAGAGCATTTCTGAGCATGAGGCCCTGTCTATGCCGGATGCACACCCACGAAACCGACCTTGGCTACAACTTTCAATGTGAACTTCTTACAGTTTAGGTCCTCTGCAAAGTCACTTGCTTCTAGTAGCTCCTATCAGAGCAGAGCTGAGGCCTTAGACTGGCGTTAAAAGAGAGGTGAAGTTTCCTGCTGCAGCACTAAACACATCACTGAAGGCCTACAGAGTAATCCTTGAGCATCCCCCGACTCAGAGCACTGCCACCACATCGGCTTCTTCCAGATGCCAAGAAGCACCTCTGGGTCTTGGGGTTCCGGCTTGCTTGTGTCACAAGTAATAACTTGTATTTTATTTGCTTTTAAAAACTGGATATGCTCCCACTTCTCAGCCTCTACATTGAGACCTGTGTTTTGTATTTTTCAGTGTGCCTTTGAGAAAGGCCCATAAACCTATAAATACCCTTTTTCTCCCCAAGGTGAGGTTTGACCCTAGTACTTACTACCACTGATTACTGGAGAGTCATGTTGAGAACATCTCCTTTAGGCTCTATTTCTCATCCTTAGGGATGTATCCACACTTCATTACGGAAGGTTTTGAAGGCCTCAAATAAAATCAAAGTAGAATTTGAATAAAACATCTTGGCCAGGGGTGGTGGCTCACGCCTGTAATCCCAGCACTTTGGGAGGCCGAGGTGGGCGGATCACGAGGTCAGGAGATCAAGAACATCCTGGCCAACACGGTGAAACTCTGTCTCTACTAAAAATACAAAAATCAGCTGGGCGTGGTGGCGTGTGCCTGTAATCCCAGCTACTCGGGAGGCTGAGGGAGGAGAATCGCTTGAACAAGGGAGTCGGAGGTTGCAGTGAGCCGAGATCACACCACTGCGCTCCAGCCTGGCAACAAAGGGAGACTCTGTCTCAAATAAATAAATAAATAAATAAATAAATAAATAAATAAATAAACTAAAACATCTTAAAGAAATAGAAAATACTAGTAGAGTTTTCACTCTGATTTCAGAATCAATTTGTAGAAAGTCAGTTTCACAAAAAGCCCCCTAAGCACGGTACCTTTAAAAAAAAAAAAAAAAAAAAGACGGGGTCTCACTATGTTGTCCAGACTGATTTCAAACTTCTGGGCTCAAGCAATCCTCCTCCCTCAGCCTCCTGAGTAGCTGGGACTATAGGTACGCATCACCACCACCCTGCTAGGATATGGTAGCTTTTTAACCAAAACACACCACCATGCAATGGAGAGCACGTAACTTGTTATTTGGTCATACAAATATATTGGAATAAATTCCAACTATCTTGTGGGGCCCTTTTTCCTACGTCTGCACAGAAACTGCCACTAGCAGGACTGCAACTGAGGCAGATTTGAGAATTAGCAGACTCCGGCTCAGGCAGAACAACAGAGCAGCAGGAAATTTCTTTCAAGGGCTTTTGTTGCTGTTGTTGAGATGGAGTCTTGCTCTGTCACCCAGGCTGGAATGCAGTGGTGCTATCTCAGCTCACTACAACCTCTGCCTCCCAGGTTCAGGCGATTCCCCTGCCTCAGCCTCTCAAGTAGGTGGGATTACAGGTGTGTGCCACCATGCCCAGCTAATTTTTGCATTTTTAGTAGAGACGGAGTTTCACTGTTGGTCAGGGAGGTCTCAAACTCCTGACCTCAGGTGATCCGCCCACCTTGGCCTCCCAAAGTGCTGGAATTACAGGTGTGAGCCACCGCACCCGGCTTGAGCCCTTGAGGGGCTTTTTAACCAAGAGATGGTGTAGGGACAGAAGCCAGCAAGAAGAACATGGTGGATTCTCTGTGAGGTCCCAAACCCCAAATCATGAGCCTCAGCCCCCTGAAAGTATTCCAGAATCTCCAAGGGAGGTTTTGGAAGGGGGCCAAGGTCCTGCAATTGTGTGGGTGGGGCTCCAAGCCATTGTTCTTTGCACATTCATGCCAATGTGACCTGATTGGCTAAGCACAGGCTGGAGAAGCTAGATAAACCTGTTTAAATTCAGAGCCAAAAGACACTCAAGGATGTTTTCTGAGGGGGCGTGAGGGTTGGAAAATCATCCTATATTTGATTTATCTCCTACCTCATGTCCAGAGTCAATTCCTTAGTCTTGGATAAGGGAGAGGACTTGGGAGACATCCTTGTTTTTGATGAGCTATACAACCCTATGGCCAGCAGAGGGAAGTACTGCATTTCAGAGCGACAATTTGAGATCTATGAAAGAATTTAAATCGAGAATATGAGGCCGGGCGCGGTGGCTCACGCCTGTAATCCCAGCTCTCAGGGAGGCAGAGGCGGGAGGATAGCTTGAGCCCAGGAGTTCGAGACCTGCCTGGGTAATATAGCGAGACCCCGTTCTCCACAAAAAGGAAAAA
>NW_012102354.1:36983-37512 GCF_000951045.1 Mandrillus leucophaeus
AAGAAATGAAAATAAACTGTTACAAAGCTCTTTGATTTTGTGTGGAGGAGTATAATAACATTTGAAGGGATTCTGGTGTAAGCAGTTTATCCGAGGTGGCACGTATGATGGAGCTAGGATCCAAATTAAGCTTTCCAGATTCAAAGCTTCTTGTGGGGAGATGAGATGTGAGGTTCGGCTCACACATGCCACAAGCCAGTTTCCCCAAAAGCTGTGGGAATTAAGTGCTTTCATCTCTGTAGTGGGTATCCCCTCAAAAGACATGTTCAAGTCCTAACCTCCATACCCATGACAGTCAGCTTCCTTGGAAATAGACTCTTTGCAGACATAACCAAGTCATACTGAGTTAGGGTGAAATCTAACCCAATGACTGGTGTCCTTATTTTAAAAGGTGGGGAGTGGGCGCCAGGTGCGGTGGCTCACACCTGTAATCCCAACACTTAGGGAGGCCAAGGCCAGTGGATCACCTGAGGTCAGGAGTTCAAGACCAGCCTGGCCAACATAGTGAAACCCTGTCTCTACTAAAAAT
>NW_012102354.1:39422-42538 GCF_000951045.1 Mandrillus leucophaeus
AAAAAAAAAATAAGCGCAACTCCCCTTAAAGCAACACCCCCCCCCCTTTTTCATATTCTTGCCTGAAAGAAAGGCCTTGCTTTCCTCTGGTTCTTAAAGCTGGGAAAAAATAAAGCCATTTTGAAATGCTGCTGCTACTGCTATTATGTGGGGGAGAAAGCAAATTTTCTTTTTACTTTTTAAATCAACATTTATTTTAAGTTTGAGGGTACATGTGCAGGATGTGCAGGTTTGTTACATAGGTAAATGTGTGCCATGGTGGTTTGCTGCACAGGTCAACCCATTACCTAGGTACTAAGCCCAGCATTCATTAGCTATTCTTCCTGTGCTCTCCCTCCTCCCACCCCACCAACAGGACTCCAAATTTTCTTTCTCTTTTTTGTTTTTTTTTTGAGATGGATTCTAGCTCTGTCACCCAGTCTGGAGTGTAATAGCTCAGTCTCGGCTCACTATAACCTCCACCTGCCAGGTTCAAGTGATTCTCCTACCTCAATCTCCCGAGTGGCTGGTACTACAGACGTGTGCCACCACTCCTGGCTAATTTTTTTGTATTTTGAGTAGAGACGGGGTTGCACCATGTTGGCCAGGCTGGTCTCGAACTCCTGACCTCAAATGATCCGCCTGCCTCAGCCTCCCAAAGGACTGGGATTATAGGTGTGAGCCACTGTGCCCAGCCTCCAAATTTTCTTATTTCGATGGCCTTGAGCAAAATTATACCATCCTAGACAAACACACACACACATACACACACACACAACCATTCTCCCCCTCTTGCTGTCTTTCTCAGATATGAAATTCTCCTCCGACGGCTGTTTTAAGCTTGCACTTTTGCTCTGTAATGCAAGGCTTGTTCCCTGTTAAAAGGAATGTCAGGCATCTGTGAGCAGGTAGGGAAAACATTCCAGGAGGCAAATAAACTTCTCAGCATACCTGCCATCAATCATACCTTGAAGGCAGGTCAAGCCTGTAGCATCTGAGTCTTCCATCCCTGAAACACCAGCGACTCTGACTAGAGGTCCTGTCTCCTAGCTGTGGTCCCAGCTCTCCCTGATGGTGACAGTTGCGGCTTCCAAACTTGCTCCTCCGCATGTCTGTAACTGAGTACATGTGTCTTATGGGTGCCATTGGACTTCCTTTGTGAGCCATGTTTTCTTTCACTTTGTCCCAACCCACAATTAACCAAATCTTGGCCCAAATTATGTGCTGGCTGGTGTTGGGCAGCTGTGGGACCCCTCCTTGCCCCTGTCTCTGTCTTCTAGGCTCTTCTGAGAACCAGTGTCCTTTGAGATCTCAGAAGGGATTTAGAGGAGGGTTTCCACCCAGACCACTTTCCACAAATATCACTTCTGCATTTCATCTGGTAGGGTGTGGTTTTCAACTAGAAGCCCTAATGGGGAAGAAAACAATTCATTCACCATTCAGGACAAGGTGTTCACATTTGAACAGGCAGAAATAATGGAAAGAAACTGAATTCCAAAGGGACTCTCAGCTTTTGGGGGAGACATATTTGAGTGCAGGAGGCTAGACCACCCACTCGCTGGCTCTTCGCTTCTCACTGAGGCCAGCCTTGACTCTAAACAGCTAACACAGGACCGAAACACACCCAGCCAGCTTTGAAAAGCAACCACCTCTGCCAAACAGTTTCTTTCACAGGGCCCAGATGATCTCATCGCGGAGACTGCATTCTCTGGTATCTGTTCCAAACACAGACTCACTTCTGATTACCTTTGCAATTAATAGTCAATCTATCCTGAGAAGCTTCTTTATATCCCATACTGGGCTAAGCTCTGAAGAGGGTACAGTTAAAGAACCCATGATCCCAGGCTGGGCAGGGCAGCTCATGCCTGTAATCCTAGCACTTTTGGGAGGCCAAGGCAGGAGGACCACTTGAGCCCAGGAGTCCAAGACCAGCCTGGGCAACATAGTGACACCTCTCAAGACCTTGTCTCTACAAAAAATGAAAATCAGCCATGCATGGTGGCTTGCACCTGCCTATAGGAAGCTGAGGCAGGTGAGCCTGAGAGGCAAAGATTGCAGTAAGCCAAAATCACACCACCGCACTCCAGCCTGCGTGACAGTGAGACTGTCTCACAAAAAAGAAAAGCAAAGAAAAAAAAAAAAGAACCCATGATTCTTCATGAAGCTTGTCTCTCGATCTGATTCATGGTTCTCTATTTCCACGAGCTTTGCAGAGCAAGGGGCTCATGACACTTCACCTTGATGGTGCAGATAACTCACCAAAACTGGATTCCTTTAGCTATTGGTCCCACACCACTCCCTCCAGGAGCCACCTCCCCTCTCCATGTTTTTCTCATGAATTTTGAACGGGCCATTTCTATTTTATTTTATTTTACATGTATTTATTTATTTATGGAGACGGAGTTTCACTCTTGTCACCCAGGCTGGAGTGCAATGATGCTATCTTGGCTCACTGCAACCTCCACCTCCAGGGTTCAAGTGATTCTCCCACCTCAGCCTCCCATGTAGCTGGGGTCACAGGTGCGTGCCAACACACTTGGCTAATTTTTGTATTTTTAGTAGAGATGGGGTTTTGCCATGTTGGCTAGGCTGGTCTCGAACTCCTGACCTCAGGTGATCCACCTGTCTCGGCCTCCCAAAGTGCTAGGATTACAGGTGCGAGCCACTGCGCCCAGTCAAAATAAAAATAGATTTTTAAAATGAAAATAAAAATAAAATAATAAGATGAACACCACTTCAGTGATCTGTGGGATAGTATCAAGTGGTCTAACATAATTGGAGCCCCCCCAAAATGAGGGAAGGCTAAAAAACAAATAGCCAAAGTTTTTCTAAACTTGAAACTGTTTAAAGCAAAAAATAATAACAATGTCTTATGAGGTTTATAACATATGTAGAAGTAAAATGAATAATCATAATAGCCCATCAGGAGGCTGAGGTGGGAGGATTGCCTGAGCCCAGGAGCTCAAGGTTGTGATGCAGTATGACCATGCTGGTGAATGGCCACTGCACTCCAGCCTGGACAACCTAGTGAGACTCTGTCTCCAAAGAAAAAAGGGAGGGGCCGGGCGCGGTGGCTCAAGCCTGTAATCCCAGCACTTTGGGAGGCCGAGATGGGCGGATCACGAGGTCAGGAGATG
>NW_012102354.1:43651-47153 GCF_000951045.1 Mandrillus leucophaeus
GCTCGCCACAACCTCCATCTCCCAGGTTCAAGCAATTCTCCTGCCTCAGCCTCCCAAGTAGCTGGGATTACAGGCACCTGCCACCATGCCCAGCTAATGTTTTCATATTTTTAGTAGAGATGGGGTTTCTCCATGTTGGTCAGGCTGATCTCAAACTCCTGATCTCAGGTGATCCGCCTGCCTCAGCCTCCCAAAGTGCTGGGATTACAGGCGTGAGCCACCGTGCCCAGCCATATTTCTGTTGTTTTAAACCACCTTGTCTGTGGCATTTTGTTACAGCAGCCCTAGGGAACTAATACAGTCTCTAAAACTTCCTCTTTTTGATGCTCCCAGGCTTTACAACATAAAGAAGCTCTGCCTCTACTCATGCTTGGACCAAGCATAAAGTGAGTGTTGATAGCAGGACATTAAGTTGACAAAATAAACCAGCTTCAGGATCTAAGAGCCACAGGGGAAAAGCATGAAGTGGGGACTGGTTGGACTGGTTTTTCTCATAAATCTCAATGACTTTGATCCCAACCAGGTGGAATTTTAAAGTTAATTGATTCAGGGAAGAACACCTGAGCAGCTGCACCGTGTGTGAGCCCTGTGCTAGGCCCTCAGGGGAAGCCAGGTGAGTCAGGTGCCACTGCCTTGGGGGAGCTCATAGGATTCACCTTTCCACAAAGTGTGATGGAACAGGTCAGTCACTAGCCAAGGTGTGAGTAACAAGCTGTGCAAGTTCAAAGTCAAGAGAGTGATTCATTTCCCCTGGGGGAGCATCAGCCAGACCGCTTCACTGAGGAGGAGGCAGTGGCCACATCTCACTACATATCTGACTGTGGAGTCCATAGCCCAGAGAAGGGGTTGTGTGTCGATTAGAGACAAGCAAAGGAAAATAAATCTACCAGGAATGCTGGTGTTTTTCTGGAGAGTGTTTTGCTGCTCACGAGGTGGTGCTCTTTGCTCAGTGGAGAGGTGCAAAGCTGTCTAGCCCCCTGCTTGCTCTGAGGAGGAATTCTCTGGGTTCTCGGAACCTCTTCTTTTCCCTTCTGGTTCTCCACTTGGGGTGAGTGCTTATCACCACTTTCTGCAGAGATTGAGGAAAGTGGAGAAGGTACATAGAGGCTTTGGAGTTGCTAGCGATCTCAATAACATCTTTTAAGAGAGCTGGTGGCTCAAGAAGGAGAGAGCAGGCTCTTGTGTTGCATTTGCAGGATCTGGGGCAAAAGTACAGCCCACATATCTAAGCTCATTTACGTTGCCAAAAATAGCATAGGCCACACATCTAAGCTCCATCTACGTTGACACTCCATGACCCCACGTGAGCCACCCCAGTGTCATGGCCCAGTCTGGAGAAGTAACCCTGTGAAAAAGTTGTGTATGCCCTGAAGGTAGACTTGACTCTTCTGAGCAAGAAATTTTGATGTCCTGCTAGCACCCAGAATTGTCTAGGAGAGAGGGAACAGGCTCCAGTGGACATATTCGCTTCTCCCTGTTGACTTCCTCCTCCATGGGAAGGGACTTGGCTGAAACAAGCCTAGAGCACGACTCCGTAAGGTCTGGGGCCCTGAGGAGGAATCTACTTACCTATGTCGAAGGTAGAATTGGGAAGAAGCACTGTTATAAACTCAACATAAAGTGATACTGAGTTTCTTTTCTTTTTTTTTTTTTAAGACGTAGTCTTGCTCTGTGGCCCAGGCTGGAGTGCAGTGGCGCAATCTCGGCTCACTGCAAGCTCCGCCTCCCGGGTTCACGTCATTCTCCTGCCTCAGCCTCCCAAGTAGCTGGGACCACAGGTGCCCGCCACCTCGCCTGGCTAATTTGTTTTGTATTATTAGTAGAGACGGGGTTTCACCGTGTTAGCCAAGGTGGTCTCCATCTCCTGACCTCGTGACCCGACCGCCTCGGACTCCCAAAGTGTTGGGATTACAGCCATGAGCCACCGCAACCGGGTTTTTTTTTTTGAAAGGGAGTCTTGCTCAGTCGCCTAGGCTGAAGTGCAGTGGCACAATCTCGGCTCACTGCAAGCTCCGCCTCCCGGGTTCACGCCATTCTCCTGCCTCAGCCGCCCGAGTAGCTGGGACTACAGGCGCCCGCCACCACACTTGACTAATTTTTCGTATTTTTAGTAGAGACGGGATTTCACCATGTTAGCCAGGATGGTCTCTATCTCCTGACCTCGTGATCCACCCGCCTCGGCCCCCCAAAGTGCCTGGATTACAGGTATGAGCCACCACGCCAGGCCGATACTGAGTTTCTTGATTTTGCTCTGGGACTAGACTAATGAATTCCAATCATCATGGAAGCCCTGTGCAAAGCATTTCATGGAGAGAAAACTGTATGATGCAGTGGTTTGCAACTGGGGGAAATTTGGCATACAGTGACATTTGGTGATGTCTACGGCATTTTGCATTGTCATAATTGGAGGATCCTGCAAGGCATCTGGTGGGTAGAGGGCGGGGATATTGCAAAACATCCTACCATGTTGCCCTGCAGGATAGCACCCCATAAGAAACAATGATTTTGGCTGGGCATGGAGGCTTACGCCTGTAATTCCAGCACTTTGGGAAGCCGAGGAGGGCAGATCACTTGAGGTCAGGAGTTCTAAACCAGCCTGGACAACGTGGTGAAACCCCATCTCTACTAAAAATACAAATAAACTAGCCGGGTGTGGTGGCAGGCACCTGTAATCCCAGCTACTCTGGAGGCTGCGGCAGGAGAATTGCTTGAACGGGGAGTTGGAGATTGCAGTGAGCCGAGATCATGCCACTGTACTCTAGCCTGGGCAATAGAGCAAGACTCTGTCTCAAAATAAATAAATAAATAGATATAAGAAGCAATGATTTGGATCCAAATATCAGTAGTGCTGAGGTTTGAGAAATGAATTTTTAGTAGCCTTAGCACATGGTTTGGACTTGCTTGCTGCAGGGTGCTGGGCCTGGAAGATATAAGATTTCAAGCAGCCAGGGCTCCTAAAGAATGACTGAGTGACTGCTTTCAGAAAAGTAGGTCAGAATCAGCAGAAAAACAATTTGATGAGGCCGGGCGCGGTGGCTCACGCCTGTAATCCCAGCACTTTGGGAGGTCGAGGTGGGTGGATCACGAGGTCAGGAGTTCAAGACCAGCCTGTCCAACATGGTGAAACCCATCTCTTCTAAAAACACAAAAATTAGCCAGGCGTGGTGGCATACATCTGTAGTCCCAGCTACTTGGGAGGCTGAGGCAGAAGAATCGCTTGAACCCGGGAGGCGGAGATAGATGGCAGTGAGCCGAGATCACGCCACTGCACTCCAGCCTGGGCAACAGAGCGAGACTCCATCTCAAAAAAAAAAAAATTAATGGTGAACTTGGGACTGTATTATTGTACTATTAGCCTCAACAAATAGACTTGGGGTCCAGCAGCTGTGCCAAGCTCCCAAATACCAACAAGCCTGAACTGTCCATCCCTTTTCCTTATGCAGCTTTGCCACCCACATCACCCACCATCCCTCGCCTTTGGTCTTCACTGGGGCAGCTCTCC
>NW_012102354.1:51403-53660 GCF_000951045.1 Mandrillus leucophaeus
CTCTATTTTTAATAATTTTAAATGTTTCCCCAATACTTAGCTAAGCAAAGAAGGAAAAGGTGTACTTTTATTACACAGTCAGTTCTGGATAATTCTAGGGGAAATTCTTCCATTTCAGAAATCTCCGCTTTCTTCTTTTCTCCCAGACCCTTCTTCATTAATTCCTTCAGTAAATATTTGTCTGTGGTCAGGTGCAGTGCTCATGCCTGTAATCCCAGCACTTTTGGAGGCTGAGGTGGACAAATCACCTGAGGTCGGGAGTTTGAGACCAGCCTGGCCATCATGGTGAAACCCTGTCTCTACTAACAACACAAAACTTAGCTGGGCATGGTTGTGCACACCTGTAATCCCAGCTATTTGGGAGGCTGAGGGAGAATTGCTTGAACCAGGAGGCGGAGGTTGCAGTGAGCCAAGATCACACCACTGCATGCCAGCCTGGGTGACAAAGCAAGACTCCGTCTCGGAAATAAAAAATAAAAAAAAAATTTTTAAAAACTATATATATATCTGAACATATATATATCCATATATATATATATGTACATATATATTTATCTGGCACCTACTAGATACCCCAGGTACCATGGTAAGCACAGGTGTATAGTGATGAAGAGCATTTTCCTGTAAAATATTACCCAGGCTGACTCCAAGTTTTAGTACCTAAGGTAGGAAAGGGAGGAGAGTGTTAATAAAATGTTTGCCATGGAATTTCACCAGCGTAAAAACAACTTTCTGGGAAATAATTATCTGCACTTCAGTTATTTGGAATGGTACCGGAGGGAATCTTTACAAAGGTGGTATTAATGGAGAAAAGGAAGGGAAGGATCCTTAGTGATGGATTGTTTTTCCAAGCGCCTCAATCTAGTGGATTTCCTATATATATATATATATTTTTTTGAGACAGAGTTTCGCTCTCATCGCCCAGGCTGGAGTGCAATGGCACAATCTTGGCCCACTGCAGCCTCTGCCTCCCGGGTTCAAGTGATTCTCCCTGCAGCCTCCGCCTCCCGGGTTTAAGTGATTTTCCAGCCTCATCCTCCGGAGTAGCTGGGATTACAGGTGCTCACCACCATGCCCAGCTAATTTTTGTATTTTTATTAGAGACGGGGTTTTGCCATGTCGGCCAGGCTGGTCTCAAACTGATCCACCCACATCGGCCTCCCAAAGTGCTGGGATTACAGGTGTGAGCCACCACGCCCAGCCAGCATTTCCTATAAATAAATAATACACATATCTTTCCACATCTGAGAACTACTAGTGAGCATCAGTTTTAGAGATAAATAGAACAAAGCTCCTTTTCTGCAGTAAGAATATATTAGCTTAATGTTGCTTTTTAAAAAAGTTTCCACTGACCTTAAAAACACTGAAATCCAAGAAATTTGATTCTAGACTCTGAGGGTGAGGGAATCCCAGTGTTGTGGACATGTGGTCCCATCAACAACAAAACAAAAAGGAAATGAAAAAAAAAAAACGGGACAGCAGCCTGAAATACTAGAAATCCAGGTCCCTGCAGGAAGCCCAGGGGACTGCCAGGAACACAGCCCCATCTCGGTCACGTGATCATCTCTAGCCTTCCCCTGGGGCCTGGAGACAAAGGAGAGGGGAGGAGACTTGGGGACAAAGAGCAGGAGCTGTAGAGTCTAGCCCTGGGGTGAGGATGCCACTGCTACCGAGGTCTGAGTTTCTGCCTTTGTTTTTTAATCTTTCCCCAAAGGAAGTTAAACATTAATCCAAGTTGTAAAAGGACTAAGTAAGCAAAGGTGCCTGTGAGGACCTCTAAGGGCACCTGCTCGTCCAATCTGCCCGCCACACTGAGAGCAAAGCGTAAAGGGGAGAGGCTTTCACAACCAGCTTGAGCCCCCAGCCCCTCCTTTCGGGGTTCTTCCCTGCCTTTCAGAGTGTCCCCTCCCACTTCTCCTTTGGATCTCCGGGCGAACCTCTTTCCTTTCTGCCTCCATCTTAGCATTTATGTCTTAAGTTGCTGTCCCTATGCTGAAATAAATTCATTATAGAAAAGTATGCTCCCTGATAAATGGGTATCACCTAACGGCCAGTGGTGAGAAGGGAGATAACTTTTGTTCTTTGATGTTCTTTAAAAAAAAAAAATGCAAATATCATGATAATGAGGCCAGTCTAGAAGACAAGGTGAAAGCCGGACAGAGATTCAGGTCCCTGCATGGCTGTGGAATCCATTTCTTCTGGGTACAGTGAAACTACTTCCCCTAGCTTGCCATTTATGATGATTTCCAGTGTTTGG
>NW_012102354.1:53710-56195 GCF_000951045.1 Mandrillus leucophaeus
TCCAGGTCCCTGCAGGAAGCCCAGGGGACTGCCAGGAACACAGCCCCATCTCGGTCACGTGATCATCTCTAGCCTTCCCCTGGGGCCTGGAGACAAAGGAGAGGGGAGGAGACTTGGGGACAAAGAGCAGGAGCTGTAGAGTCTAGCCCTGGGGTGAGGATGCCACTGCTACCGAGGTCTGAGTTTCTGCCTTTGTTTTTTAATCTTTCCCCAAAGGAAGTTAAACATTAATCCAAGTTGTAAAAGGACTAAGTAAGCAAAGGTGCCTGTGAGGACCTCTAAGGGCACCTGCTCGTCCAATCTGCCCGCCACACTGAGAGCAAAGCGTAAAGGGGAGAGGCTTTCACAACCAGCTTGAGCCCCCAGCCCCTCCTTTCGGGGTTCTTCCCTGCCTTTCAGAGTGTCCCCTCCCACGTCTCCTTTGGATCTCCGGACGAACCTCTTTCCTTTCTGCCTCCATCTTAGCATTTATGTCTTAAGTTGCTGTCCCTATGCTGAAATAAATTCATTATAGAAAAGTACGTTCCCTGATAAATGAGTATCACCTAACGGCCAGTGGTGAGAAGGGAGATAACTTTTGTTCTTTGATGTTCTTTAAAAAAAAAAATGCAAATGTCATGATAATGAGGCCAGTCTAGAAGACAAGGTGAAAGCCGGACAGAGATTCAGGTCCCTGCATGGCTGTGGAATCCATTTCTTCTGGGTACAGTGAAACTACTTCCCCTAGCTTGCCATTTATGATGATTTCCAGTGTTTGGAATGTTTGTGACTCTTTCTCTCTCTTTCTGTCACACACGTGGGTACAGTGAGAGCTAGATGCAGTTTAGAAACCAAATCTCTGTTGAACAGACTGTTAATTTAAATTTTTGGGGAAAAAAAGGAATAAAAATTCTAGTTCTATAGTTCAGTGTTGAGTTTATTTGCCTTGTCTTTTTATTAGGAGTTTTACCTTTGTCTCCTAACTGCTTCTGTTTCTCTCTGATTTCTCTTGTGGCTGATGGAGAGGAATCTTGGTATTGCCGGTTCTTCTGAGACTCCTGGCGATGCTTTCCCAATTATAGAGCGAAAATACTCATTATGAGGCCAGTTTTAAAAATGGCCAGCTAGGCAGATGTAAAGTTTTTCTTGGTTGTTTAATTAATCTGTAATTAGCTCTGAGGGCACCACTTTTCTTTAATTTTGTTTTGTGTGTTTGTTTGTTTTTGTAATGGAGATATTTAACTACAATGGGCTGAACACAGTGGCTCACACCTGTAATCCTATCACTTTGGGAGGCAAGGCTGGAGAATAGTTTGAAGCCAGGAATTTGGGTCCAGGCTGGCAAACATAGTGAAACCCAAGTCTCAAATAAAAATAAAAATAATAATAATTTACATGCAATAAAATGCACAGCTCTTAGAGGTACAGAGAGTGTTGACAAAGGCATACACATGTGTAGCGCACACCTCTATCAAAATATAGAACATTTCATCACCTCCTAAAGATTTCCTCATGCCTTTTCCCAACGGAGGGGACTCCCAACTCTGTCCCTGTTCCAGGCAACATTGTTCTGATTTCTGTCACCACAGATTAGCTTTGCTTGTTTTAGAATTCTGTATCAATGGACTAATACAGTATGTACTCTTTTGTATATGGCTTTTATTACTTAGCATAATGCTCTGAGGTTCTTCCGTGTTGTTGCAGATATTCGTAGTTTGTTTTGACCTTCAAGACAAAGGTACCTTTGATGGAAAACCCCCCACAATTTATTAAGTGCCCTATGTATAGGGTCTGTTCATAGGCACTGTGCTTGGTGTTGAAGAAGTGCGGTGGCTTTCTTCTGTGTCAGCTTAGCTGAGCTGGAACATTTCCCAGAATTCCTGTCCCTGTATATTCTGGGTTAGTGTTGGCTACAAGAGAAATTTTCAGTGTTTGGAAGGTGTAGGAAACAGCAGGTTTTTTCTTTTTTACTGCTCTGAAGATAAAGTGCAGGCAGCAGGCACTGAGGCAGCTCCCATGCCTTGTTCCAGTGATGCTTAGTTCACCGGCATGAGGCTGTGTCTGGACCATAGCTCCTCTAGCCCGGTCAGAACTTCGTCAGTACTCCTAGCATGTAGGTTCAATGTGGGAAGAAGCAGACCTGGGTTCCGGTTGTCCTCGTGAGTTTCCATGTGTCCTCACTCTTATTCAAGTCCAGCTTTCTTTTCCAATGCCAGTGAGGCCACAGCGACTTTAGGCTAAACACTATATACAGAGGCAGCCGTCTTGTTCTCCACCAGTTCCCACAATGAAGTGATTCTATATCATCCCTCTATAAGTCCTTTATCCTCTATCCTTCCTAATGGCTCTGCTTCTCTGATTGAATCCTGACTGATTCAGGAGAGACAAGACATTAACATCCATGTGGACAACGCATCCAGCCAAACCAACCTGGCCTCCTGGCTGCTCAGATTTGGAACCGATTTGCGGTTACCTGCTGTCCACTTCTGCAGTCCTCTGCTGCAGC
>NW_012102354.1:60825-62619 GCF_000951045.1 Mandrillus leucophaeus
GTAATTTTTTTTTTTAAGTTTTTTATTTTTAGTAGAGACAGCATTTCACCATGTTAGCCAGGATGGTCTCGATCTCCTGACCTCGTGATCCATCCACCTCGGCCTCCCAAAGTGCTGGGATTACAGATGTGAGCCACAGCGCCTGGCAATGCATTTTTTTAAAAATCATTTTTTTCCCAAAACATTGAATGAATTATAAAGATGAGCCCTTGACTCACACCTCTAATCCCAGCACTTTGGGAGGCTAAGGTGGGAGGATCACTTGAGGCCAGGAGTTCCAGACCAGTCTAGCCAACATGGTAGAAACCTGTCTCTACTAAAAATGCAAAAAGCAGTCAGGCATAGTGGCGTGCACCTGTAGTCCCAGCTACTCAGGAGGCTGAGGCACTAGAATCACTTGAACCCGGGAGGCAGAGGTTGCAGTGAGCCAAGATAACGCTACTGCACTCCAACCTAGGTGCAGAGAGACACTCTGTCTCATTTAAAAAAAAGCAAAAACAAAAAAGACGAGCCCTCAATTACAAACTTCTTTTGGAATCAATCAGAAGTTATTAAGTGCTATAGTTTAATGCAGCAATAAACATTTAAAGTTTTGACGTAAACTTCAGAATTGGCAAGAGCATTAAGTGAGTTAATGCATACATGTTAGCTATTACATCACAAATTACTGAAATGTTGTAGTTTAATGTCAAATTATTACAAGTTGCTAAAAATAGACTTGCATGGGAATCTAAAGTACAGAAAAAATAATGCTTAATTATTAGCCAAAGTTCTCTCTCAGCTGAAATGTTTACTCATTGGTCTGCCATGAGTGCTTTCAAATAATAATCGTTCTCTTTGGTGTTCAGGAAAAGATCAGTATCCAGACTTGAATTTGGGAGCTCTGAAAGGAGGGCAATGAACTTTCCCTCCAACACTTTTGGATGTTTTTATGGACTCCCTCAACCCCATGGGCCCCCACGGTACCCTCATGATACTTTTGGGAACCATGATGTCTCTTTCTTCTGAAAAGCTCAATGCTGCACTCTGGTACTATTGCCTGATATTGATATGTAGTTATTTATTTTTTAACTTTATGTGTATGTCTGATCCCTCCCAACTGGGATGGAAGCTCCTCAAGAACAGGATCTGGCTTGGCACAGTGGCTCATGCCTGTCATCCCAGCACTTTGGGAGGCTGAGGCAGGAGGATCGCTTGTGCTCAGAAGTTTGAGATCAGCCTGGACAACATGACAGAACCACATCTCCATAAAAAATACAAAAATTAGCTCGGTGTGGTAGCGCTTGCCTGTAGTCCCAGCTACTCAGGAGGCTGAGGTGGGAGGATTGGTTAAGCCTGAGAGGTTGAGGCGGCAGTGAGCCATGATTGTGCCAATGCACTTCCAGCCTGGGCATGACTCTGACTAAAAAAAAAAAAGTAAATAAGTTACAAATTAATACCATACCAGCCTGTGCTTCAGTACAGTGATTAGAAAGGTCCTAAAAGGTCCTGATGCCTGAAATATGTCTCTCAAAGACATGCTTCTGTGCCTTAGATTCCTCACTATTGCTTACTTCTTTTATTTTTATTTACTTATGTATTTATTTATTTATTATTTATTTATTCTTTTTTTGAGACAGAATCTCATTCTTGTTGCCCAAGCTGGAGTGCAGTGGCATGATCTCAGCTCACTGCAACCTCTGCCTCCCGGGTTCAAGCAATTCTCCTGCTTCAGCCTCCCGAGTAGCTAGGATTACAGGCTTCTGCCACCACGCCTGGCTAATTTTTTTGTATTTTTAGTAGAGATGGGGTTTC
>NW_012102354.1:63409-65637 GCF_000951045.1 Mandrillus leucophaeus
CGTGAACCCGGGAGGCGGAGCTTGCAGTGAGCTGAGATCCGGCCACTGCACCCCAGCCTGAGCGACAGAGCGAGACTCTGTCTCAAAAAAAATAAATAAATAAATAAAATAAAATAAAATAAAACATTGTCTCTAGGCCAGATGTGGTGGCTCACACTTGTAATCCCAGCATTTCGAGAGGTCAAGGTGGGAGGATCACTTGAGTCTAGGAGTTTGAGACCAGCCTGGGCAGCATAGTGAGACCCCTGTCTCTACAAAAAATAAAAAATTAGCCAGGCATGGTGTTTCACACCAGTTACTTGGGAGGCTGAGGTGGGAGGATTGCTTGAGCCCAAGAGGCTGAAGCTGTAGTGAGCTGTAAGTGTACCACCGGACTCCAGCCTGGGCAAGAGAGTGAGACTTTGTCTCAAAAACAAATGTGACCGGGTGCAGTGGCTCACGCCTGTAATCCCAATATTTTGGGATGCTGAGGCAGGCAGATCACTTGGGGCCAGGAATTCAAGACCAGCCTGGCCAACATGGCGAAACTCCGTCTCTACTAAAAATACAAAAATCAGCCAGATGTGGTGGTGCATGCCTCTAGTCCCAGCTACTCGGGAGGCTGAGGCACGAAAATCACTTGAACCCAATAGGTGGAGGTTGCAGTGAGCCAAGATCGTACCAATGTATTCCAGCCTGGGTGATGAAGCAAGACCTTGTCTCAAAACAAAAAACAACAGCAACAACAACAACAACAAAAAACACACAAAGAACAAAACAAAACAAAACCAAAGAAACACAAACTTTGTCTCCAGAAGGCCTTTATTAGAATCCAAATACCTAACCTTCGAGATGTAACTCACTAGCACGTTGTCTCTCTAACAGTTTCCTAGCAGACAGTTCAGGTCTAGGATTGTATCCAGGGACAGAGCTAGAGAAACTGGGGCCTCACTGTGGGGATGCTGATGAGGTAGACTCCTCAGCGAGCCCAGCGAACAGATGAGTCCACTGGGCTGGGCACCTGTGAGATGGGGCAGAGGAACACCTAGAGGGCGTCTCGACACAACCAGAGTTTATCTGTAGCGTAGTCTTCACAAACCAAGCCAGAACCACATGAGAGTGAATTCCCATCTGGCTTTGGGGGACAAATGACTCATCCAAGGCTACACTCACAGCGCTGAGTGGCGACTGGGAGCCACTGCGCTCTGCTGACTGCTCTACTTTCAGAAATACTTGCAGATCTCAATTATCTAATTGCAATTGCAATGAGAACCACAACAGGGGAGCAGAGAGAAACAATTTCTGGGGTAACCAGATGGCTTTATTAACTCCAGTTCTCACCTAGAATTACCCTCAAGAATCCTGTGGGAATGGGTTGCAGTGGTGTGGCCCTGGATTCACAACCGACAGAGCTCTGAATTCTGAGTGATCTGTACACAAACACACCTCTGCCTGGGTTACGTGATAAGGGCCTCATGTACATAATTGCAGCGTGCTGTCCTAGAAATCGCTTGGTAGCGTGATGGGTGGGATTCAGAAGTCAGCAGGAACCAAAGTGAGTGGAGAGGTCACAGCCATGAGTCAGAGGCCTCTGTCCTTTGGCAGCCTCCAACAGGAAGCAGACAGGGAAGGTTCCTATAGTTACCAGGGCTTGGCTGGTTTATTACTTTCATTCTAATGGGCGTTTTTACAAGACATAAGCAAAGTACAAAATATTTTATAGCCATTCGGAGAGGAAGTCCGCCACACATTTCAAAGAATGAATGCCCTCTGTAAGGATGAGCAGCTAACTACAAGCGCCTTTTGGAATCGACTAGAAGTTATTAAGTACCAAGGCTTATTTGATACTCAAATAAATATTTCTCTAAGTTTTGACTCCTGAGAGGTAAACTTCAAGGTTGACAGCACCAAGGCTATGTGGTGTACTAAAAGGGTGTAGGTTTTAGAGTCCCACAGACCTAGGATCAAGCTTTATGGCCACCATTCACCAAAACCAACAATAGGATCTGGAGCGCAGTGGTGTGATCTTGGCTCACTGCAGCCTCTGCCTCCTGGGTTCAAGCGGTTTTCCTGCCTCAGCCTCCCAAGTAGCTGGGATTGCAGCTGCCCGCCCCGACGCCTGGTTAATTTTTGTATTTTTAGTAGGGACAGTGTTTTACCATGTTGGCCAGGCTGGTCTCAAACTTATTCTTTTCCCCCGCCCCCAAGACAGAGTCTTGCTCTGTCGCCCAGGCTGGAGTACAGTGGCA
>NW_012102354.1:67562-68628 GCF_000951045.1 Mandrillus leucophaeus
GCCAGACTATGACACTTGACAACTCGCTCATCCTGAGTAGTACAAATAAAATTAAGTTTGTGACCTTTAGTTCATTTTTTTTTTTTTTTTTTTTTTTGAGGTGGAGTCTGGCTCCATCACCCAGGCTGGAGTACAGTGGTGCAATCTCAGCTCACTGCAACCTCTGCCTACTGGGTTCAAACGATTCTCCTGCCTAGCATCCCAAGTACCTGGGATTACAGGCACGCACTGCTAAGTCCAGCTAATTTTTTTTTTTTTTTTTTTTAAAGTTTTAGTAGAGATGGGGTTTCACCATGTTGGCCAGGCTGGTCTTGAACTCCTGACCTCAAGTGATCCATCCGTCTCGGCCTCCCAAAGTGCTGGGATTACAAGCGTGAGCCACCGCGCCAGGCCCGTTTAGTTCATTCTTACACACCTTGATTTTCCATGAATATCTCAGGAATCAGAACATACAGATAATTCCAGAAAGGAGAGGAATCTGTGTATTTTTCCTTGTTTGTTTCCTTATTATGCCTTGTGAGAAGCCAATGCATGAGTTCTTAACCAGCTCCATGAGAACCCACAGAGACAGCCTCGTTTGACCCAGTCTGGTTATCAGAAGAGGGAAGTTCCTTATAATCGCATATATATACCTGGTTGGTTCATAGGTGTCCTTAAACATGAGAACCACCACGTCTGAAAAAAACTCTCAAGTTTCACCGGGGCTGTTGCACACCCTCTAAATGACCCATCATAAAGACCTCACCCCTCTCTGATAGGATAAGGCAAAGGTTAAGGTCCATCCTGTTAGCCACACTCTATTTCCTTCTAGCTAGGCCAGAACATAATATCTGGAACCAATTGTTCCCTCTCTCAGCTGGCTGTAAGAATGCCGTATGCTTTTTTTTTTTTTTTTTTTTTTTGATGCAGTCTCACTCTGTTGCCCAGGCTGGAGTGCATTCCAGGAAAACTCACCCAATTACCACTTAGGCTTAAGAAAGCCTAATTTTAGATATTGAAGAGTTTTTAGCTCTAAGAAAAAAAAAAAAAAAAAAGGAAGAAAAGAACTATTTTAAAAAGCGCTTTT
>NW_012102354.1:73403-81309 GCF_000951045.1 Mandrillus leucophaeus
CGAACTCCTGACCTTGTGATCCACCCGCCTCACCTCCCAACGTGCTGGGATTACAGGTGTGAGCCACTGCACCTAGCCAATAATGACCACATTTCTATTTCACGCAGGATTTATTAGGTAAACTAGCAGCTTGTTAAAATAGTGGTGGTAAGGATGACAATATAAAGTCCTATAGAAAGCAAATCCAGGCTGGGCACTGTGACTCACGCCTGTAATCCCAGCACTTCGGGAGGCTGAGGTGGGCAGATCACCTGAGCTCAGGAGTTCAAGACCAGCCTGACCAACATGGAGAAACCCCGTCTCTGCTAAAAATACAAAATTAGCCGGGCATGGTGGTGCACACCTGTAATCCCAGCTACTGGGGAGGCTGAGGCAGGAGAATTGCTTGAACCCTGGAGGCGGAAGTTGCAGTGAGTAGAGATCTCACCATTGCCTTCCAGCCTAGACAACAAGAGCAAAACTCCATCTCAAAAAAAAAAAAAAAAAAAAAGAAAGAAAATCTGGGCTGGGCATGGTGGCTTACAACAGAAATACCAGCACTTTGGGAGGCTGAGGTCAGAGGATTGCTTGAGGACAGGAGTTGAGACCAGCCTGAGGAACATAGCAAGACCCTGTCTCTATAAAAAAAAATTTTTTAAGTAGCCAGGCCTGGTGCATACCTGTAGTTCCAGCTACTTGAGAGGCTGAGGTGGGAGGATCGTTTGAGCCCAGGAGTTTGAGGCTTCAACGAACCATGATTATGCCACTACACTCTAGGCTCGGCAACAGAGCAAGACTCTGTCTCTAAAAGCAAACAAATTTAAAAAAAGAGAAAAAGCAAATCTACAGTTAGCATCCTTTGACTCCCCATCCCACTTACCTCCATTAACAACTCACAGAACTTGCTGGAATACAGCCAAGTTGAATCACACAGTTGGAGCACTGTTAAGAACCAAGTTTCCATCTCCTCTTTGGTCAAAAAGTCACCCCAGGAAAATTAGCTATAAATAGCTCCAAGAAAATCTCAGAGTGGTGAAGGATTAGGAAGCATCCTGGCTTAGAGGACATGGCACTTTGCTTCTATCCTTAAGTCAAAATGCTTTGTATGAGACAGCAGAGAGTCCATGGAATGGAGATCACTCACCAATGGGATTATGCAGCTATAGATAAGGACACAGGCATAGTTTGGCTTTATCTGTTCACAACACTTCCCTACAGACTCCTGGAGTTCACCTTCTTTCTATAAACAGGGAACCAACCAACAGACACAACATATCCTCCCTCCCCCACTACTCTATCCACATTCTTGGTTTCCTTTTTCTTTCACTTCCTTCTGGAACTTGAGAGCTTGTTCTAGCTGCGGAGCACAGCTATTTGTATACTCTTGACTGAAGACCAGTCCTCCTCTATCGGGGCTGGTCGTCCTCTTTGACCTAGCATGCAGCTTTAGGAGGGACGCTCATGGAGTGATGAGAGAGGAAGGGGACACCTGCCTATCCAGCCAGATCAGCTGAATCAACCCTGGCGATCAATGGGGTGACAGATGTCGTAGGAGCCTTATCAAACTGGGTATTCTGAGTCAGTTTTGTGTATAGTGACTGTCTCTTATACACATCTAGATGTGTATAAGAGACAGGATCTCGGCTCACTGCAGCCTCTGCCTCCTGGGTTCAAACGATTCTCCTGCCTCAGCCTCCCGAGTAGCTGGGTTACAGGCATGCACCACCATGCCAGGCTAATTTTTATATTTTTAGTAGAGACAGGGTTTCACCATGTTGGCCAGGGTGGTCTCGAACTCCTGACTTCAGGTGATCTGCCCATTTTGGCCTCTCAAAGGACTGGGGTTACAGGCTGTATGCTTTCTGTAGTGTTGGGTGGTTAAGTCTTACACAAAGTAAATGCCCAGTAAATACTTATTAGTGGTCATGACTCAACCATTCAGGTTGTTATTAAGCTAAGACCAGTCACCCCATAGTCCCTGCCGTACCATATGCTCCCAGAGAGAGCACTTCTGGCCCTCCCTATGATGGCTGCCACCACCACTGCTTTGTGGGGAAAAACAGTCATCCTGATGGTTAGTCATCTCTAACCTTTGGACTAACTATTCACAGTTCAGTTTAGGCTGATTTCTCATCGTGCCTTATATGTGTGGCTTATGTGTGCCTCAGTCACTAGAAGAACAAGCTTTCTAGATCATCCAACATGGATAGATCATCAACACTGGATACGATCCCAGTACCCTGAGTCCACTGCTAATCTGATCAAGCCCCTCTCCCTCCCCTTCCCAAATTCTTCCGCTGTGCCTTGGCAACTCCAGATCTGTCGCCATCAAACGTCTTTGTAGCCTCATCCTCTTCTTTGAATGTTCCCTTCACCACTTGGCAATAAATGAACCTGGCTGTCCCTGAGCACGCCATCTCCTGAGCAGCTCTCTGAGGGACAAGCTGCTTTACTTTTCCCCTGACATTTCAGCCTCCTAAGGGCCAGGGAGTATAGTAGGTTTTCTACTTGCCATTTCCAAACTATTCCTTGCCTCTCCTCCTTCGGACACCCAGCTTCTTTGAAGCCTCTCTGATGCAAATACTGTCCACAACAATCTTATCCTTATGTCTTCTATCACATTTTACTTTTTTTCTAGACAGAGTCTTGCTCTACAATAGTCACTTTTAAAATTATTTATTAGCCGGGTGAGGTGGCTCACGCCTGTAATCTCAACATTTTGGGAGGACAAAGTGGGCAGATCACCTGAGGTCAGGAGTTTGAAACCAGCCTGGCCAATATGGTGAAACCCCATCTCTACTAAAAATACAAAGAGTAGCCAGATGTGGTGGCATGTGCCTATAATCCCAGCTACTCTGGAGGCTGAGGCAGGAGAATTGCTTGAACCTGGAAGGTGGAGGTTGCAGTGAGCTGAGATCATGCCACTGCACTCCAGCCTGTGCAACAGAGCAAGACTCTTGTCTCAAAAATTAAACTAACATTCAGACCATTCAGCGGCCTCCCGCGCCCAGGTGGCCTGGTCCTCTGTCTTGCCCTTCACTCCATCTTGCCCTTCGCTCCATCTTGCCCTTCGCTCCATCTTGCCCTTAGCCTGAGCCCCCCTCCACCCCGCTCATTCTCCCTCTGGCCATTTGGGGTCACAGCACACCAAGAGAAGAGGACGCCACCTTCCCTGTCCCATCCCTACTCGGGTGTGCACCCTTTGCTAGGGCCCGTGCCTCCACCCAGGTCAGAGCTTGGAGATTCACCCCCTTGCTTTCACATTTAAATAAGATGCAGGCAAAAGGCTGCCACAGAAATAGGCACTGCACACTTGTTCATAAGCACTTGGTAGAAGCACATAGTAGGTGCTTAATATTTACTGAAAAGTCTAGTACCTAGTAAGCACACAAAACCTGGTGAAAGGCAGGGTGCGGTGGCTCACATCTGTAATCCCAGCACTTTGGGAGGCCAAGGCAGGCGGATCACCTGAGGTCAAGAGTTTGAGACCAGCTTGGCCAACATGGTGAAACCCATCTCTCCTAAAAATAAAAAAATTATCCAGGTGTGGTGGCATGTGCCTGTAGTCCCAGCTACTTGGGAGGCTGAAGCAGGAGAATTGCTTGAACCTGAGAGGCGGAGGTTGCAGTGAGCCGAGATCACACTACTGCACTCCAGCCTGGGTGACAGAGTGAGACTCCGTCTCAAAAACAAAACAAAACAAAACAAGAAAAACCTGGTGAAAATAAAGCACCTGTCAACAATGCTTGGTGCCCAATGCCTGGCACTTAATATATGCTCCATGAGTGGCAGTTATAATTATTGCTATATTCTATCAGTGTTCCACACTAATTGACATAAATCTTACAAATATGCTGAGTTGGCCAGGTGCGGTGGCTCACACCTGTAAGCCTGCACTTTGGGAGGCAGATGTGGGAGGATTACTTGATTCCGGAAGTTCAAGACCAACCAGAGCAAGATGGGAAGACCTCCAACTACATTAAAAAAAAAATAAATAAATAACACTCAAACTCCTAACCATCCCTTAAGGTATTGTGTAAGCTCACACCTGTCCTCTCTCAATCACCAAACTCCAGCCCCATTGACCTCCTTTCTGTTCTTCCAGCATACCTTGTCTATCTTATCCATAGCAATATGAGACATTAGGTCAAATGTGTTCCTGAAATCAAGGTAGGCTGTTACTTAAAGCAGTAGCTCTCAGTCCAAAGTGATATTGCCATTCTCAGGGGGCTGGGAAATGTGTGGAGGCTTTTTTGAAGATTGTCAAAATGACAAAGGGGATTGAATGGGTAGAGGTTAATCTCCATGAAACGTTATGAAGAATATCCTATCTAACATTCCAATAGTGCTCCCTGTAGAGACATTTAGTGCAAAACATTCTTATGTCCACAAAAAGACGTGTGTAAGAATGTTCATAACAACTTTATTCATAATAGCGGCAAATTGGAAACATCCTACATTTGGCTAATTTGCTGCATTACGTTGTTGTTGTTGAGACGGAATTTCACTCTTGTTGCCCAGGCTGGAGTGCAATGGCAAGATCTCAGCTCACTGCAACCTCCACCTCCTGGGTTCAAATGATTCTCCTGCCTCAGCCTCCTGAGTAACTGGGATTACAGGCATGCGCCACCACATCCAGCTAATTTTGTATTTTTAGTAGAGACGGGGTTTCACCATGTTGGTCTCGAACGCCTAACTTCAGGTGATCTACCTGCCTCGGCCTCCCAAAGTGCTGGGATTACAAGTGTGAGCCACTGCACCCAGCCTTGCGTTTAATTGTAATAGATATCACTTAATAAGCATCTACATATTAATTAACTAAACATTATGTTTAAGTGCTTATTATACAGTGCTTTATATTTTACAAAAGAATTTAAAGTGGAAAAAGATATGAAAAAGGGTTTTTTTTCATGGTAAAGGGTTAGAAGTTTTGCTTTTGGAGGCAAAGCTAATTTTTAGGCTGGGTGTGGTGGCTCACGCCTCTAATCCTAGCACTTTGGGAGGCTGAGGTCGGCAGATCACTTGAGGTCAGGAGTTTGAGACCAGGCTGACCAACACGGCAAAAACCCATGTCTACTAAAAATACAAAAATTAGCTGGGCGTAGTGGTGTATGCCTGTAATCCCAGCTACTCAGGAGGCTGAGACATGAGAATTGCTTGAACCTGGGAGGAGGAGGTTACAGTGAGCCAAGATCCTGACACTGCACTCCATCCTGGGTGACAGAGTGAGACTCAATGTCAAAAGAAAAAAAAAAAGTTGGCTGGGCGTGGTGGTTCATGCCTGTTAATCCTAGCCTTTGGGAGACTGAGGTGGCAGATCACTTGAGGTCAGGGGTTCCAGACCAGCCTGGCCAACCTAGGGAAACCCCCGTCTCTACTAAAAATACAAAAATTAGCTGGGCCTGGTGGCATGTGCCTGTAATCCCAGCTACTTGGGAGGCCGAGGCAGGAGAATCGCTTGAACCCAGGAGGCAGAGGTTGCAGTGAGCCGAGATCACACCATAGCACTCCAGCTTGGGCAACAGAGTGAGGCTCTGTCTTAAAAAAAAGTTAATTTTTAATGACAGATATAATGACATGGTAGAAATTATACATACACATTTATACATATATTAAAGTGAACTTTGTACAAATGCAAACTATTGTTATAAACTTAAACCAACTAAATATTATCCCCCACTCTGTGGTGTATATCCTATGAACCCAGGTTCTTTGGGATATGTGAGAAAAATTAATGAACAAGTAGCATAAATATAAAACTATTAACAAAGAAGATCTAGAATAGAGAGAGATTTGCTATGTAGTGGTTAAAGACTTTTACTCTTCATTCTATATAAAGGACTTTTGTTTTCTTTTTTTTTTTTTTTTTTGAGACGGAGTCTTGCTCTGTCACTCAGGCTGGAGTGCAGTGGCCGGATCTCAGCTCACTGCAAGCTCCGCCTCCCGGGTTCACGCCATTCTCCTGCCTCAGCCTCCTGAGTAGCTGGGACTACAGGCGCCCGCCACCTCGCCCGGCTGGTTTTTTGTATTTTTTTCTTAGTAGAGACGGGGTTTCACCGTGTTAGCCAGGATGGTCTCGATCTCCTGACCTCGTGATCCGCCCGTCTCAGCCTCCCAAAGTGCTGGGATTACAGGCTTGAGCCACCGCGCCTGGCCAAGGACTTTTGTTTTCTACTCATCTATTACTCATGGGATGACAAAAACTTTTGGAAGTGGTAGTCTATTTTATATATTTATATATGTGTGTGTGTGTGTGTGTGTGTGTGTGTGTGTGTGTATATATATATTTTTTTTAGACGGAGTTTTGGTCTTGTTGCCGAGGCTGGAATGCAATGGCGTGATCTCGGCTCACCACAACCTCCGCCTCCCGGATTCAAGTGATTCTCCTGCCTCAGTCTCCCAAGTAGCTGGAATTACAGGTGCATGCCACCATGTCCAGCTAATTTTTGTATTTTTAGTAGAGACAGGTTTTCACCAGGTTGCCCAGGCTGGTCTCAAACTCCCGACCTTAAGGGATCCACCCACCTTGGCCTCCCAAAGTGCTGGGAAAACAGGCATGAGCCACTGCACCCAGCCTGAATATATTAATAAATGTGCTTAAATATGGCACTAGAACTACAAAAGATTCACAATTAAAACATAAAATGAGTAATTTTGAGCAGTGAATGACAAATTGAGAAGGTGTTAAAGAGGTATTAAAATAAACAATACCGGCCAGCGCAGTGGCTCACGCCTATAATCCCAGCACTTTGGGAAACTGAGGCGGGTGGATCACCTGAGGTCAGGAGTTCGAGACCAGCCTGGCCAATGTGGTGAAACCCCGTCTCCACTAAAAATACAAAAATTAGCTGGGCGAGGTGGCGGGCGCCTATAATCACAGCTACTCGGGAGGCTGAGACAGGAGAATTGCTTGAACCCAGGAGATGGAGGTTGCGATGAGCTGAGAACATGCCATTATACTCCAGCCTGGGTGACAAGATTGAAACTCCATCTTAAAAAAACAAAAAAAAAGGTGGACGCGGTGCCTTGCGCCTGTCATCCCAGAACTTTGGGAGGCCAAGGCAGGAGGATCACAAAGTTAGGTGATTGAGACCATCCTGGCCAACATGGTGAAACCCTGTCTCAACTAAAAATACAAAAAGTAGCCAGGTGTGGTGATGGGCACCTGTAATCCCAGCTACTCAGGAGGCTGAGGCAGGAGAATTGCTTGAACCCAGGAGGCAGAGGTTGCAGTGAGCCAAGATCATGCCACTGCACTCCAGCCTGGGCGACAGAGCAAGACCCCATATCAAAAAAAAAAAAAAAAGAAAGAAAGAAAAAAGAAAAAAGAAAAAGAAAAAGAAAAAATAGCCTGGATGTATACTTAGATACAATGAGTCAGAGACTAGTCTGGTATTTTGCCATTTATTTAATAATTATGCTTACTCAATTCACTTTATTGCAATTAACAATAAATAGCTGTCCAGTTATCAGAAGATGAAATTCTCCAGATTAGGTGAACAGATTTAGATCTCGAAATGGAACATTTTGCCAATAAAGCCACAATAACCAGTTAGATTATTCCTGGGAAAAGTACATGTAGTTTGGAGAAAGGAAAACTTCCTGAAAACATCCAAAATTCAGCAGACAACAAAAATCTGGGTAACTTGTCCCTGATTTGTTAGTACTATTTTTTTTTTTTTTTTGAGAAGGCGTTTCGCTCTTGTTGCCCAGGTTGGAGTGCAATGGTGCAAT
Source organism: Mandrillus leucophaeus (assembly GCF_000951045.1). Classification (NCBI taxonomy): domain Eukaryota; kingdom Metazoa; phylum Chordata; class Mammalia; order Primates; family Cercopithecidae; genus Mandrillus; species Mandrillus leucophaeus. The sequence goes on from NW_012102354.1 coordinate 81,117, forward strand.
CTTGGTTCACTGCAACCTCCGCCTCCCAGGTTCAAGGGATTCTCCTGCCTCAGTCTCCTGTGTAGCTGGGATTATAGGTGCCCACCACCACGCCTGGCTTTTTGTATTTTTAGTAGAGATGGGGTTTCACCATGTTGGCCAGGCTGGTCTCAAACTCCTGACCTTAGGTGATCCGCCCACCTTGGCCTCCCAA
>NW_012102354.1:83304-83634 GCF_000951045.1 Mandrillus leucophaeus
TTTTTTTTTTTTTTTTCTGATTTCAAAGGAGTATAATTAAATTGCCAGGTAAAAGCTCAAAGGTCTTTTTCACAGTGTTTTGGAAGGTTCTCTGCTTGTGTTTGTATTCCCTTTAGCCTCCACCTTCCTCTATCCAGTCCCCGCACCCTTTCCCCCAGGTCCCGTTCTTCAAGGATTCAGAATAGCGCTCCTCCGGTTAAAATGAAGTCTCAGCACAGAATCTTCAAACCTCCTCGGAGGCCACCAAAGGTCCCTAACGCCGCCATGGAGATGAAGCACCTGGGGCGGGGCGGGGCGCGCTGGCCTACACCTGTGGAGGGGGCGGTGCCC
>NW_012102354.1:83941-96196 GCF_000951045.1 Mandrillus leucophaeus
CGGGGGAGCAGCCTCACTTTGCAGCTTTGCTCGCCTCGGTAGGGAAATGGACCGGGGCGGAGGCGGGGGACAGGTGGCGAACGGAGTGGCCACGTCCAGGGTTTCCTGCGGCCACCGAACCGGTGCCTCGCGCCCTGGCGCACGGACCTCCTCCGTTCGGGGCGGACTTGGGGTTCCAAAACAGCCCCAGCCGGTGGCGGAGTCTCTGCGACAAGGACCAGCTGGCCTGCCCTTGTCCTTGTCACTGACAACGGGCCCCGGATGTGGGCCTCAGGCGGGGACAGGTGCCCGCACGGAGGCCTCCAGGGCCGCTATGCACCTGCGCGCGCCAGGCGGCCTGGACTACACAGGGCGTGTGGGTGTTTTCCCTTTTCTAAGGATCATATGAGTAATGCCAAGCTTATTGTAGGGAACGCAGAAATAACAATAACCGTAAAGAGTAAAAACCTATAATCCCAGAATTTTGAGAATCCCATAATTAATAATTAGGTATATCTTTCTTTTTATTTATTTGTTTGTTTTATTTTATGTTTTGAGACTCAGTCTCGCTCTGTCGCCCAGGCTTGACGATCTCAGCTCACTGCAACCTCTGCCTCCCGGGTTCAAGCGATTCTTCTGCCTCAGCCTCCGGAGTAGAGTAGCTGGGATTACAGGCGCGGGCCACCACCCGGGGCTAATTTTTGTAGTTTTAGTAGAAACGGGATTTCTCCACGTTGGTCAGGCTGGTCTCGAACTCCTGAGCTCGTGATCCGCCCGCCTGGGCCTCCCAAAGTGCTGAGATTACAGGCCTGAGCCACCGCGCCCGGCCTATTTTATTTTTTTATTTCAAACAGCCTTGTTCTGTCGCCCAGGCTGGAGTGCAAGGGCACGATCTTGACTCATTATAGACTCTGCCTCCCGACCTCAGACCATCAGTCTGCCTCAGCCTTTATGCCTGGCTAATTTTTGTGTTTATTTATTATTACATATTATTATTATTGAGACAGAGTTTCGCTCGTTGCCCAGGCTGGAGTGCAACGGAGCGATCTCGTCTCACTGCAGCCTCCGCCTCCTGGGTTCAGACGATTCTCCTGCCTCAGCCCCCTGAGTAGCTGGGACTACAGGCATGCACCACCACGGTCGGCTAATTTGTATTTTTAGTAGAGACGGGATTTCTCCGTGTTGGCCAGGCTGGTCTCGAACTCCTGATCTCAGCTGATCCACCCACCTTGGCCTCCCAAAGTGCTGGGATTACAGATGTGAGCCACCGCGCCCGCCGAATATTTGTATTTGTAGAGACGAGACCTCATTATGTCGCCCAGGCTGGTCTCGAACTCCGGGGCTGAAGTGATCAGTCGGTTTGGGCCTCCCAGAGTGCTGGGATTACAGGCATGAGTCGCCACATTCGGCCTTAAAAATAAGATTTAAAATGGTGACTGGTATGTTGCACCATTATTCAAATGTTAGACATGTAGTTTGGCTTAACTGTGGAATAAACAACTTGGCTGCTGGTTCGCGCGCGCTCTCTCTCTCTCTCTTTTTTTTTTTTTTGGAAACAGTGTCTCGGTCTGTGGTTCAGCCTGGAGTGCAGTGGCACATTTACAGCTCACTGCAACCTCCATCTCCTGGGCTCAAGTGATGCTCTTACCTGGACCTCCCAAAGTGCTGGGATTACAGGCATGAGCCACAGCTCCGGCATCTCTTGATTTATTTGTAAGATGGTGCCTAGAAGTGGAGTGGCGTTTGCCAAAGCTCTCTGGAAGGGCTTTTATACTTTCACCAACGGAGTGGCCTAAATTCAGTAATTATACTCTCAAAGTAATGCAGTTTAGTCAACTCATGTTTTTCTAGCTTCAATCTGGGACTACATACTTAATGTTAAATTGCTTTAAAGTGGTCATAGCTACTACAGGTTTGTTCTCGAAGTCTGCACCTGACTGGTCTGATTTAAATTTCACGCCCCTTAGGGATGAACAATGTGTTTCAAACATGTACAGGATGGGGCTGCAGAAGACTTAAACGCTTGAGAGCAAGTGCTGTATTTTCCCCTTTTGTGACCCCAGTATTGAATTTAGTGTTGGGCAGATTAAAGGTGGTTCATATCGATTATAACTTGAACAGGGAAAAGTTGGCATCAACTTAGAGTACTTGGGATACGAAGGATCAATATAAAAATTCTGGTTTGTCGTGCTATCTTTTTCTTTTTTTCCCTCTTCAGTTGAACTGAGGAGATAGTTTTTGTTTTAATGATTGTGCGCTTTTAACTAGACAAAAGGAATTAGATAGTCTTGCCAATTCGCAGTTAAATGAACTTTTGAGGTAGTTAAGGACAAAACTATTAAACTGACATCAATAACCCAGAATAGGCTGCTTAGTATCACTCTCCAAATCAGATACTAGGATTTAATTTAGTTAGGAAACTCACTTACAGAGATGACTATAACTGCAGTTGAAAGTGTAATGTTTCTAAGATATAAAACGGTTTAAAGATTGAATATATTCTTGTTAAGCCCCAAAGGAAACATCCCTCATTTAAGAAAATGGGGTGGGAGAGCGACAGAAGGTGAAGATTTGCAGATCCTAGAATTGAATTGTTGATTTTTTTGTAAAAGAGTCAGTAACAGCTGGCCATGGTGGCTCACGCATGTAACCCCAGCACTTTGGGAGGCTGAGGTGGGTGGATTACCTGAGGTCAGGAATGCTAGACCAGCCTGACCAACATGGTGAAACCCCATCTCTACTAAAAATACAAAAAAAGGCCGGGCGCGGTGGCTAACACCTGTAATCCCAGGACTTTGGGAGGCCGAGGCGGGCGGATCACGAGGTCAGGAGTTTGAGATCAGCCTGTCTACTAAAAATACAGAAATTAGCCAGGCGTGGTTGCGGACCACTGTAGTCCCAGCTACTCAGGAGGCTGAGGCAGGAGAATCGCTTGATCCTGGAAGATGGAAGTTGCAGTGAGCTGAGATCATACCACTACACTCCAGCCTGGGCGACAGAGTGAGACTCTGTCTCAAGAAGAAAAACAAAAAAAGGCTGTGACTAACAGGGATGTTATTTAGCAGGACAGGAGTGAGGAAAGAGCTAAGACTGGGAGTTTCACAAAGACAAAGCTATAAATGATGTTTGGAGAGCTGTGTTCTTGTTTTAAAAAATTGTAACAGGAGGCCAGGCACAGTGGCTCATGCCTATAATCCCAGCACTTTGGGAGGCTGAGGTGGAAGGATTGCTTGAGGCCAGGAGTTCAACCAGCCTGGGCAATATAGCGAAACCCCGACTCTACAAAAAGTAAAAAATTAGCCAGGCATGGTGGTGCATGCCTGTAGCCCCAGCTACTTGGGAGGCTGAGATGGGGGAGGATCACTTGAGTCCAGTAGGTCCAGGCTGCAGTAAGCCAAGATTGTGCCACTGCATTCCAGCCTGGGCCACAGAGTGAGACCCTATCTCAAAAAGAAAAAAAAAAAAAATCAAAACAGGAATGCATGTAGATTAAACTATGCATCTGTATACAGTATGCAGACTTTTGCAAGTGCCAGGCACTTAGGAAGTAGTCTATAGCTGAAAAATAAAACTTTCAGGACCACTTTTTAAGGTTTTGTGTCCTTGTAACTTTAAGGCATTATTATTGCAATATAACTTAGCTGGGACATGAGAGTTAATAGATCCATATTTTAAAGTAGTTTTTTTGTTTTTTTAAATTTTCTAGAATGTGTCTGTGAAAACTACAAGCTGGCTGTAAACTGCTTTTTGAATGACAATGGTCAATGCCAGTGTACTTCGATTGGTGCACAAAATACTGTCCTTTGCTCAAAGCGTGAGTAAAATATCCTTATTACCTGTAAGCTTTATTTTGACTTAATACTTCTTTAATTTATGTGCCTTGAGTTGGAAAGAGTTTTATTGGCTTAAATCTGAATCATGTTATAAAGTAAGTGTGGGAACACATAAGTTTCAAATAATCTTTGACCCTGGAACTTTATAGTTAATTTTTTTTTTCCTGTAATCATGAAATCGGTTATTTTTCAGTTTGGCATTAAGGTTTCTTTTTCAGTGGCTGCCAAATGTTTGGTGATGAAGGCAGAAATGAACGGCTCAAAACTTGGGAGAAGAGCGAAACCTGAAGGGGCTCTCCAGAACAATGATGGCCTTTACGATCCTGACTGCGATGAGAGCGGGCTCTTTAAGGCCAAGCAGTGCAACGGCACCTCCACGTGCTGGTGTGTGAACACTGCTGGGGTCAGAAGAACTGACAAGGACACTGAAATAACCTGCTCTGAGCGAGTGAGAACCTAGTGAGTGGGGTTGCCTATACTACTTGTTTTCATGCTGTTCAGATTCATTTAATTAAATTTATTTTTGATTATGTAATACGATTTCATGGTTTAGAATTCAGAAGATAAGAGTGTCCAGTGAAAAGCTTCCTTCTTATTCCAGTCTCCACTGCTACCCAGTGGACCTCCATAGAATTGACGTTATTGATTATTCTGTAACCTTCCAGAGATAGTTGATGAATGTGTTATGTATCTGTTTTATTATTTTTACGTAAACGGTAGCATACTAGGTATAATTTTTCTTTTATATCTTTCCTTAACATTATTCAGTATTTCATAGTTGCATTAGTATTAAATGTATGTAATTTAACCTATGTATTTGCTCATTTATTGTGCTTTAAAAGTGAGATATGCTTTAGGGATTGTTTAATGAAAAGGAACAGAAACCTACTCACGCTAGCTTAAGCAAAAAAAGACTTCATTGGAAGGCACTAGAAACTGGAAAGGATGTGAGGACCAAAGTGGGCACTTCCTGTTTTTCTATTTTGGTCTTCTGGAGCCTCCTTGTCAATTTTCTCTTTGTGCCCTTTCTTTTCTTTTTTTTTTTTTGAGACAGAGTTTCACTCTTGTTGCCCAGGTTGGAGTGCAGCGGCACAATCTCAGCTCACTGCAGCCTCGGCCTCCTGGGTTAAAGCAACTCTCTTGCTTTAGCCTCCTGAGTAGCTGGGACTGCAGCTGTACCACACCTGACTAATTTTTGTATTTTAGTAGAGACGGAGTTTCACCGTGTTGGCCAGGCTGGTCTCCAACTCCTGACCTCAGGCAATCCACCCACCTCCACCTCCCAAAGTGCTGGATTACAGGTGTGAGCCACTGTGCCTGGCCCTTTCATGCCTTTTCATCTTTTCAGTTGAACAGGGCACAACACTGCCAGCTAAACCTTGACTTCATGTAACCTTATGTATTGTGTCCAGAGAACAGAGGGTCAGTATTAGAAAGGGTGTTCCCTGCTGGGTGTGTCCTTTATGAAGGATGTGTAAGGGAATAAATTATGGGAATAGCTACTGCATAAATTTTTTTTCTCTTAGTCCTTATAATTCAAGAATTTTAGTATTAGCTTATTAGGAAAATAGTATAAAAGACTGAGTTATAGTCAACTGACATTGTCTTTTTACTTTATAGCTGGATCATCATTGAATTAAAACACAAAGCAAGAGAAAAACCTTATGATGTTCAAAGTTTGCGGACGTAAGTGCGATGAAATGCATCATATTATTCTTGCGCAATTGGTGGCTCAAATCTTCCATCCTACAGCATTTGAAAAGCCAAGTCTAAATGCTTTTTCATATTTCTGAAAAACAAAGTTACTTGAAATAGAGTTACAAGAATAACGCAGAGATTCCAGGAATACACTTCACTCAGATTCACCAATTAACATTTTGGCATATTTACTTTTTATATATGTATGTATGGATGAATATGTGTGTGTGCTTTATATCAGTGTATCTATGCATGTAGAAATATTTTTCCCAGAAGCATATGAAAGCAAGTTGTAGATATCAGGCCCCATTATCCCTAAGTACTTTAGTGTATTTTTTCCTAAGAACAAAAGGCATTCTCTTATATAAACCACTATACAACAATCAAATTTAGGAATTTTTCTTTTTTAGACGGAGTCTCGCTCTGTCACCCACGCTGGCGTGCAGTGGCATGATCTTAACTTACTGCAACCTTTGCCTCCTGGGTTCAAGCTATTCTCCTGCCTCAGCCTCCCAAGTAGCTGGGACTACAGGCGCCTGCCACCACGCCCAGCTAATTTTTGTATTTTTAGTAGAAATGGGGTTTTACCATATTGGCCAGGCTGGTCTCGAACTCCCAAACTTGTGATCCTCCCACCTCCGCCTCCTAAAGTGCTGGGATTACAGGTGTGAGCCACCGCACCAGGCCAGGAAATTTAACATTGTATCACATTGTACCCATTTTCCCAATATTGTCCTTTGTGGTACTTTTTCCCCTCTGATTCAGAACCCAGTCCAAGATCATGTATCACATTAGTTGTCATGATTCTTTAGTCTCTTTTAATATTTGAACAGTTTCTTGGCCTTTCTTTGTCTTCCATGAACTTGCTATTTTTGAAGAGCATAGGCAAGTTGTTATATATAATGTCCCTCAAATTGTGATTTGTCTGATGTTTCTTCTTTTTTTTTTTGAGTTGGAGTTTCCTAACAAAGTTGCCCAGGCTGGAGTGCAATGGCACAATCATGGCTCACCGCAACCTCTGCCTCCCAGATTCAAGTGATTCTCCTGCCTCAGCCTCCCGAGTAGCTGGGATTGCAGGCATGCGCCACCATGTCTGGCTAATTTTGTTTTGTATTTTTAGTAGAGACGGGGTTTCTCCATGTTGGTCAGGCTAGTCTCGAACTCCTGACCTCAGGTGATCCGCCCACCTCAGCCTCTCAAAGTGCTGGGATTACAGGCATGAGCCACCTCACCCGGGCCTTGATGTTTCCTCTTAACTAAAAACACATTATGCATTTTTGACAGGAAAGCTACTTATGCTATCTTGTGTCCTTTGTAGTACTTCACATTAGGAGTTGCATGATGTCAGCTTGTCCCTTTACTAGTAATGTAAACTTTGGTTAAAGTGGTATCCACCAGGTTTTTCCACTGTGAAGTTACCATTCTCCCTTTGTAATCCATAAGTAATCTATGGGCAGATACTTGGATATTAAGTAAATGTTCTTTTTCTAATTAAACTGGCACCCAGCAGTTTGAATATCAATGGATGATTCTAGCCTGAATCAATTATTATTATGATAGTTGCAAAATGGCAGAAAAATTTTAACTTGAATGACAATTCTACACCATGAGCTATCTGCTTTAAGAGTAGTGCTTCTTACTGTTGTGTGGTACAAACATATTTTTTTAATACAGATTTTAAATTCTTTACAGTGCACTTGAGGAGGCGATCAAAACGCGTTATCAACTGGATCCAAAATTTATCACAAATATTTTGGTATGATTTTTTAATAAGTGAGCTTTAGCAGGTGGTTGGTGAGACAGCATGTTTTGAGTATAAGGACAGCCAGTGATTTAAGTGGTGGTTAAATACACTTACTAGAGCAACAGTTTAAGATCTTGGGTACTTAATGTGAATTTCCTGTTACTGTTTTTTGTTTGTTTGTTTCTTTAAGACAGACTATTGCTCTGTTCCCCAGGCTGGAGTGTGGTAGCAAGATCCCCACTCACTGTAACCCCTGCCTCCAAGGTTCAAGCAATTCTTGTGCCTCAGCCTCCTGAGGAACTGGGACTGCAGGCACGCGCCACCATGCCCAGCTAATTTTTGTATTTTTAGTGTTAACAGGGTTTTGCTATGTTGGCTAGGCTGGTCTCGAACTCCTGGGCTCAAGTGATCTGCCTACCTCAGCCTCTCAAAGTGTTGATATTACCGGTGTGAGCTACAAAGCCCAGCCGGTTGTTTTCGGTTATCGTTGTTTTCCTTCCATAGCCTTTGAAAAGCCTAGTTTTACTCCTAAAGAAAATGTAGTATCTCTTAGTATCCCTAAAACATTTGGGTTTTCTTTTCCTGGAGAACCTGTCCTTGTGGATGAGCTCCAGTAACATCTTAAAGTAAATATGCACCAAAATAACTTTCGGTAAATATGGTTTTGGTGCATATTTACTTTAGGATGTTACCGGAGCTCTCATCTTCTCTGCTTTCAGGAACTGGTCCTTAACCAGTTAGCCCCTATTTAACTCTTTAAACTCTGGTTTAAAAAAAAAAGAAACTTGAATAGTGTGATGGAACTCTTTAAAGGCAGTATGAATTTATTTAAGACTCTTTAGAAAGAATATACTTTTTTTACTCTTTAAAAACAACATGGTAAATGCATACTGCATTTTACCTTGCATTTCTTTCTTTTTTTTTTTTTTTGAGATGGAGTTTTGCTCTTGTTGCCCAGGCTGGAGTGCAATGGCGTGGTCTCGGCTCACCACAACCTCCGCTTCCCAGGTTCAAGTGATTCTCCAGCCTCAGCTTCCCTAGTAGCTGGGATTACAGGCATGTGCCACCATGCCTGGCTAATTTTGTCTTTTTGGTAGAGATAGGGTTTCTCCATATTGGTCAGGCTGGTCTTGAACTCCCGACTTCAGGTGATCCGCCTGCCTCGGCCTCCCAAAGTGCTGGGATTACAGGCATGAGCCACCGCACCCGGCCTTACCTTGCATTTCTTTAGTATTTGAGTTTTAAAGTAGTTCTAATGCAAATAAAATACTTTCATATCTTATTTAAAAACCTTTTCAATATAAGAAAATTCTCTTAGGAAAAATTGTGCATTGTAATTATGTTTGGTTTCATGGCTGTCTTATTTCCCTTTGATAGATTTAGAGACCTCCCAAAGATTTCTCGATTAATGATCAACTTAATTATCCACTAATGGAAAGGAACAGCGATGCATGTAGATTACAGAAAATCAAACACTGACTATTCTGATTCTCAAATAATGTTATTTTCAAATGATTTTGACTATATTAGTATTAATTTGTATTATTCAATTTTTTTTCCCCAGTATGAGGATAATGTTATCACTATTGATCTGGTTCAAAATTCTTCTCAAAAAACTCAGAATGATGTGGACATAGCTGATGTGGCTTATTATTTTGAAAAAGATGTGAGTATAATCTTCTTTATTCTATTCCTGGTTCAGGAATGTAGTCTATCATGCCTCAATGAATTAAATATATTTCATCACCTTTTTCTCCACTTATAGATCAACCAAATGGTTCTGCTGCTGCCATTAATTTTGTCCTGCCTGTCACTCACATGCATCTTACTTGTTTGTGTATTTATGCCTCTTATCAAATTGTTCTGCCTAAAATATCTCCTCTGTTTCTTATAATTCTTATTTATTATCTACTTGGTAGTTACTTAGTTTGTACATATATGCTCCCCTATGATATTTATAATTTACACAAATAAGAGTTTGTTTAAAAAGACTGTGTAACTGGTATGATTAAAATATTTTGTTTAAACTTTAATGTATTATAGTGAAGTATTTTCTGCTGAAATATGAGGTTTGCTTCAAAATAATCTGGGTGGGGGTGAAGGGATAGAAGGAAGAAAAGATGAAGTAAGAGAGGCTGTGTGTTGATGTCCTTGCATCTGGGTGATAGGTACATGGGCGTCATTGCACTACTCTTTCTACTTCCGTGTATGTTGAAAGGTTCCTGTAATAAACAGTTTTTTAAAGTTCCAATAGATTAGATTGTTATCACTAAAACCATAAAGATTCTTGGCAGCAGTTCCTTTGGCATACAATTTGTATGTAATTATATGTGACCATGGTTTGTTTTCTTAAATATTTTTAATTCCTTTTCTCCTTTTCAATACAGGTTAAAGGTGAATCCTTGTTTCATTCTAAGAAAATGGACCTGAGAGTAAATGGGGAACAACTGGATCTGGATCCTGGTCAAACTTTAATTTATTATGTCGATGAAAAAGCACCTGAATTCTCAATGCAGGGTCTAAAAGCTGGTGTTATTGCTGTTATTGTGGTTGTGGTGATAGCAATTGTTGCCGGAATTGTTGTGCTGGTGAGTACAGAACAAGTAAAATTTCATTTAAGGGTATATTTTTTTAAGAAAAAGTAATAATGGCTGGGTGCAGTGGCTCACACCTATAATCGCTACACTTTGGGAGGCTGAAACAGGTGGATCACTTGAGCCCAGGAGTTTGAGACCAGGCTGGGCAACATGGCAAAACCTTATCTGTACCAAAAATACAAAACTTAGCCAGACGTGATGGCTTGCACCTGTGGTTCTATCTGCTTAGGAGGCTGACGTGGGAGTGGTCAGTTGAGCCCAGGAGATCAAAGCTGCAGTGAGCCATGATCACACCATTGCACTCCCGCCTGGGCAACAGAGCAGGACCCTGTCTCCAAAAAATAAATAAATAAATAAAAGGGGCCAGGCACCGTGGCTCACGCCTATAATCCCAACAGTTTGGGAGGCTGAGGTGGGTGGATCACCTGAGGTTGGGAGTTTGAGACCAGCCTGACCAGCATGGAGAAACCTGGTCTCTACTAAAAATACAAAATTAGCCGGGCATGGTGGCGCATGCCTGTAATCCCAGCTACTCAGGAGGCTGAGGCAGGAGAATCGTTTGAACCCAGGAGGCAGAGTTTGTGGCTGAGATCACGCCATTGTTCTCCAGCCTGGGAAACAAGAGCGAAACTCCGTCTCAAAAAGAAAGAGAGAGAGAGAGAGAGAGAGAGAGAGAGATCTTACTAACACAACAGAATTCAGAAACAGGTTTGAGGGTATTTGGAAACTGAGATTTCCAGTTCAATCAACCATGTTTGGCTATCCATCTAGAACAAAACAAAAGTTGAATTCCTATTTCACTCCACCAGGCTGGCCATATTGCCCAGCTGTGTGAGGGTGGTATGTCCAGAGCACAGCAGTAGGAAAGGAGTTGGGCAGTGTATCCGTGTTCAAAGACATTTACATTTTAAAAAATATAAAAAAGTAAAACAATTCCCAAGAAAATTAATTGATGGAATGTTTGTACAACCTTGTGGTAGGAGAAACCATGTAAGGCAAGAAATCTGGAATCCATGATACATATGTGTATGTATATTTTGAGAGAGGGTCTTGCTGTGTCACCCAGGCTGGAGTGCAGTGGCATGATTATAGCTTACTGCAACCTCCAGTTCCTGGACTTAAGTAACCCTCCTGACCCAGCCTCCCAAGTAGCAAGGACTACAGGTACCTGCCACCATACCTGGCTAATTTTTTAACTTTTAGTAGAGACCAGGTCTTGCTATGGCTGCCGAGGCTGGTCTTGAACTCCTGGGCTCAAGCAATTCTTCTGGCTTAGTCTCCCAAACTGCTGGAATTACAGGCATGAGCCATTGCACCTAGTCCTATATATATATATTTTGGCTTCATTAAAACCAAACATTTTATATGACAAAGAAACTGTAAAGTAAAAAATGTCAATGATGGGCATGAAAAAAATATGGTGCATAAAGCAAGAATGGATATTATACATAATACACAAAGAGTTCTTACAAATTGATGAGGAAACCTAAAGAAAGAATTACAACAGGTAGGGATAGACAGTTAATAGAAATTTCAGATGGCAAATGAACACGAGTGGTTAATGCTGGAAGTCTAATTATCCTGTAGAAATAAATGAAAACACAAGTGCAATAAGGAAGCACATTCAGTTATTGTATCATAGCATTGCTTGTAAGGGTGAATCTGGCCAGGCGTGGTGGCTCACACCTATAATCCCAGCACTTTGGGAGGCCGAGGTGGGTGGATCACCTGAGGTCAGGAGTCCAAGACCAGCCTGACCAACATGGAGAAACCCCGTCTCTACTAAAAATACAAAATTAGCCAGGCATGGTGGTGCATGCCTATAGTCCCAGCTACTCAGGAGGCTGAGGCAGGAGAGTCGCTTGAACCCAGGAGGCAGAGGTTGTGGTGAGCCGAGATCACGTCATTGCACTCCAGCCTGGGCACCAAGAGCGAAACTCCGTCTCAAAAAAAGAATAAAAACAAACAAACAACAAAAAAAGTGAATCTGAAAAATAGCCTGAGTGTGTATCAGTAAGAGAGTAAATTGTATTTATTGTATCTACGATAGGGAATAATGTGAATGAATGAGTTCGATCTTTATCTTTGAATCTGGAATGGCTGCTATGATGTTGATACGGGATGTGCACAGGTGGTGATGATACTGCATGATCCCAGTTTTAGACCCCAAAACTTAGATGCATGTGTATATATATATGATATTTGTATTGGTGTGGAAAAGGAGGATGTGGAAGAATGCACACCAAACTGTTAAATTTCTTTCTTTTTTTTTTTGAAATGGAGTCTCGCTGGCCGGGCGTGGTGGCTCAGGTCTGTAATCCCAGCACTTTGGGAGGCTGAGGCGGGCGGATCACGAGGTCAGGAGATTGAGACCATCCTGGCTAACACGGTGAAACCCCGTCTC
>NW_012102354.1:98156-101759 GCF_000951045.1 Mandrillus leucophaeus
ATTTTTAGTAGAGACGGGGTTTCACCATGTTAGCCAGGATGGTCTTGATCTCCTGACCTCGTGATTCGCCCACCTTGGCCTCCCAAAGTGCTGGGATTACAGGCGTGAGCCACTGTGCCCGGCTACTATTTTATTATTTTTGGGACAGAGTCTCCGTCTGTTGCCCAGGCTGGAGTGCAATGGTGCACTATCTTGGCTCACTGCAACCTCTGCTTCCCGGGTTCAAGCTATTCTCCTGCCTCAGCCTCCCGACTAGCTGGGATTACAGGCATATGCCACCACGCCTGGCTAATTTTTGTATTTTTAGTAGAGATGGGGTTTCACCATATTTGCCAGGGTGGTCTTAAACTCCTGACCTAAAGTGATCCACCCACCTCAGCCTCTGAAAGTGGTAGGATTACAGGCATGAGCCACCGTGCCTGGCCTATTTTATGTATGTATGTATGTATGTATTTTTAGAGATGGAGTCTTGCTCTGTTACCCAGGCTGGAGTGCAATGGCACCATCTCAGCTTACTGCAACCTCCGCCTCTTGGGTTCAAGTGATTTTCCTGCCTCAGCCTCCCGACTAGCTGGGACTATAGGCCACGGCCACCACGCCTGGCTAATTTTTTTGTATTTTTAGTAGAGTCGAGGTTTCATCATGTTGGCCAGGCTGGTCTTGAACACCTGACCTCAAGTGATCCTCCTGCCTTGGCCCCACAAAGTGCTGTGATTACAGGCATGAGCCACCACGCCTGGCTCACCTTATTTATTTCTAAGAGACAAGGTCTTACTCTGTAGCCCAGGCTGGAGTGCAGCAGTGCAATCTCCACTCACTGCAACCTCTGCCTCCCGGGTTCAAGCAACTATGGTGCCTCAGCTTCCTGAGTAGCTGAGATTACAGGTGCGCGCCATGACACCTGGCTAATTTTTGTATTTTTAGTGGAAATGGGGTTTCACCATGTTGGCTAGGCTGGTCTGAAACTCCTGACCTCAGATGATCCTCCCACTTCGGCCTCCCAGAGTGCTGGGATTACAGGCATGAGCCCCTGCACTGGCATGAAATTTTTAATTTAAGAAACAATAAATGTTTATGGATAGATATTAAAATTAATTTTTTTTCAGATCAAAATTATGTCCATTAAAAGCATATATGTCAATTTAGATAACCTTTTTTTGAGTAGCAGTCCTAAAACAGTAATTGTCTTTCTTCCACTCAGGTTATTTCCAGAAAGAAGAGAATGGCTAAGTATGAGAAGGCTGAGGTAAATGGATTACTTACCTAAATAGAAAGGCCCTGTTGAATCTGTTACTCCTAGTCACTCTACCTTCCTACACACTGATGCATTTCAGTTATACTGGAGTCCTTTTATACTGTTTTCTTTAGGGTCTTAGGGACAGTCTTAGAATGTGCTCTTACCTAAATCTTCTTGTGTGAGTTCCATGGCAGATCACCATCTATTGATTTTTGCCTCATAGAAGAGTGGAATGGGAAGCCTATGGTTTTTATTTTACAAAGTGTCAACATCTAGCGGAAGCTTCTAAAGGCATACTCCAGTGGATTCACCTTGGAGAAACTCATTGTGACTAATGATCTGTTATATTTATGCCAGTGAAATAATCATTTAATATGAACTTAATTTGTCATAATAAATCTATTGTGTACTAACTAGTCATCTATACTAGTATGAGATCAAAGTGTCAGATTGTTGGTGTGTTTTGGTCCCTTGGAATTGAATATGAACACTTGTCCTTGAATCATTAACATTTTTCATATATCTGTCAATTTTTGTGTATCTTTGTATATGGGCCACTTACTAATATTTTAGCAAGTAATAAAAATAGAAACGTAAAGGAATATGGGAAAAAGTCTAATAGAACCAGAAAGTTCTAGCATTTTTTTCCCATTCCGTAGTAGGTCATCTGGCTTATTTGGTTTGGTGACCACAAGTCTAGAAGACTAACCTGAATTGAACTGTAACAGACAGGCAGAAAGACAATGTAGTGTTGTAGTGCAGAACAGTACAGACCTGGGTTTGGCTGGGCAAAGTTGTATAACTTCTTTAAGCCTCCATGTTTCCTCATCTGTAAAATGAGGATAATAGATAGTATGGACCTGTTGCAAGGATTAAACATAATCGGTGTAAAGTGTTGGTCCCATGCTTGCCACATAAGAAAATATTTGTCAACAGAGTAGTAGTAGTCATTATCATCGTCTCAGTTTGCCTGTAACTGGTTGTGTGATCTGAGACAAACACTAATTTTGAACTTGAGTTTCCCCACATATAAAATGAAAGATTGATAATAGAAAGTAAATCAATGTTTTCCTAATCTTAAAAATAGTATGCACTTAATAAAAATCTTATTCTTAAAGATCTAGCTTACCTCCAACTTGCCCTAGTCACTTTGGCGATCTTGTCTCTAAATAGAAGCTTGAAAACACTTAAATGTGTGTTTCCTTGCAATACAACTTTTTCTTTTTTTATTTAAATAAGTCTTATAAATGTGGAAAAAAATCATCTTGTGTTCCTTTAACTTTATTATTTAATACTATTTTCAGAGTGAACAAAAGATTGAAAAATTATTTAGAATTTTTTTCTGTACTTTTTCCTGTTTCAGATAAAGGAGATGGGTGAGATACATAGGGAACTCAATGCGTAACTACTATAATTTGAAGATTATAAAAGAAGGGAAATATCAAATGGACGCAAATTACAAATGTGTGCGCATGGGATGAAGACATCTTTGAAGGTCATGAGTTTGTTAGTTTAACATGATATATTTGTAATAGTGAAACCTGTACTCAAAATATAAGCAGCTTGAAATTGGCTTTACCAATCTTGAAATTTGACCACAAGTGTCTTATATATGCAGATCTAATGTAAAATCCAGAACTTGGACTGCATAGTTAAAATGTTTTATGTGTAGTGTTCAAATGTGTGCATTAAATATGCTTCCACAGTAGAGTTTGAAAAACTATCTGATTTGTGATGGAAAGCTGCCTTTCTATTTACTTGAGTCTTGTACATACATACTTTTTTATGAGCTATGAAATAAAACATTTTAAACTGAATTTCTTAACTTTGACATTTCAGATTTCTTCTTGTTCTTGTTCTTTTTTGTAGGGAAAAGAAAGATCAGCCTGTTACTGTGTCTATATAGAAAGAAGTAGACATAAGAGACTCCATTTTGTTCTGTATTTGAGATGCTGTTAATCTGTGACCCTACCCCCAACCTTGTCCTTGCAAGAGACATGTGCTGTGGTGACTCAAGGTTTAAAGGATTTTGGACTGTGCAGGGTGTGCTTTGTTAAACAAGTGCCTGAAGGCAACTTGCTGTTTAAAAGTCATCACCATTCTCTTAATCTCAAGTACCCAGGGACACGCACACTGCCAAAGGTCGCAGGGACCTCTGCCTAGGAAAGCTAGGTATTTTCCAAGGTTTCTCCCCATGTGATAGTATGAAATATGGCCTCGTGGGAAGGGAAAGACCTGATCGTCCCCCAGCCTGACACCCGTGAAGGGTCTGTGCTGAGGAGGACTAGTACAAGAGGAAAGAAGGCCTCTTGGCCGTTGTTGGGAGTTGAGATAGAGAAAAGCATCTGTCTCCTGCCGGTCCCTGG
>NW_012102354.1:102154-106565 GCF_000951045.1 Mandrillus leucophaeus
ATTATCAATAAATACTAAGGGAACTCAGAGACCTGTGCTGGCGCGGGTCCTCTGTATGCTGAGCGCCGGTCCCCTGGGCCCGCTTTTTCTTTCTCTATACTTTGTCTCTGTGTCTCATTTCTTTTCTCAAGTCTCTCGTTCCACCTAATGAGAAACGCCCACAGGTGTGGAGGGGTAGGCCACCCCTTCACTTTTTTTTTTTGAGATGGAGTCCTACTCTGTCGCCCAGGCTGGAGTGCAGTGGCGCAACGTCCGCTCACTGCAACCTCCGCCTCCTAGGTTCAAGCGATTCTTCTGCCTCAGCCTCCCGAGTAGCTGGGACTACAGGCGCCCACCACCATGGCCGACTAATTTTTGTATTTTTAGTAGAGACGGGGTTTCACCTTGTTGGCCCAAGCTGGTCTTGAACTCCTGACCTCAGGTGATTCGCCTGGCCTGAATTTGAAACTAAGAGGCAATAAGTTAGTAACTGGCACACTCTTCAACCCATTGCCTTCTAGACTCTGTCCTGTCTCTTCTGAAGCTACTTTCGCTAAGGTCAACACTGACCTGCTAATTGCTGGTGATCCTCTTCCCCCGGTGTTGAATCATTTGCTTTCTCTGCAGCCTGTCACCATGATGACTTCCCCATTCTCTACCGCAGTGTGTTGTCCTTTTATTTCCTTTGGCTTCACTGGTATGAATCTCTCCTGACTTTTTTCCTCTTCTACTGATTCTGTAATACTGGTGTTCCCAGGATTTGTCCTTAGTTCTATTTTTCCTCCCTTTTTCTTCCTGGAGGAGTTCATTCGTTCTCTTACCTTTGTTACCTTCTGTGAGGCTCAGTGAGAACAGAAGCACCATCTCCATTTCTGTTTTTTTTCCTGAGATCTATAGTAAAGTATGTATATTTCACATAACTAGTTTTTAATGATTTAATCATCTTCATCCACAAACCTATTTTATAGCTTGTATTTTCAGAATCAATTGATGGCATTGCCATGAACCGAGTCCTAAATTCCTTCTCTTTTACTTCCTCCATTGTTATAGTCACCAGACCCTGTGATTCTCCCCAAGAAATAAATGCTCCTCTAATCTGCCTTCTCTTACACACTTTCCCTGGTCTTTTTATCAACAGTCTATTCCCTCTCCAGCCCAAACCTCATATTGCTCCCGGGATGATTTGCCTAAAGTTGATCACAACACTTTTTTATGACATAAGATGTACCCCTTTCCCCTGCCAGAGGGGCATATATAAGGCCTTTCAGTCTGGCCCTGTAGTGACACCTTTTCTCCTTTTGGCTGTCTGGCATCCCATCTCCTCTGCAACTGGGGAAGAATTATCTGTATGTGGTATTGTGAGAGCCAGGTCTCTACCTCCCTCTTTAGAAGTTTAAGGGCAGAAATCCTCTCATGGCTCTCAGCATCCAGAGCACAGGCACCCCCACATAGGACTTGGACTCTTGTGATGGAAAGAAGTAAGAGCAATTGAGAAAACACTCATGGGCAGTGGTGGCATGTTGCAGTGGTGGCATCCCAGCCCTTGGTCGTCTCTGCTCCACATGACCCTGTGGCCATCCAGCTGTGGTTGCTCTGCTTGGCCTCCCTTGGCTGCTCCTTCCTCTCCCCTCCCATTGCCAATACTTTGCTCCAGAGCTTTATCACATGCCTGGATTAATTTAATTTCTGACCTTCCCAATACCAAATTCTCCCCACTCTCAATTCTTTCCCAATGTCATTGCCAGAATAACTAAAATCTAGTCATAATCTACCGTATTTCTCACTGTACCTCCAATACATCAAATTTTCCTGCATTTAAGATTCCCCTTCCCATTCCTCAAATGTTCCTGTTCCTTTGTCCGTCCGTCCGTCCTTCCTTCCTTCCTTCCTTCCTTCCTTCCTTCCTTCCTTCCTTCCTTCCTTCCCTCCCTCCCTTCCTTCCTTTCTTCCTTTTTTTTTCTTTTTTTCCCTGCACAGGGTCTTGCTGTCTTGCCCAGTCTGGAGTGCAGTGGCACAAACACAGCTCACTGCAACCTCTACCTCCGGGGCTGAAGTGATCCTCCCGCCTCAGCCTTCTGAGTATATAGGACCATAGGTGTGCACCACCACGCCTGGCTAATTTTTTAAATTAATTTTTATGAGTCAGAGCCTGGCTCTGTAGCCCAGGCTGGAGTGCAGTGGTGCAATCTTGGCTCACTGCAACCTCCACCTTCTGGGTTCAAGCGATTCTTGAGCCTCAGCCTCCTGAGTAGCTGGGATTACAGGTGCCCGCCACCACATCCAGCTAATTTGTTGTATTTTTAGTAGAGGTAGGGTTTCACCATGTTGGCCAGGCTGAAATAGGTTTACAACTTTTTTGTAGAGACAGTGTCTCGCTGTGTTGCCCAGGCCAGTCTCGAACTCCTGGACGCAAACCTTCCTCCTACCTTGGAGGATGCAATACCGAAGTGTTGGGATTACAGGCGTAAGCCACTGTGCCTGGCCCCTCTGTCCTTTTATACCTTGACTTGGGTTCTATCCTTCCTTTGCTTATGTTCTTCCTTAGGCTTGGGAAACCCTCTGCTTAGTCAAGGCCTAGCAGAAGATCTTCTTTTACAAATCCTTGCACCACTTTAACCTCATCTTTTTCTACTATCAACACAGCACTTTTGGTAGATATACTTTCCCAATTCTTTCCTATCATCCTAAGACATGTTCCCCCTCCCTCATTAAAAATTCCCACTGAAGGCTGGGCACTGTGGTTCATGCCTGTAATCTCAACACTTTGGGAGGCCGAGGTGAGCGGATCACCTGAGGTCGGGAGTTCGAGACCATCCTGACCAACATGGAGAAACCCCGTCTCTACTAAAAATACAAAAAATTAGCTGGGCATGGTGGTGCATGCCTGTAATCCCAGCTACTCAGGAAGCAGAGGCAGGAGAATCGCTTGAACCTGGGAGGTAGAGGTTGTGATGAGTGGAGATCACACCATCGCACTCCAGCCTGGGCGACAGAGCAAGACTCCCATCTCAAAAAAAAAATTCCTACTGTAGGTGGGGTGTGGCAGCTCAAGTCTGTAATCTTAGTAATTTGGGAGGCTGAGTCGGGAGGATTGCTTGAGGCCAGGAGTTCAAGACCACATGAGCAACATGACAAGATGCCCCATCTCTAAAATAAATAAATAAATAAATAAATAAAAATTCCCACTAATCTTAGCCTTCTAACAATCTACCATTCGCATCTGTCTTTTTTCCTTCTTATCAAACTTTATTTTTTATTTATTTTTGAAGTGGGGTCTCAGCCTGTTGCCCAGGCTGGAGTGCAGTGGCGCAATCTTGGCTCATGGCAACCTCCTGAGATGGGATAATTCCCTTGACCTTGACCCCTCTCGTGGGCAGGAACTGGAGTGGCTCCTTTCAGCCCACTGCTGGCCACTTTTTGGAAGAGGGAATGTGTGAACAAGCAGTGTGGGAACCAGAGTGAACGAATGCCGGAACCAGTTGGTCGATCCTCTCTGGTGGGAGCAGGCTCTGTACGGCCCTGGCAGCAGCATCCAAGCCCCTGCCCTCTTGGCACCCAGGTTCTTGTCTGGCATCTGGAAAGAATCAGGACAAATGAATGGATTGAAGGGGTAGTGTATGCGGAGGATTTTACTGGGTGATGGAAATGGCCCTCAGTGGGATGGCAGCTGGAATGGGGATGGTACAGGAAGAAGGTCTTTCCCTAAAGCCGTACCCTCCGAAGTTAGCTGCGTCTGTCTGCAGTCTCTGATACTCAGTGGCTTCTTTGCTTGCTACTCAGCTGCTTATGTTGCTCTGCCAGCTGAAGTCATTATGGGCACAGGATAGGGGCATGGCAGGCCAAAAAGGTAACATTTGGGCAGAAAAATGGGGTCAGCTGTTTTCACTTAGGGCCGTGGTTGCAGGCTTAGGGTTGGGGTTTGGCCAGTAGCCCAGCCATTCTGTCTCACTCTGCCTCCCAGGCTTAAGCCACCCTCCTACCTCAGCCTCCCAAGTAATTGGGAGACTACAGGAACCCACTACCACGTCTGGCCGTTTTTTTTGTTTGTTTGTTTGTTTGTTTGTTTTGTATTTTAGTAGAAACGGGGTTTCACCATGTTGGCCAGGCTAGTCTTGAACTTCTGACCTCAGGTGATCTACCCACCTCGGCCTCCCAAAGAGCTGGGATTACAGGCATGAGCCACTATGCCCGGACCCTTTCTTATCAAACTTTAAAAGGCAACTAGCCCATTCTGCTTTCAGAATGAACTGTTCAACCTGTAGAGTTTCCATTCCCAATGTCAACCAACCAAAGAGCTTTCTCAAAAAATGACTTAATGGCCGGGCGCAGTGGCTCACACCTGTAATCCCAGCACTTTGGGAGGCCGAGGTGGGTGGATCACCTGAGATTGGGAGTTCGAAACTAGCCTGACCAACATGGAGAAACCCCGCCT
>NW_012102354.1:107383-108599 GCF_000951045.1 Mandrillus leucophaeus
TAAGATGTGTATGTTCTGGATACACAAGTCTATATATATATATATATATTTTTTTGAGACGGAGTCTGGCTCTGTCGCCCAGGCTGGAGTGCAGTGGCGCAATCTCGGCTCACTGCAAGCTCCGCCTCCCGGGTTCACGCCGTTCTCCTGCCTCAGCCTCCTGAGTAGCTGGGACTACAGGTACCCACCACCATGCCTGGCTAATTTTTTTGTATTTTTTAGTAGAGACAGGGTTTCACCATGTTAGCCAGGATGGTCTCAATCTCCTGACCTTGTGATCCACCTGCCTTGGCCTCCCAAAGTCCTGGGATTACAGGTGTGAGCCACCACGCCCGGCCTACAAGTCTATTATCAAGTATAAGTTTTGAAAATAATTTCTTGGCTGGTTGCAGTGGCTCACGCCTGTAATCCCAACACTTTGGGAGGCCAAGGCAGGCAGATCGCTTGAGGTCAGGAGTTTGAGACCAGCCTGGCCAACATGGTGAAACCCCTTCTCTGCTAAAATACAAAAATTAGCTGGGCATGGTGGTACACACCTGTAATCCTAACTACTCAGGAGACTGAGGTAGGAGAATCGCTTGAACCCGGGAGGCAGAGGTTGCAGTGAGCCAAGATTGTGCCATTGCACTCCAGCCTACGTGACAGAGCAAGACTCAGTCTCAAAAACAAAACAAAACAAAACAAAACAAAATTTCTCAGATAAATAAACAAGGAGATAAATGAGTTTCAACACCAGCTGGTGCAGGGGGAGGGCAGGAATAAATGGAAATAATTTCTCCAAGAAAATACAGAGAACATGAAAAGATACTCAACATTATTAGTCATTAGGGAAATGCAAATCAAAACACAGTAAGATGCCATTTTCCACAC
The DNA here is from genome assembly GCF_000951045.1 of Mandrillus leucophaeus. Taxonomy (NCBI): domain Eukaryota; kingdom Metazoa; phylum Chordata; class Mammalia; order Primates; family Cercopithecidae; genus Mandrillus; species Mandrillus leucophaeus. The sequence continues at coordinate 108,254 of NW_012102354.1, forward strand.
ACTAGGATAGCAATAATCAAGAACACAATAAAATAACAAGCGTTGGTGAGACTTTGGAGAAGTTGGAACCCTCATACATTGCTGATGAGAAAGTAAAATGTTGCAATTATTTTGGAAAATATTTTGGCAGTTATTCAAAATGTTAAACATAATCATATGGGTTGTAGTTTAACATAAGTATTACAGTTAAACATATGTTAAAAGGCTGGGCACGGTGGCTCATGCCTGTAATCGCAGCACTTTGGAGGCCGAGGTGGGCAGATCACCTGAGGTAGGGAAGTTCGAGACCAGCCTGACCAACATGGAGAAACCCCATTCTACTAAAAATACAAAATTAGCTGGACGT
>NW_012102354.1:108816-110811 GCF_000951045.1 Mandrillus leucophaeus
ATCCCTATTAATGTACTAAAAGCTGTTAAGTTGTACACTTTAAATGGGTGGATTGTATGGTATGTGAATTATATCTCCATAAAGCTGGATTTTGTTTTTTGTTTTTGTTTTTGTTTTTGAGACGGAGTCTTACTCTGTCGCCCAGGCTGGAGTGCAGTGGTGCAGTCTCGGCTCACTGCAACCTCCACCTCCTAGGTTCAAGCGATTCTCCTGCCTCAGCCTCCCGAGTAGCTGGGACTACAGGTGAGCACCACCATGCCTGACTAATTTTTGTATTTTTAGTAGAGATAGGGTTTCACCATGTCGGCCGGCTGGTTTTGAACTCCTGGCTAACATAGTGAAATCCCGTTTCTACTAAAAATACAAAAAATTAGCCAGGTGTGGTGGCACCCTCCTGTAATCCCAGCTACCAGGGAGGCTGAGGCAGGAGAATCGCTTGAACCCGGGAGGTGGAAGTTGTAGTGAGCCGAGATTGCACCATTGCACTCCAGCTTGGGCAACAAGAGCGAAACCCTTGTCTCAAAAAAAACAAACCAAAAAAAAAGCAAAAAAACCCCATACACAAGATTATTTAGGCCAAGCGGGGTGGCTCATGCCTGTAATCCCAGCACTTTGGGAGGCTGAGGCGGGCGGATCACCTGAAGTCAGGATTTCGAGACCAGCTTGGCCAACATGGCAAAACCCTGTCTCTACTAAAAAAATACAAAAATAAGCCGGGCATGGTGGTGCGAGCCTGTAATTCCAGCTCCCTGGGAGGCTGAGACAGGAGAATAGCTTGAACCCGGGAGGCAGAGGTTGCAGTGAACCGAGATTGAGCCATTGCACTCCAGCCTGGGCGACAGAGCGAGACTCCATCTCAAAAAAAAAAAAAAAAATAGCTATATTGGGGTGATAATTTTACTGGATTCTATCAATCATGCTATGTCTTCCAGTTATATTTTTGCAAAATTCCCCTTATTTTCAGAAATTCAGTTTCCCATGTGGGAATGGAAAGTATATAAAATATATGTAAGACAACTGAGACATGAATAATACAGGGTTGTTGTGGGAGAATAGAAAATTCCAGGCAGGAAGCCGGGCATGTTAGCTCACACCTGTAATCCCGGCTCTTTGGAAGCTGAGGCAGGTAGATCACCCAAGGTCAGGAGTTCGAGATCAGCCTGGCCAACATGGTGAAACCCTGTCTCTACGGAAAATACAAAGATTTTAGTCGGGCATGGTGGTGCACACATATAATCCCAGCTACTCGGGAGGCTGAGGTAGGAGAATTGCTTGAACCCAGGAGGCAGAGGTTGCTGTGAGCTGAGATCGCACCCCTGCACTCCAGCCTGGGCAGCACAGCGAGACTCTGTCTCAAAAACAAACAAAAAAGAAAATTCCAGACAGGCATTTCATATGACTAGCAAAAAGGAAACTGTTGAAATAGCTGCATAAGCTAGAGGCTGATTAGACCCTGAGAACCAGGATGTGGGCCAAGCTGGCTAGGTCCCACTGGATGTAACATGGCACTGGATTTGACCTAGGTTTCACCCGGAACCTCATTGTTCGCTTATTAACATAGTCACACCCCCTCGGCACCATGACAGTTCCGAGAACACCTATATTTGGTATAAAAATGGGTGCACCACAGTTCCAAGAAATCTTCACCTTTTTCCAGAAATCTTCATGAATATTCCACTCCTTGGTTAAGCCCATAAATAAAGAGGCCAGATGCAGTGGTTCACGTCTACAATCCCAGTACTTCGGGAGGCCAAGGTGGGTGGATTGCTTGAGCCCCAGCGGTTGAGGCTACATTGAGCCGTGATCGCTCCACTGCAATCCAGCCTAGGCAGCAGAATGAGACACTGTCTCAAAAAATAAATAAATAAATAAATAAATACAGAAAAACAAAAACCCATAAAGATAGAAACCTCAAACCCCGTAGCATGACATTCTCGAGTATGCTAACACTCCCCTTTCTTGAGTGCATACTTCTCTATTTGCAGTAAATCTCTG
>NW_012102354.1:115224-117402 GCF_000951045.1 Mandrillus leucophaeus
GGCTCACTGCAACCTCCGCCTCCCAGGTTCAAGGGATTCTCCTGCCTCAGCCTTCCGAGTAGCTGGGATTACAGGCGCCCACCACTACACCCGGCTAATTTTTTTTTGTATTTTTAGTAGAGACGGGGTTTCACCATGTTATTCAGGCTGGTCTCGAACTCCTGACCTCAGGTGATCTGCCCACCTCGGCCTCCCAAAGTGCTGGGATTACAGGCGTGAGCCACGGCTACTGGTCAGCAAAAACCTTTTCTAAGAGTTAATTTTGCAGGATGGATCCTGATCTCCTTCAGGTGTTTGCTAACATTTTATTTATTTTTTGAGACAGAGTCTGGCTCTGTCACCGAGGCTGGCGTGTAGTGGAGTGATCTTGGCTCACTGCCACCTCCACCTCCCAAGTTTAAGGGATTCTCCTGCCTCAGCCTCTCCAGTAGCCTTACAGGCGCCTACCACTATGCCCGGTAATTTTTTTATTTTTAGTAGAGAGGGAGTTTCGCCATGTTGGCCAGGCTGGTCTCAAACTCCTGACCTCAGGTAATCCACCCGCCTCGTCCTCCCAGTATGCTGGGATTACAGGCGTGAGCCACTGTGCCTCGCTGTTTGCTAACATTTTAAAATTTCAACCTTCCTCTTCCTTAACTGGTCTTCCCTTCCCCCACTCAAGACGGGTTCTCTCGCTCTGCCGCCACAGCTGCAGAGCAGTGGCATGAACACAGCTGAGGGCAGACAACCTCCTGGGCTCAAACGATCCTCCTGGCTTGGACTTCCAAAGTACTGGGATTATGGCGTGTGACACCACGCCCGGCGTCAAACGTTTGTCTTCTTTTTATTTATTTTATTTTGTATTTTTTGATGACAGGGTCTTCATTCTATCGCCCAGGCTGGAGTGCAGTGGCACAATTTACGGCTCACCGCAGCCTCGACCTCCCGGGCTCAGGTGATCCTCTCGCCTGAGCCCCGCTAATACCTGGGATCACAGACATGGGTTTTACCATGTTGCCCAGGGTGCTGTCAATCTCCTGGGCTCAAGTGATCCGCCCACCTCGGCCTCCCAAAGTGCTGGGATTACAGGCGTGAGCTACCGCGCCGGGCCACAAACACTTATCTTCTAACGTACCATTTCATTTACTTGCTATATTCATTATCTGAATCTTCTCATATTAGAATGTAAGCAGAATAAAGGCAGTGATTTTTCTTTTTACTGGTGATCCTCAGAGCCAAGAGCAGTCTGGGACGTAGCAGGCCATATAAATGTTTTTGAATGAGTGAATCGTCAATGAGTGGACGAAACGATAATGTGGCTAAAAGGCAGCAGTTAAGGAGGTTGTGTAGAATAAACCCGTAATCCCGATGTTGGCAGTTTGCTTAAAAAGAAAAAGGGAGGGGCAGTTGGAGAGGGGCACACGTTTGAACAAAATAGTGGGAGGAGGAGGAAGGCTAGTTTTTTGTTTTGTTTTGTTTTCAAGTTTCCTTCTGATGTTACTCCCATGCTTCCGGGCACATTACGAGCTCAGTACCTGCCGGAAATCTCCCACCTGGTGGCTGCCTACCCTTGCATCCACCCACCCAGGGGCTCCAAGCCTTGGACCTAAGAAAACACTTGAGAACTGCTTTCTACCAAGGACGCAGGTCTGCGGGTCTGCGCGCGACCTAGGCGCAGGCATGCGCAGTAGCTAAAGTCCCCAGTGTGCGCGGGAAACTGGGCAGCGTCTGCTTATGATTGGTTGCCGCGGCAGACTCCCACCTTGTATTTTTAGTAGAGACAGTGTTTCACCATGTTGGTCAGGCTGATCTTGACCTGCTGATCTGGTGATCTGCCTGCCTCGGCCTCCCAAAGTGCTGGGATTACAGGCGTGAGCCACTGCACCCGCCAGATTTCTAAATCGAGCTGATTGTCAGGAACATCCAGGGAGCTTTCAAAAATGATTCCAGGCTGAGGTTGGGCGCGGTGGCTGACGCATGTAATCCCAGCACTTGGGGAGGCCGAGGTGGGTGGATCACAGGAGGTTGGGAGTTTGAGACGAGCCTGACCAACTTGGAGAAACCCCATCTCTACTAAAAATACAAAAATTAGCCGGCGTGGTGGTGCATGCCTGTAATCCCAGCTACTCGGAAGGCTGAGGCAGGAGAATTGCTTGAACCCAGGAGGTGGAGGTTGCAGTAAGCCAAGATCGCACCATT
>NW_012102354.1:117472-136109 GCF_000951045.1 Mandrillus leucophaeus
TTGGTTGCCGCGGCAGACTCCCACCCACCGAAACGCAGCCCTGGAAGCTGATTGGGTGTGGCCGCCGTGACCGGACGCCGCTCGGGGGGACGTGGGAGGGGAGGCGGGAAACAGCATAGTGGGTGTGGGGTCGCGCAGTTCTTTCTGCCAGGAGGTGAGGAGGTTCCGACATGGCGGTGCAACCTAAGGAGACGCTGCAGCTGGAGAGCGCGGCCGAGGTCGGCTTCGTGCGTTTCTTTCAGAGCATGCCGGAGAAACCGACCACCACGGTGCGCCTTTTCGACCGGGGCGACTTCTATACGGCTCACGGCGAGGACGCGCTGCTGGCCGCCCGGGAGGTGTTCAAGACCCAGGGGGTGATCAAGTATATGGGGCCGGCAGGTGAGGGCGAGGACGGCGCGTGCTGTGGGGGGACCCGGGGCCCTGTGGCGCGGCTCCATTCTCGCCTCAGAAAGTGGGTGATGAGCAGCTTCTCCAGCGCGGAGGCACGGGGGCGGAACGTTGTGCTGGTGGGAATTCCGCGGTCCCCAGGTTCTGCTTGGCTCCGGAGGGACGCCCCCCTCAGCCCTGAAACCCGTGCCTCTCCAGCCGTCCCGGATCTGAACTTGTGATCACGGAGTGTTTACGTCGTGCCAGGCATTTTAATGCATTCTTCTAGTTCATTTTCCAGCGGTCGCATTCCTCGCCGTGGCCCTACATGTAGCGCTCATTACAAACACGGCCAGAATCTCTTATTACAAACAGCAGCCAGGAGTGAGATTTAAAATAGAGGGGGTTTAGGAGACCCTTTCATGCCACCCACGTTATTCTGCTCCCACGACGCTCCCATTTATACCGCCGGTCCAGCTCAGGGGCTGGTAATGGAGCGCCGTTAAGGGGCAGTATGATGAAGTGGTCAGGACCAACGGACTCTGGAGCTGGGCTCCTTGGGATCAAGTCGCTGCCCCTCTGGTTATTAACGTGTGACCTTGGGCTAGTCATGAACGCTATCTGCTTTAGCTCAGCATTCAGTGCTCTCCGTCACCCGACCCCATCTATGCAGCATTCTCTCTCCCTGGAAAGCTACAAACGTCTCACCCTATGTGGGCCAAATGTTTTGGATAGGCCTAGTTAACCTCTTTTCTCTCTGTTTTCTTTGCGCTTTCTTGCAACTATGTAGTTATGCTAATGAAAAGAGCATCCTAGGGGGAGTAGAGTTGTGGGTTCTAGTCCTGACTAGAGGACTAGTGCAAATGCGATGCTCCTGATGCAAAAGGTTTCATTCGTTAGATAGAAATGTGTTAGGCAGGGTTATGGACACTAGATGAAAAAGAAATACCTCTACTGTCATAGAGATCACTATTGGAGAGCAAGGCAGAAATCATTACAATTCAAGTTGGAGGCTTATGGTGTGAGCTTGCAAGAGGTTGCAAGAGACAAAAACTGGAGACCTCGAAAGAGGCGTTATATGAGACACCAAAGTCCACGTTGAGACTAGAAGTTTGCTAGGGAGAGGGCTTGAAAGAAGGTAGATTGGCGTTGGTGATGTAGAAAAGGAAGGTGTGGAGACTAGCCTAGGTGGGTGGTGTTAGATGACAAAAGGTTTTTCATGTTGTGTTGAGCTGTCGGAATTTTACGCTGTAGGCAATTAAAAGTCTGAAGATTTTTTTTTTTTTTTAGATGGAATCTTACTCTGTCGCCCAGGCTGGAGTTCAGTTGTATAATCTTGGCTCACTGCAACGTCCACCTCCTGGGTTCAAGCGATTCTCCTGCCTCAGCCACCTGAGTAACTGGGATTAAGGGCACGTGCCACCACACCTAGCTAATTTTTTGTATTTTTAGTAGAGATGGGGTTTCACCATGTTGGCCAGGCTGGTCTCAAACTCCTGACCTCAAGTGATCCTCCCACCTTGGTCTCCCAATGTGCACTTGACCTACATAGATTTTACATAAGACTTTAAAACAGGTCAGTTGCAGTGGCACTTGCCTGTAATCTCAGCACTTTGGGAGGCTGAGGTGGGTGGATCACGAGGTCAGGAGATCAAGACCATCCTGGCTAACACGGTGAAACCCCGCCTGTACTAAAAATACAAAAATCACAGCACTTTGGGAGGCTGAGGTGGGCGGATCACGAGGTCAGGAGATCGAGACTATCCTGGCTAGCACGGTGAAACCTCATCTCTACTAAAAATACAAAAAATTAGCTGGGCGTGGTGGCAGGTGCCTATAGCCCCAGCTACTTGGGAGGCTGAAGCAGGAGAATTGCATGAACCCGGGAGGCAGAGCTTGCAGTGAGCCAGAGATACTGCCACTGCACTCCAGCCTGGGCAACACAGTGAGACTCCATCTCAAAAAAAAAAAAAAAAAGACTTTAAAACAAATTATAAGAAAGGACAGGCCAAGTGCAGTGGTTCGTGCCTGTAATCTCAGCACTTAGGGATACCAAGGTGGGAGGATAACTTGATGCTAGGAGGTAAAGACCAGCCTGTGTAACACAGCGAGACCCATCTCTACAAAAAAATTAAAAAGTTATCATCTTTAGAACTTTTGATTTTTATGTGTAGACTCCATATAAGCAGAGGGTCTATGCTATTCACTATTTTATATCTATTACCTTCCATAGTCCCTGCACATATAATAGTGCTTCGTAGACAATTTATTAAATGAATAAATTACTGAAAAAACACTGGAAGTTTTTGGGTTAGCAATGTGTTAGGTGCTTGATATGGTTTGGCTGTGTTCCCACCCTTATCTAATCTTGAATTCCCACGTGTTGTGGGAGGTACCTGGTGGGACATAATTGAATCATGTGGGTGGGTCTTTTCTGTGCTGTTCTCCTGGTAGTGAATAAGCCTCACAAGATCTGATGGCTTTAAAAACGGAAGTTTCCCTGCACAAGCCCTCTCTCTTTGCCTGCTGCCATCCATGTAAGATGTAACTTGTTCGTCCTTGCCTTCCTCATTGATTGTGAGGCCTCCTCAGCCATGTGGAACCATAAGTCCATTAAACCTTGTTCTTTTGTAAATTGCCCAGTCTCAGCTATGTCTTTTTTTTTTTTTTTTTGAGACAGTCTTGCTCTGTTGCTAGGCTGGACTGCAGTGGCGCAGTCTCAACTCACTGCAACCTCTGCCTCCCGGATTCAAGCGATTCTCCTGCCTCAGCCTCCCAAGTAGCTGGGACTATAGGTGCATGCCACCACACCCAGCTAATTTTTGTATTTTTAATAGAGATGGGGTTTCACCATGTTGGCCAGGATAGTCTTGATCTCTTGACCTCGTGATCTGCCCGCCTCGGCCTTCCAAAGTGCTGGAATTACAGGCGTGAGCCACCACACCCAGCTGGGTATGTCTTTATTAGCGGTGTGAAAATGGACTAAAACAGTAAACTGGTACCAGTAGAGTGGGGCGCAGCTGAAAAGATACCCGAAAATATGGAAGTGACTTTGGAGCTGGGTAACAGGCAGAGGTCGGAACGGTTTAGAGGGCTCAGAAGAAGACCAGAAAATGTGGGAAAGTTTGGAACTTCCTGGAGACTTGTTGAATGCCTTTGACCAAAATCCTGATAATGATATGGACGATGAAATCCAGGCTAAGGTGGTCTCAGATGGAGATGAGGAACTTGTTGGGAACTGGAGCAAAGGTGACACTTGTTATGTTTTAGTAAAAAGACTGGTGGCATTTTGCCCCACCCTAGAAATTTGTGGAACTTTGAACTTGAGAGAAATTCTTTTGGGTATCTGGCGGGAGAAATTTCTAAGCAGCAAAACTTTCAAGAGGTGACTTGGGTGCTGTTAAAGACATTCAGTTTTAAAAGGGAAACAGCATGAAAGTTTGGAAAATTTGCAGCCTGACAATGTGATAGAAAAGAAAATCCCATTTTCTGAGGAGAAATTCAAGCTAGCTGCAGAAATTTGCATAAGTAATGAGGATCCCAATGTTAATCCCCAAGACAATGGGAAAAATGTCTCCAGGGCATGTCAGAGGTTTTCATGGCAGCCCCTCTCATCACAAGCCTAGAGGCCTAGGAGAAAAAAGTGGTTTCATGGGTCAGCCCAGGGTTCCCATGCTGTGTGCAGCCTAGCAGCTTGGTGGCCTGCTGCTCCAGCCATGGCTGAAAGGGGCCAAGGTAGAGCTCAGGCCATGGCTTCAGAGGGTGCAAGCCTGAAGCCTTGACAGCTTCCAGGTGGTGTTGAGCCTGCAGGTGCACAGAAATCAATAATTCAGGTTTGGGAACCTCTGCCTATGTTTCAGGGATGTATGTGCCGACAGAAGTTTGCTGCAGGGGTGGGGTGATCATGAGTTCCTCTGCTAGGGCAATGCAGATGGGAAATGTGGGGTCAGAGCCCCCACACAGAGTCCCTACTGGGGCACCACTTAGTGGAGCTGTGAAAAGAGGGCTATGATTCTCCAGACCCCAGAATGGTAGATCCACAGACAGCTTTCACCATATGCCTGGAAAAGCTGTAGACACTTAACGCCAACCCATGAAAGCAACCAGGAGGGGTGCTGTACCCTGCAAAGCCACAGGGGCAGTGCTGTCCAAGGCTGTGGTTGCCCACCTCTTGCATCCGCGTGACCTGGACGTGAGACATAGAGTCAAAGGAGATCATTTTGGAGCTTTAAGATTTGACTGCCATGCTGGGTTTTGGACTTGGCATGGAGCTTGTAGCGCCTTTGTTTCGGCCAATTTCTCCCATTTGGAAGGGCTGTATTTACCCAATGCCGGTACCCCATTGTATCTGGGAAGTAACTAACTTGCTTTTGATTTGACAGGCTCATAGGTGGAAAGGACTTACCTTGTGTTGGATGAAACTTTAGACTGTGGTATTTTGAGTTAATGCTGAAATGAGTTAAGACTTTGGGGGACTGTTGGGAAGACATGATTGGTTTTGAAATGTGAGGACATGAGATTTGGGAGGGGTCGGGGCAGAATGATATGGTTTGGCTGTGTCCCACCCAAATCCCATCTCGAATTCCCATGTGTTATGGGAGGGACCTGGTGGGAGATAATTGAATCATGGGGATGGATCTTTCCCATGCTGTTGTCGTGATAGTGAATAAGTCGCATGAGATCTGATGGTTTTAAAAATGGAAGTCTACCTGCACAACCTCTTTCTTTGCCTGCTGCCATCCATGTAAGACATGACTTGCTCCTCCTTGCCTTCTGCCATGATTGTGAGACCTCCCCAGTTACGTGAAACTATAAGTCCAGTAAACCTCTTTTTCTTCCCAGACTCTGGTATGTCTTTATCAGCAGTGTGAAGTCCGACTGATACAGTGCTTGAACATGTAATATCTCAAATCTGTAATGTACTTTTTTTTTTTTTTAAGGAGCAAAGAATCTGCAGAGTGTTGTGCTTAGTAAAATGAATTTTGAATCTTTTGTAAAAGATCTTCTTCTGGTTCGTCAGTATAGAGTTGAAGTTTATAAGAACAGAGCTGGAAATAAGGCATCCAAGGAGAATGATTGGTATTTGGCATATAAGGTAATTATCTTCCTTTTTAATTTACTTGTTTTTTTAAGAGTAGAAAAATAAAAATGTGAAGAATTTAATTGTGTTTTAGTATTTTAAGTAGACTGTGATAATAGAATGCTTTGAGACACTTTAGTAGCAATTAGCATGTGGTTTTTAAAAAGTTGCAGTTTGGCTGGGCACAGTGGCTCTTGCTTGTAATCCCAGTATTTTGGGAGGCTGAGGCAGGCAGATTGCCTGAGCCCAAGAGTTCAAGACCAGCCTGCCCAACATGGTAAAACCTCATCTCTATTGAAGATAAAAAAATTAAAAAAAATTAGCTGGGGCTGTTGGCACACACCTGTGGTTCCAGCTAATCAAGAGGCTGAGGTGAGAGGATCACTTGAGCCCAGGAGGTTGAGGTTACAGTTTAACTTTCAGAGGCCAAGGCAGGAGGATTGCATGAGTCCAGGAGTTTGAGACCACCCTGGGCAATGTAGGAAGATTCCATCTCTATAGAGGGATAGATTAGATAGATAATTTCTGAGGGGAGGGGAGGGGATGGGAAAAGGAGGGAGGAGGGCCAGGGAAGGGGAGGGCAGGGCCAGTACTAAGGTCATAATAGAGACAAGTATTTGTAAGATCCTTGTAATAGGTAAGGCTGGCCACAAATGAGTACTACAGATTTGTATTTTTAGTAGAGACGGGGTTTCACCATGTTGGCCAGGCTGATCTTGAACTTCTGACCTCAAGTGATCTGCCTGCCTTGGCCTCCCAAAGTGCTGAGATAACAGGTGTGAGCCACTGTGCCCAACCACAAGCAGTTATTTGTTTATTTATTTTGAGACAGAGTCTTGCTCTGTTGCCAGGCTGGAGTGCAGTGGTGCCATCTTGGCTCACTGCAACCTCCGACTCCCTGATTCAAGTGATTCTCCTGCCTCAGCCTTCCAAGTAGCTGGGATTACAGGTGCGTGCCACCACACCTGGATAATTTTTGTATTTTTAGTAGAGACGGGATTTCACCATGTTGGCCAGGATCGTCTTGATCTCCTGACCTCATGATTTGACCACTTTGGCCTCCCAAAGTGCTGGGATTACAGGCGTGAGCCACTGCACTCGGCCAGTTATTTTTTATAAGAAAACAATTTATTGGCCAGGTGCGATGGCTCACACCTGTAATCCCAGCACTTTGGGAGGCTGAGGCAGGCAGATCACGAGGTCAGGAGTTTGAGACCAGCCTGGCCAACATGGTGAAACCCAATCTCTACTAAAAATACAAAAATTAGCTGGGCGTGGTGGTGTGCGCCTGTATTCCCAGCTACTCGGGAGGCTGAGGCAGGAGAATTGCTTGAAACCTTGAAGCAGAGGTTGCAGTGAGTCGAGATGGTACCATTGCACTCCAGCCTGGGTGACAGAGCAAGACTTCATCTCAAAAAAAAAAGAAAGCATTTTATTAATAAGGTTCATTGAGTTTGGATTTTTCCTTTTTGCTAGTAAAATTTTAAAGTACATTGAAGAGTTTGTTAAATTTTTGAAATTTTATTTTTACTTAGGCTTCTCCTGGCAATCTATCTCAGTTTGAAGACATTCTCTTTGGTAACAATGATATGTCAGCTTCCATTGGTGTTGTGGGTGTTAAAATGTCCACAGTTGATGGCCAGAGACAGGTTGGAGTTGGGTATGTGGATTCCATACAGAGGAAGCTAGGACTGTGTGAATTCCCTGATAATGATCAGTTCTCCAATCTTGAGGCTCTCCTCATCCAGATTGGACCAAAGGAATGTGTTTTACCTGGAGGAGAGACTGCTGGAGACATGGGGAAACTGAGACAGGTAAGCAGATTGAGTCTAGTGATAGAGGAGATTCCAGGCCTAGGAAAGGCTCTTTAATTGACATGATACTGTTTTATTTAAGGAAAAATAATAAAAAACTCTATTTTTTTTGTATCTAATTAAAATAATGTTTTGATGTTTACATTCACAGAAACGGTATATTTAATTGGACATTAAAACAAGCTGTTTCTTGTGTAAGATTTATTTTACCTCAGATCTTTTCTCCCCCCTTTCCTTTCTGTCTTGTGTTCCAAAAGAGTAATTATTACAGTAAATATCACTGTAATTATGGTTTTATCAAATAAGATGCAGTTCTTTAGCATGTTTTGATAGTTTGAGTGGAACTTTAGCCTGTTATTTTGCTATTTATTTTAACTAAATTCTGATTGTGTGATTTGTTTTTTGTTTTTTGTTTTTTTTGAGACCAAGTCTCTCTCTGTCACCCAGGCTGGAGTGCGGTGGTGCGATCTTGGCTCACTGCAATGTCCGCCTCCCAGGTTCAAGCAATTCTTCTGCCTCAGCCTCCTGAGTAGCTGGGATTACAGGTGTGCACCACCACATGCAGCTAATTTTTGTATTTTTAGTAGAGATGAGGTTCCACCATCTTGGCCAGGCTGGTCTTGAACTCCTTACCTTGTGATCCACCCGCCTCGGACTCCCAAAGTGCTGGGATTACAGGCGTGAGCCACCATGCTTGGCTTTGATTGTGTCATTTGTTATAGGCATGTAGTTGATTATTTAGATACTTCTTTTTTTTTTTTTCTTTGAGGTGGAGTTTCACTCTTGGTGCCCAGGCTGGAGTGTAATGACATGATCTCAGCTCACTGCAACCTCCACATCCTGGGTTCAAGCGATTCTCCTGCCTCAGCATCCCGGGTAGCTGGGCTTACAGGCATGCCCCACCACACCTGGCCAATTTTGTATTTTTAGTAGAGACAGTGTTCTACCATGTTGGTCAGGCTGGTCTTGAACTCCTGGCCTCAGGTGATCCCCCCACCTCAGCCTCCCAAAGTGCTGGAATTACAGGCATGAGCCACAGCACCTGGCCTAGATATTTCTTAAGGTATGTATCTCCCGAGGATTCTTTACTTTTTGTGGTCTTCAAGTACCATAAGCACCGCTGGAGATAACACATGTGATGGACATTTTTAGCATAGATTGTATCTAAGCAACTTTCCACAAGTAATAGTTCTGTTAAGGGTTATTATTTGTGGCCGGGGGCGGTGGCTCACACCTGTAATCCTGGCGCTTTGGGAAGCTGAGGCGGGCGGATCACCTGAGGTCAGGGATTCGAGACCAGCTTGTCCAGTGTCTCTACTAAAAATGCAAAGAAGGAAAAAAAACTAGCCAAGCATGGTGGCTTGCTCCTATAATCCCAGCTACTTGGGAGGCTGAGGCAGGAGAATTGCTTGAACCTGAGAGGCAGAGGTAGCAGTGAGCCAAGATTGTGTCACCGCATTCCATCCTGGGCGACAGTGAGACTCTGTCTCAAAACAAAAAAAGAGTTGTTACAGTTGGGACTATTTTTTGAAAGCTTTATGTGAATGTAATTTTATATTTTGATGAAAATTTAGTTTATTGATGTAAAAAGTGTGTCAGTACATCATATTATCAATGTCTTGCACATTGTGTAAACATTTAATGTAGGTTAATCTGTTATCACTATAATTATCAATGTTATCATTTTCATTATTGCTTTTCTTATTCCTTTTTTCATAGTAGTTTAAACTATTTATTTCAAAATAGATTATTCAAAGAGGAGGGATTCTGATCACAGAAAGAAAAAAAGCTGACTTTTCCACGAAAGACATTTATCAGGACCTCAACCGGCTGTTGAAAGGCAAAAAGGGAGAACAGATGAATAGTGCTGTATTGCCAGAAATGGAGAATCAGGTACATGGATTATAAATGTGAATTACAATATATATAATGTAAATATATAATATAAATAATATGTAAATTATAGTGACTTTTTAGAAGGATATTTGTCATATTTGTCTTAAACCCTAAGCTGTGTATCAATGAGAGTAAGCTTTTTTTTTTTTTGAGACAGAGTTTCGCTCTTGTTGCCCAGGCTGGAGTAGAATGGCGTAATCTTAGCTCACCGCAACCTCTGCCTCCCGGGTTCAAGTGATCCTCCTGCCTTAGCCTCCCAAGTAGCTGGGATTACAGGCATGTGCCACCACGCCTGGCTAATCTTTTTTTGTATTCTTAGTAGAGATGGAGTTTCTCTATGTTGGTCAGGCTGGTCTCAAACTCCTGAACCTCAGGTGATCTGCCCGCCTTGGCCTTCCGAAGCGCTGAGATTACAGGCATGAGCCACCGCCTCCAGCCTGTTTTTATAGTTTATATACATGGAATTATATCATATATTTTCCCTAGCTTCTTTCATTCAATATTTGTAAGACTTATGCATATCATTGAGTGTAGTTATGGATTTTTGCGTTCATATTTCATAGCACAAACGTCAGAATTTATCCATTTTACTTCCCTTCCCCCTGCCGCTGCTACTCTCCCCATTTTCACCTTTTTTTTTGTTTTTTTGAGATGGAGTCTCAGAATCTTGCTCTATTGTCCAGGCTGGAGTTCCGTGGTGCAGTCTCAGCTCACTGCAACCTCTGCCTCTGGGTTCAGCTGCATGCCACCGTGCCTGGCTAATTTTTGTATTTTCAGTAGAGAGGGAGTTTTGCTATGTTGGCCAGGCTGGTCTCGAACTTCTGACCTCAGGTGATCCACCGCCTCGGCCTCCCAGAGTGCTGTGATTACAGGTGTGAGCCACTGTGCCCAACCCCCATTTTAATTTTGATGGACATTTGGGTAATTTTCATTTTTGGCTGTTACAAATACTCCTGCGATTACAGTTAATTTTCACAGTTCTTTTTTTTTTTTGGAACGGAGTTTCGCTCTTGTTGCTCAGGCTGCAGTGCAATGGTGTGATCTCAGCCCACTGCAACCTTCGTCTTCTGGTTTCAAACAATTCTCCTTTCTCATCTCCTGAGTATCTGGGGTTTACAGGCATGTGCCACCATGCCCAGCTAATTTTTGTATTTTTATTTCACAGTTCTGGAGACTGGGAAGTTCAAAATTAAGGCACTGGCTGATCTGTTGTCCAGTGAGGGCCCACTTTCTCATAGATAACCATTTTCTCACTCTAACCTCACAAGGTTGAAAGGGCCTAATTTTTGTATTTTTAATAGAGATGGGGTTTCACTATGTTGGCTAAGCTGGTGTCACACTCCTAGCCTCGAGTCATCTGCCCGCCTCATCCTCCCTAAGTGCTTGGATTACAGCATGTGCCACCACGCCTGGCCCCCATTTTAGTTTTGATGGACATTTGGGTAATTTTCTTTTTTGGCTATTATAAATAATACTGCGATTACCATTAATTTTCACCTTGTAAAAACCATTTTCAAATCTCAAGAGATTAACCGTTGGTTTTCTTGGTTTGGACTGGGAAGGAACACCAAGGAAAATGATGGAGTTCAGAATTTATTTTCATTTTGCATTTGTTTTTGAAAATCTTTAGAACTGGATCCAGTGGTATTGAAATCTTTGATTTTAAATTCTTAATTTTAGGTTGCAGTTTCATCATTGTCTGCGGTAATCAAGTTTTTAGAACTCTTATCAGATGATTCCAATTTTGGACAGTTTGAACTGACTACTTTTGACTTCAGCCAGTACATGAAATTGGATATTGCAGCAGTCAGAGCCCTTAACCTTTTTCAGGTAAAGAAAAAAAAAAAAAAAAAAGGGTTAAAAATGTTGAATGGTTTAAAAATGTTTTCATTGACATATACTGAAGAATTTTATTAGGGAGCTAAAATATTTTGAAATATTATTATACTTGGATTAGGTAAGTAGCTTCAAAAGGCTATATTTTCTCTTCTATCCCCTCCCCCACTCCACTTTTTAACTTTTTTTTTTTTTTTAAAGACAGTCTCACTTGTCCCCTAGGCTAGAGTGCAGTGGCACAATCTCGGCCCACTGCAACCTCCACCTCCCAAGTAGCTGGGATTACAGTTGCCTGCCACCATGCCTGGTTAATTTTTATATTTTTAGTAGGGACAGGGGGACAGGGTTTCACCGTGTTGGCCAGGCTGGTCTCAAATTTCTGATCTCAGGTGATCCTCCCACCTCGGCTTCCCAAAGTGCTAGGATTACAGGCTTGAGCCATTGCGCCTGGCCTACTTTTTACTTTTTTAGAGACTGGACTTTATTCTGTCACCCAGCGTGGAGTGAAGTGGGAAAATCATAGCTCACTGCAGTATTGAACTCCTGAGCTCAAGCTATCCTCCTGCTTCAACCTCATAAGTAGCTGGGTTTACAGGCACAAGCCACCATGCTTGCTTAATTTTAACATTTTTTCAGAGTTGGAGTTTCACAGTGTTGCCCAGGATGTTCACTCACTCCTGGCTTCAAGTGATTCTTCTGCCTTAGCCTCTGGAGTAGTGGCTCGGATTACAGGCATGAACCACCATGCTCTGCTATTTTTTTTTCAAGGCTTTTTTTTTTTTTTTTTTTCAAGAGGCTGGTGTCACTGTGTATGCTCCCTAGGCTGGAGTGCAGTGGCTATTCACAGGAAGTGCCATCAGAGTGTACTACAGCTTCGAATTCCTGGGCTCAAGCAATTGTATCATAGTCTCCAAAGTAGCTGGGACTACAGGTGCGCCTCTGTGCCTTGCTCTCGAATTGCTTTTTTTTTCCCTCTAGTTTCAAGCTATCTATGTAGTATTAGTCCTTACTTTATGAATAATTTTGTGTACTACTACTAATAGCAATTCTTTTTTTTTTTTTTTTTTGAGACGGAGTATCTTGTTGCCCGGGCTGGAGTGCAGTGGTGTGATCTCGGCTCACTGCAACCTCTGCCTCTCAGGTTTGGGCAATTAGCTGGGATTAGAGGTGCCTGCCACCATGCCCAGCTGATTTTTGTATTTTTAGTAGAGATGGGGTTTCACCTTGTTGGCTAGGCTGGTCGCTAACTCCTGACCTCAGGTGATCTGCCTGCCTCAGCCTCCCAAAGTGATGGGATTGTAGGCGTAAGCCACTGCGCCTGGCCTAGCAATTTAAAATGACATTCTAAGAAGCTTTATGTCTAAAACTGCAGTAAGTGGCTGAGTAACGTGGCTCATGCCTGTAATCCCAACACTTTGGGAGCCCAGGCTGGGAGGATCACTTGAGGCCAGGAGTTGAGACCAGCCTGGGCAACATAATGAGAAAAAATTAGCGGGGCTTAGTGGCATGCGCCTGTAGTCTCAGCTACTTGAAAGGCTAAAGTGGGAGGATTCCTTGAGCCCAAGAGTTCTGGCTTGCCGTGAGCCAGGATGGCACCACTGCACTCCAGTCTGGGCAGTAGAGTGAGACCCTGTCTCAACAAATAAAAAATAAAACTGTAGTAATTATAAAGTGGTTTTGGCTAGGGGAGAAATGTACAGCTGAACATATGGATTAAGAAGTTGAAAGTTGGTCTTAGGAAGAGGAACTTTTTGTGGAAATTTCTTAATATTTGAAGAATATTATGTTATTGTTTCTCTGTTTTTCATGGCATAGTAAGGTTTTCACTAATGAGTGTGTCATTCTTTCTATTTTATTTTTTGTTTACTAGGGTTCTGTTGAAGATACCACTGGCTCTCAGTCTCTGGCTGCCTTGCTGAATAAGTGTAAAACCCCTCAAGGACAAAGACTTGTTAACCAGTGGATTAAGCAGCCTCTCATGGATAAAAACAGAATAGAGGAGAGGTATGTTATTAGTTTATACTTTTGTTAGTTTTATGTAACCTGCAGTTATCCACATGATTATACCACTTATTGTAATACGCAGTTTTGCAAGTATATCTTACCATTTAACTGTACAGAGAGCTACATAGTAATAGAGTAGTAATGATTTAGATTGATTAAAGAACTCATTTTTTTTTAAATAAGTTTTTTTCACTATTAAAAAAAACTTCTTTTATTTGAGATGGTATGTATCGAATATGTGCTTGGGGGCCAATGTACCTTTGTTCATATTGTGTGTGATCTTGGGCAAATTACTCAACCTTTATGTCATAGTTTCTTCACCTTTAAAATGACATTAATAAAACAGCTACTTCATAGGATTATAAGCATGAGATGATTTAATATACATAAAATACTTAAGGTCTGATATATAGGAAGCACTTAACTCTTTATTCTAGAAAAGATTTAAGGTGACCTAAACATATATGTCAGAAAGTCTTTAAAATTGTGGAAATAAAAGGTTATATAATTCTGTTATCCAAAAATTACTAGTATTTCAATATATTTTATTTCAGTCTTTTCTTGTAGATACAAGTTTTAAAACTTAAGTGAAGTGTAATATAGGTAAGTACTGCTTGATGAATTTAAGGTGATTTCTGAAGCCAGGTTTGTTGGGGAAGAGGAGTGGGATTTAGTGATTTAGAACCAGAAGTTGGGGCTGGGTGCGATGGCTCATGCCTGTAATTCCAGCACTTTGGGAGGCCGTAATGGGAGGATTGTTTGTGCCTCGGAGTTCAAGACCAGCCTGGGCAACACAGACACCATCTCTACAAAAGAAAAAAAAAATTAGCTCAGTGTAGTGACATGTACCTGTAGCCCGAGCTACTCGGGAGGCTGAGGTGGGAATATCACCTGGGCCCAGAAGTTTGAGGCTGCAGTGAGCTATGATTGTGCCACTGAACTCCAGCCTGGGCAATAGAGTGAAACCCTGTCTCAAAAAAAAAAAGAAAGAAATTGAGGCTGGGCATGGTGGCTCACACATATAATCCAGCACTTTGGGAGGTTGAGGCAGGATAATTGCTTGAGCCCAGGACTTTGAGACCAGTCTGGGCAACAAAATGACACCCCATTTCTACCAAAAAAATTTTTAAAAATTTAGCTGGGCATGGTGGCATGTGCCTGTGGTCCCAGATACATGGGAGGCTAAGGCTGGAGGATTGTTTGAGCCCAGGAGGTTGAGGCTGCAAAGAGCCATATTCATGTCCCAGCACTCCAGCCTGGGTGACATAGTGAGACACTGTCTCAAACAAAAATCAACAGGCCAGATGCGGTGGCTCACCCCTGTAATCCCAACACTTTGGGAGGCTGCGGCGGGCGGATTACTTGAGGTGAAGAGTTCGAGACTAGCCCGGCCAACATGGTGAAACTCCATCTCTACTAAAAATACAAAATTAGATGAGCGTGGTGGTGTGTGCCTATAATCCCAGCTACTCTGGAGGCTGAGACACGAGAATTGCTTGAGTTGGGAGGCAAAGGTTGCAGTGAGCCGAGATCGTGCCACTGCACTCTAACTTGGGCCACAAACGAGATTGTGTATCAAAAACAGACAAACAAACAAAAAAAGACACCTAAAATCAACAACAACAAAAACGATATTGGAATGATTGGATTCCCAAACAAAGATAAATGTTTCAGGTGATGGATATCTCAGTTACTCTGACTTGAGTATTATACATTGTATACATGTATTAAAATATTACAAACCCCCAAATGTGCACAATTGTGAGGTATCAATAAAAAAAGAGATTGGAAGGACTGGGTAATTTGCAAGTAATTAAGGCAATTTACAATTTGTAATTTTTATTATTTGTGAATAAGTAGTTACATTTATATGTGTCAAAATTGAAAAAGGACAGGTGGATATACAGTGATAAATCACCCACCCTTCTCTGTCAGCTCCATAAAGAGCCTTTGTCTTGCATGGCTGCAGGGTTACATTTCCTATTGTATTTTGCCACCACCTGCCCTGGGAGCAACAGTGTGTGTTTATTGAACATCCTTCCAAGCAGAGTCTGGGCCTATACAAGCAAAACAAGTATGTCTATTCTCTCTACTCTTTTAATTTTTTTTTTTTTGAGACGGAGTCTCGCTCTGTCGCCCAAACTGGAGTGTGGTGGCCGGATCTCAGCTCACTGCAAGCTCCGCCTTTCGGGTTCACGCCATTCTCCTGCCTCAGCCTCCCGAGTAGCCGGGACTACAGGCGCCCGCCACCTCGCCTGGCTAGTTTTTTGTATTTTTTAGTAGAGACGGGGTTTCACTGTGTTAGCCAGGATGGTCTCGATTTCCTGACTTTGTGATCTGCCCGTCTCGGCCTCCCAAAGTGCTGGGAAACCAGGCTTGAGCCACCTTGCCCGGCCATTTTTTATATTCTTAATAGAGACAGGGTTTCACTATGTTGGCCAGGCTGGTCTTGAACTCCTGACCCCAGATGATCCACTCACCTTGGCCTCCCAAAGTACTGGAATTATAGGTGTGAGCCACCATGCCCAGCCAAAATTATTTATGATAAGCAAGGCATGGTGGTTTGTGCCTGTAGTCCCAGCTACTTGGGAAGCTGAGGCAGGAGGATCACAGGTTCAAGTCTAGACTGGGAAAATAGTGAGAACCTTCCCTATCCCCAGTCTTCGAAAAAGAAAAAAATTTGGTGGAGAAGGTCACACAATGCTGATAGGTCCCATTGTGCTTTCATGCTTTCTAGCTTTCAGTGATAGCTGGATGTTACTTTTATTGTCTGACTCATTATAGTGACCAACCCCCAATTTTTTACTTTCCCTTAAGCCTTCAGCTATCTCACACCTCTAAGGAGATGATTTCTTCCTTAACACTTAAAACCTCAAAATTTATCTGTATTTGCACTCTTTTACTCTCTGGCTCTTTCTCAGAAGAAAAAATAACACTTTTATTTCTTCTCAAAGCCAACTTTTCCATACTTTACTTGGAGACATCTTTCTTTCTTTCTTTCTTTCTTTTTTTTTTTGTTCAGTGGAGTCTCTGTCGCCCAGGCTGGAGTGCAGTGGTGCAATCTCCACTCAGTGCAACCTCCACCTCCCAGGTTCAAGCGATTCTCCTGCCTCAGCCTGCTGAGTACCTGGGATTACAAGCGAGCACCACCATGCCCGAACAATTTTTGGGTTTTTAGTAGAGGCAGGGTTTCATCATGTTGGCCAGGCTGGTCTCTAACTCCTGACCTCGAAATCTGCCCGCCTCAGCCTTGTAAAGTGCTGGGATTACAGGCGTGAGCCACCACGCCCAGCCCTAAAGTAGCAATCTTAATAAGAAATAGTCTCTGGCTGGGCGCAATGACTCACGCCTGTAATCCCAGCACTTTGGGAGGCCATGGTGGACAGATCACCTGAGGTCGGGAGTTCAAGACCAGCCTGACCAACATGGAGAAACCCTGTCTTTAGTAAAAATACAAAATAAGCTGGGTGTGGTGGCATATGCCTATAATCCCAACTACTCAGGAGGCTGAGGCAGGAGAATCACTTGAACCTGTGAGGCGGAGGTTGCGGTGAGCCAAGATCGCACCCTTGTACTGCAGCCTGTGCAACAAGAGCAAAACTCCATCTCAAAAAAAGAAGATTGCTATGTTAATCTTATTTTATATAAAAAGTAATAGTCAATATTAAACTAGAAGGCAATAAAAATACCAAATTCAATACACAAATTATTTTGTCAGCATTTTCACAAGAATAAACTATTTTATATGCTAACATATGTTCAATGTTCCTTACAGAATTCTGACATTAAAAAGGAAAAATTAGTAAAGCTTCAGATGAATCCATAAATGGACAAAAGAAAAAGCTTAAAAGGATAAAGAACAACACTCCAAGTGCATGTATAAACATAAGGACTCTTGGAACTTACCCTTTTAAAAAATCTTTAGGCCTGCACAGTATTTGCTATTTAATGTATCAAATGGGTGGTTCTGATTTCTTTAATCCATATGTAGGACAGATGAAAAAAGGAATTATAAACTTATAATTACAGTTCTTTAGGAACTATATTTGCTCTCAGCCTTTTAAATTAGCTGTCGGGCAATTCCAGTCAGCTCTTTTGAAAAAAACCTATCTATCTATCTGTCTAGAGAATGAGTTATAAGACTAGCTAGCTTTTGTTTTTTTGTTAGAGACAGGATTTCGTCATGTTTTCTGGGCTGTTCTTGAACTCCTAGGCTCAAGCCATCTACCCACCTCAGCCTCCCAAAGCGCTGGGATTACAGGCGTGAGCCACCATGCCCAACCAATTCCGGTCAGCTCTTATAATGAAAGCTTAGAAATGGTAGGGTTAAAGAGGGGACAGAATGTTGATTTTAAAGTATCAGTAATTTGGCCGGGCTCAGTGGCCGTAACCCCAGCACTTTGGGAGGCCAAGGCGGCCAGATTGCCTTGGCCTGCCTCAGCCTCCCAAAGTGCTGGGATTATAGGTGTGAGCTCAGGAGTTCGAGACCAGCCTGGGCAACACGGCGAAAACCCGTCTCTAGTAAAATATAAAAAATTAGCTGGGTGTGGTAGCGTGCGCCTGTGGTCCCAGTAACTCGGGAGGCTGAGGCAGGAGAATTGCTTGAACCTGGGAGGCAGAGGTTGCAGTGAGCTGAGATTGCACCACTGCACTCCAGCCTGGGCGACAGAGTGAGACTCTGTCTCAAAAAAAAAAAAAAAGCCGCAAGAATTTGGTTAATTCTATTGAAATTTTAGGGGTTAACTGAGCCCCAAAATGACTCAGCTGTATGCAATTTAATACAATATTAATTCGCATGTTGACTGGCAGAACTGCATACAGCTGAGTCATTTTATTGAGGAGGATTGATAGGTATACTATGTTATGCCAACGATAACTGTGTACTTCTAAAATTGTGATTTAAAATTGACATTGTCACAGAAACAGCAGAGTAGTTGTGTTTTTCTTTAAGCTTCTTTTAACCAGAAACATAAACTGAAACTGTAATTATTACTGAAGTTGTATGTTGAATAGACTTGTGAAACTAGCAATTTATTAGGCCTTTAATGATATCTGGACCAAAGGTTGAGGGAGCTGTGCTGTGTTTATGTTGCTTTGTGCTTTGTTTTTTTAGAAGCTTGTCCTTTCTTTGCCATTTTACTTCTTTCATTTTTTTTTGAGATGGAGTCTTTCTCTGTCCCCCAGGCTGGAGTGGAATGGTGCAATCTCTGCTCACTGCAACCTCTGTCTCCTGGGTTCAAATGATTCTCCAGCCTCAGCCTCCTAAGTAACTGGGATTACAGGCATCCGCCACCATGCCCAGCTAATTTTTGTATTTTTAGTAGAGATGGGGTTTTGCCATGTTGGCCAGGCTGATCTTGAGCTCCTGATCTCAGGTGATCCGCCTGCCTCGACACTCCCAAAGTGCTGAGATTACAGGTGTGAGCCACTGCACCCAGTCCTTAATGCTACTTTGTAGGTGAAAATTGTGAACTAACTTAAATTTCATTTTTATTAAAGTTAATTTTTGGGAAATTAATGAACGGTTGACATTTTAATCTTTTGAATATTGCAGTTATTTGGGTTTAAATTGGGGGGCTTAGGAAGGGAAAGAAGCCCTATGGTTGTTTCTGAATTTTCTGAAAATTATGTTGATATA
>NW_012102354.1:136454-139478 GCF_000951045.1 Mandrillus leucophaeus
CTAATTTCTCTAATTTTAGTAGAGAAGGGATTTTGCTATGTTGGCCAGGCTGGTCTCAAACTCCTGACCTCAGGTGATCCACCTGCTTGGCCTCCCAAAATGCTAGGATTACAGGTGTGAGCCACTGTGCCCGGCCTAAGTTTTGTATTTTTAGTAGAGATGGTGTTTCACCATGTTGGTCAGGCTGGTCTGAAACTCCTGATCTCGTGATCTGCCCGCCTTGGCCTCCTAAAGTGCTGGGATTTCAGGCGTAAGCTCGTGTCCGGCCTGTTTGACTATCTTTTAAAACCAGTAAGGATGAACTAGAGGTATCAGCTCTCTTCATGGACTTTGGAGAAATAAGACAAAAAGGAAAGAGATGTTTTGCCGGGTGCGGTGGCTCACGCCTATAATCCCAGCACTTTGGGAGGCTGAGGACAGCGGATCACCTGAGGTCAGGAGTCAAGACCAGAGCCATTGCACTCCAGCCTGGGCAACGAGCACAAATTCGTCTCATAAAAGAAGAGAGAAAGAAAAACAGAGAGATGTTTTGATTTTTTAAATTTGGAGTGTTCTGTTCTTACTCTACAGCACTTAGCAGTAGTGCATCTGTCCACCTTGTTCTTTACAACAAAACCCTATTGGTTCTCTCTTACCAAGTTTGCTTTATTCTTGGTTTATCCTTTGTAGGATGTGAAAGGGATATGAAGAGCAAATAGGAAGTGTAACTGTTGCTGCTTGAGAGAAAGCTGTTTTACAATTTGTTGGCAAACAATTTGTAAAAGTACAACAAAAGTGTGCCTTTGTGGCTTCTCATTTGTGTTTTATCATTGCTATATCTCATAATTTGTGTTTTTTAAAAATAATTTAACTTTATTTGAAAAGCACTACAGGGTCAGGTCATGTTTTTAAAAAATCAAGAGGGTAAACACCCCTACTTCTACTTTACCTCCAGTCCTAGTCTGTGGTGGTAATCAGTGTTAACAGTTTAGTTTGTGTTCTTACCCTTCCAGGGTTTTTTTTTTTCCTTTATTTATACAGATATATACATTTTTAAAAACATAGATAACACTTAAAAACAATATGGGGTCATATTATGACTATAATTTGTATTTCTTCCCAACAGTATTTATAGTTTTTTTCATTTCACTATATATTTATAAATTTTTTATTTCTAATAATTTCTCTTGAATAGGTGAGACATCATATAGTATAAAATTCAGTAGAAAATCAGTTTTTCAGAGGTACAAAATTGGCTGACTTTGCACAGACTCCTTTCAGTTCCCAGGTAGGGATGCACAGCCACCTCTTCCACTGAGGAGAGGAAAGGATATGTGTGCTTGTGGGCTCTTCAACTCTGTTGATTACTTGCGATTTATTTTCTGGTCAGTTTGATTAAGTGATGAAATTAAGTGATAAAATACTGGAAACAGAGAAGAAGCATAAGATTATTTTATCAGAAATATAGTCTCTGTGATGTTTTTTACCATTGACCTCAGTGTCACCCACAAGGATATGGGAGTTTTATGCAAAGAAGAGAAAAGGAAAGGTGAGGGTATAGGTCAGCCAGCATTAGACTTTGTCAATCTTTTCTTGCCCCTTTATACCTCCTTCCCTGCTTTATTTTTATTTTTTTTGAGATGGAATTGCACTCTGTCGCCTGGGCTGGAGTGCAGTGGCGCGATCTCGGCTCACTACAACCTGCGCCTCCCAGGTCAAGCGATTCTCCTGCCTCAGCCTCCAGAGTAGTTGGGACTACAGGCGTGTGCCACTACGCCCAGCTAATTTTTGTATTTTTAGTAGAGATAGAGTTTTACCATGTTGGTTGGCCAGGATGGTCTCGATCTCTTGACCTCGTGATCCGCCCTCCTTGACCTCTGAAAGAGCTGGGCTTACAGGTGTGAGCCACCGCACCTGGCCTACATGCTTTGTTAAGATAACTAAGGGATTTCTGTGGTTGTTAGGATTCAGACTTCTATGTGCATAAGAATCAAGCTGTGTGCATAATAATTGCATGGGATTTCACAGCTGGGCCCCACTCCCAGGGATTTTGTATTATCTACCTCCAAGTGATTTTGATGCTGGTGATCCTTGGACCAGACTTGATGAAGCCCAATTAGATCCAAACGCTTAGCTAGGAAAGCCCCCAAAGTTCGCTTTATTGAATTGTGTAATTTGACTACATCCATTGTTTCTTTTTTCAAATGTAGAGTATATGCCACAAAAATCTTTTCTGGAGCAGTAGGCATCCTAATTAATCTTGATGTTTGTTTATAGCCCCATTGACGGGGCTGTAAACTTGGCAGCAAATTGTGTTCCCACTAATTTGGCATATTCCATAAAAAACATGTATCTGTTGTTAGCTGCCTAGACATTAGCTGGACATGGTTTAGGTTACTTTTCTCTTAAAAAGTGAATTTTAATTCAAGTTCCTTTAAGCCAGCAGTCTCAACCTGGGGCAGTTTTTCCCTCCAGGGAACATTCAGCAGTGTCTAGAGACATTTTTGGTTGTCATGCTGAGGAAGAGAGTGTATAGTGGGTAGAATCCAGGGTTGCTGTTAAACAAGCATGGAACAGCCCCTTACAACAAATATTTATGTAGCCTAAAATGGCAGTGTTGCCAAGATTGAGAAATTATGCTTTAAATGTGTTTTTATATGTGGCCATTTTGTGTGTACTCTGGAGATAACGTGTTTTTCCTCTTATAACATGCTTGATAAACATTTTGGTAACACAGGAATTGTAAATGCTAGTGATGTCAGTAAATAGTTAAGAAATTTAGGGCCAGGCGCGGTGGCTCACGCCTGTAATCCCAGCACTTTGGGAGGCTGAGACAGGAGGATCACGAGGTCAGGAGATCGAGACCTTCCTGGCTAACACAGTGAAACCCCATCTCTACTAAAAATCCGAAAAAATTAGCCAGGTGTGGTGGCAGGCACCTGTAGTCCCAGCTTCTCAATTTAGAAAGTAGATTTGTTTCCTTTCTATACCTGTGTAATTTGAGGTTTAGTTTACTGTCACATTGTTTACAAACATAAGGAAGAT
>NW_012102354.1:139528-143308 GCF_000951045.1 Mandrillus leucophaeus
TCTAGAGACATTTTTGGTTGTCATGCTGAGGAAGAGAGTGTATAGTGGGTAGAATCCAGGGTTGCTGTTAAACAAGCATGGAACAGCCCCTTACAACAAATATTTATGTAGCCTAAAATGGCAGTGTTGCCAAGATTGAGAAATTATGCTTTAAATGTGTTTTTATATGTGGCCATTTTGTGTGTACTCTGGAGATAACGTGTTTTTCCTCTTATAACATGCTTGATAAACATTTTGGTAACACAGGAATTGTAAATGCTAGTGATGTCAGTAAATAGTTAAGAAATTTAGGGCCAGGCGCGGTGGCTCACGCCTGTAATCCCAGCACTTTGGGAGGCTGAGACAGGAGGATCACGAGGTCAGGAGATCGAGACCTTCCTGGCTAACACAGTGAAACCCCATCTCTACTAAAAATCCGAAAAAATTAGCCAGGTGTGGTGGCAGGCACCTGTAGTCCCAGCTTCTCAATTTAGAAAGTAGATTTGTTTCCTTTCTATACCTGTGTAATTTGAGGTTTAGTTTACTGTCACATTGTTTACAAACATAAGGAAGATCATTGCTCATCTGATAGCGTTCTGAACCTTGAGTCATCTGTAATACCTATGGTCTCCAGAAAAGTTTCTCTAAAACTGTATTTGGAGATGTGCAAAATATGTAGGAACATTTTCCCACCTTCGATTGTTAGTTTACCTTTCAGCTTCAGCAATTTACCTTTCAGCTATTACTTTAGTAACATCTCCAACATTGTTTTTCAAACTGCAAGGTGTTACCCAGTAGTGGGTCGTTAAATTAGGTGACAAAGAGCAATTTGAAGAATTAAATACGATAGAAAATGGCAGAGTGGGCTTATGCCTGTAATCCCAGCAGTTTGGGAGGCCGAGGCGGGTGGATCACGAGGTCAGGAGGTTGAGACCATGCTGGCTAATGTGAAATCCCGTCTCTACTAAAAATACAAAAAATTAGCCGGGTGTGGTGGCACACACCTGTAGTCCCAGCTACTCAGGAGGCTGAGGCACGAGAATCACTTGAACCCGGGAACTGGAGGTTGCAGTGAGCCGAGATTGCGCTACTGCACTCCAACCTGGGCGACAGAACGAGACTCTGTTTCAAAAAAAAAAAAAGAAAATAGCAGGGTGTATCACATAATTGGAATATAAGTATTGATTTGTGAAACCTATTTTAATGATAGATCTGTATATGCATGTGCTGGATTGTGATATAAAGACGTTTCTTGCTGTGGTTACACTGAAAAAAATGAAAAGTCACTGATTTCCAATAACTTACAGAAGCAATATGAACTGCATATTCTATCGTTCTTGAAACAAGCTGAGATGTTATTGACTTTGGGAAGCAGTAAAATTATTTTAGTTTTTTGATTAACAGTTTTTGGCTTTGTACCGTCAAGAGGTAATTTTAGAAAGCATTCTAAAAATGTGTAAGAGGATACACTAAGTATTGGATTGGGCAACATTCTTGAACTGTAGTTCTGTTTCATTAAACATCACTATTTACATGTGCAACAGTGTGTCCATAACAATGTCCCAGTAATGAAATTCTTTCTCCTATTTAAGGCATGTCTGTTTGATGAAAGTCAAACAAAATTGGGTATATGTCAATGTCTTATGATACTGCTTAACTAAACATTAATTTGACTCTTAGCTAATCAGGAAATGTTTGCCTCACAGTCTTACAGAGCTTTCCACCTTCTAAAAAAGCTAACGTTTCAGAATAGATTCAAGCTTCTTTCTTTCTTTCTTTCTTTTTTTTTTTTTTTTTGAGGTGGAGTCTTGCTCTGTCGCCCAGGCTGGAGTACAGGGGCGCTGTCTCGGCTCACTGCAACCTCTGCCTCCTGGGTTCAGGCAATTCTCCTGCCTCACCCTCCCAAGTAGCCTGGATTACAGGCGTGCGCCACCATGCCCAGCTAATTTTTTTGTATTTTTAGTAGAGACGGGGTTTCACCATGCTGGCCAAGCTTGTCTCAAACTCCTGACCTTGAGATCTGCCCACCTCGGCCTCCCAAAGTGCTGGGATTACAGGTGTGAGCCACTGCACTCAGCCTAGATTCAAGCTTCTTTTTTTTTCTTTTTTTTTTTTTTGAGAGGGAGTCTTGCTCTTGTTGCCCAGGCTGGAGTGCAATGGTGTGATCTCAGTGCACCGCAACCTCTGCCTCCCGGGTTCAAGTGACTCTCCTGCCTCAGCCTCCCGAGTAGCTGGTATTACAGGCATGAGCCACCATGCCCAGCTAATTTTGTATTTTTTGTACAGACGGGGTTTCTCCATGTTGGTCAGGCTAGTCTCGAACTCCCGAACTCAGGTGATCCGCCTGCCTCGGCCTCTCAAAGTGCTGGGATTACAGGTGTGAATCACCGCGCCAGGTGGATTCAAGCTTCTTAAATGGAATTTTGAGCTCACTTAGTTGAGACTTATGTGCTTAGTTGACAAATTTTAATTTTATACTAAAATATTTTAGATTAATGCAAGTTAATTTATTTCAGATTGAATTTAGTGGAAGCTTTTGTAGAAGATGCAGAATTGAGGCAGACTTTACAAGAAGATTTACTTCGTCGATTCCCAGATCTTAACCGACTTGCCAAGAAGTTTCAAAGACAAGCAGCAAACTTACAAGATTGTTACCGGCTCTATCAGGGTATAAATCAACTACCCAATGTTATACAGGCTCTGGAAAAACATGAAGGTAACAAGTGATTTTGTTTTTTGTTTTCCTTCAACTCATACAATATATATTTGGCAATGTGCTGTCCTCATGAAGTTGGTGGTGGTGACTCACTCTTAGTCAGATTTCTTTTTTTTGTTTTTGTTTTTGTTTTTTTTTGAGATGGAGTCTTGCTCTGTTGCCAAGGCTAGAGTGCAGTGGCGCAATCTTGGCTCACTGTAGCCTCTGCCTGCTGGGTTCAACTGATTCTCCTGCCTCAGCTTCCTGCGTGGCTGGCATTACAGGCATGTACCACCATGCCCGGCTAATTTTTGTACTTTTAGTTTTACCATTTTGGCCAGGCTGGTCTCGAACTCCCAATCTCAGGTGATCTGCCTGCCTCGGCCTTCCAAAGTGCTGGGAGTACAGGCGTGAGCCACAGAACCTAGCCACGTTCAGATTTCTTTCTTTCCTTCTTTTTTCTTTTCCTCCTCTCCTCTTCTCTCCTCTCCTCCTTTCCTTTCTTTCCTTCTTTCTTTCTCTCTCTCTCTCTGTTTCTTTGTTTCTTTCTTTCTCTCTTTCTCTGTTTCTTGACGGAGTCTCACTCTGTTGCCCAGGCTGGAGTGCAGTCTCAGCTCACTGCAAGCTCCACCTCCCAGGTTCATACTATTCTCCTCCCTCAGTCTCCCGAGTAGCTGGGACTTCAGGCGCCCGCCACCATGCCTGGCTAATTTTTGTATTTTTAGTAGAGACAGGGTTTCACCTTATTAGCCAGGATGGTCTCGATCTCCTGACCTTGTGATCCACTTGCCTTGGCCTCCCAAAGTGCTGAGATTATAGGCGTGAGCCACCGCGCCTGGCCCAGACTTCTAATAACAGGTTTGTATTGACTCTTAACTTCATGGCAGAAGCCAAGAGACATGTAACAGGTTAGAAATTTTTGCTTTTTGGAAATGAATGTTAGAGTTAAGGCCTATTGCACTGACAGAGGCAGTGAAAAAGGGTTTGACTGCCAAAGAAGACTCACAGGGCCTAGAATGGCAATGATTATGCATCTACAGTTTATTACAGGAAAAGGATACAATCCAGTAGCAGGATTATAGTAAGGATATGCATCACAGTCAAAG
>NW_012102354.1:143358-144917 GCF_000951045.1 Mandrillus leucophaeus
GGCCTTCCAAAGTGCTGGGAGTACAGGCGTGAGCCACAGAACCTAGCCACGTTCAGATTTCTTTCTTTCCTTCTTTTTTCTTTTCCTCCTCTCCTCTTCTCTCCTCTCCTCCTTTCCTTTCTTTCCTTCTTTCTTTCTCTCTCTCTCTCTGTTTCTTTGTTTCTTTCTTTCTCTCTTTCTCTGTTTCTTGACGGAGTCTCACTCTGTTGCCCAGGCTGGAGTGCAGTCTCAGCTCACTGCAAGCTCCACCTCCCAGGTTCATACTATTCTCCTCCCTCAGTCTCCCGAGTAGCTGGGACTTCAGGCGCCCGCCACCATGCCTGGCTAATTTTTGTATTTTTAGTAGAGACAGGGTTTCACCTTATTAGCCGGGATGGTCTCGATCTCCTGACCTTGTGATCCACTTGCCTTGGCCTCCCAAAGTGCTGAGATTATAGGCGTGAGCCACCGCGCCTGGCCCAGACTTCTAATAACAGGTTTGTATTGACTCTTAACTTCATGGCAGAAGCCAAGAGACATGTAACAGGTTAGAAATTTTTGCTTTTTGGAAATGAATGTTAGAGTTAAGGCCTATTGCACTGACAGAGGCAGTGAAAAAGGGTTTGACTGCCAAAGAAGACTCACAGGGCCTAGAATGGCAATGATTATGCATCTACAGTTTATTACAGGAAAAGGATACAATCCAGTAGCAGGATTATAGTAAGGATATGCATCACAGTCAAAGACTGTCATAGCAAGTCATCCAGAGAGTTCGGGTGCAAGTTCCAGTTGTCCTTTGTTGTGTAAAGTCTGTGATGGGGTGCATTTTCTCTCTCAGAGCAGGATGTGTGCACAGGACACCTTGGAACGTAGGAGCCCAAAATAGAGTCTTCACTGGGCTTTTTAATACTTTTCTTGTCAAGCGGACATGTTCCTGTTCTCTAGCCTCTTCAGTGGAGGTCAGAGGAAGAGCTTCATTGAGACCAAGTGCAACTCATCAATCACATTAAACAATGCTGATAGTAAACCACCTGAATGTCCCCCGACCCACAAATACAAAACACCACCATTCAATCAGTATTTTTCATGCCTTGATCAGGGGTCATTGCCACGCAGGAACTTTAACAAAACAGTACAGGCTAATATTAGAATTGTTGGAATTAACTCACACAGCACACCTATGAGAGAGTTAAGATAGAGGGTCTTGGTGGTCTCTAACAGTTGAATTCAAAGTGAAGTTACCAGAGTAAAGTGAGCAGACACATATTAATACAATATTGGTAGATAAAATCACCTTGCTCTAATAAGGATAGTTTTAAATTTTAACCGTGTTTCTCCAGTAATTTTAGTAATTATATTGTTGTGTCTAATACATAAAGCATTTTTTACTTTTTAAAAAAAATTTTAAGCAATTTAGGGTCCAAAGTAATTAAAACAATTTTTTTTAACATAAAGCATTTAAAATTTTACTTAATCATGATCGCTTAGAACTATTAAAACATACCTTTTGATATTATGGGGAAGCTTTGTTGTTTCTTTGTAGACAGTCTTAAAGAAATACAACTTGGGCCAGGCGGGGT
>NW_012102354.1:146617-147325 GCF_000951045.1 Mandrillus leucophaeus
TTTTTTTAAAACAAAACAAAACAAAACAAAATGGCGCTGGGCAGAAACGAGGTGGAGGTTGCGGTGAGCAGAGATCGTGCCATTGCACTCCAGCCTGGGCAACAAAAACGAAACTCTCTATCTCAAAAAAAAGAACAAAAGAAAAAGAAAATGAGTCTTTATAGTTTGCTGTTTTCATACTCTTTTAATGTGGTGTAGGCAGCCATGTATCCACCTTGCGCCTCTATTTTTCCATTCTGTCAATGAGTGTCTTCCACTGCTGTGCTTTTCTGATTCCATACCTCTTGTTTTATTCCAGTAGGACCAGCTAGAAACAGAAGGTGATTGACCAGTATTAGGGATGGAATCAGGGTACAATTATGGAGATAGGCTCTCTAAACAATTCACTCTCACCGTTTAAATCAGCTGTTTGATCATTTTTTTTCTCATATATCTTTAGCATCACATAGTAAATAATATCCTTTTATTTTCAAGAGGGAGTATTGGCCTTAAGTTAAGAACCCTCTTAATTTTTTTCCCCCATCATCCCACCCGCACTTCTTACTCCTTACTTTCTACTTGCTTTTATTCTTTACTGGCTCTTTACCACTGCATATTTTTAGATGCACACATCTATTTTTTAAAAAAAGCACCCTTGTTCCTGGGTCCTCTTCCAATACCATCTATTAATATCTCTCTCTCCCTCTTTCCATTCCCAGCTGGGTTTCT
>NW_012102354.1:148525-154921 GCF_000951045.1 Mandrillus leucophaeus
GGTTCAAGCAATTCTTGTGCCTCAGCCTCCCGTGTAGCTGGGGTTACAGGCGTGTGCCACTACGCCTGGCTAATTTTTGTATTTTTAATAGAGATGGGGGTTTCACTATGTTGGCCAGGCTGGTCTTGAACTCCTGACTTCAAGTAATCTGCCTGCCTGGGCCTCCCAAAGTGCTGGAATTACCAATTTGAGCCATTGTGCCCGGCTAAGCTGGGATTCTTTGAATGAGTTCTTAGAGGCTTCCTGAAACTTTGTGCAACATTTTGTGTATGTGTATATTTTCTGGAGAAAGGATTTGTAACTTTCTGTTTTTTGAGACGGAGTCTCACTCTGTGGCTCAGGGTAGAGTGCAGTGGTGTGATCTCAGCTCTGCAACTTCTGCCTCGTGGTTCAAGGGATTCTCCTGCCTCAGGCTCCCAAGTACCTGGGATTACAGGCATGTGCCACCATGCCCAGCTAATTTTTGTACTTTTAGTAGAGACGGGGTTTCATTATGTTGGCCAGGCTGGGGATTTGTAACTTTCATCAGATACTCCAAGGGATATATGTCTTTCCTGGTAGAGAGGGAAGTAATAAAAAATGTATATAAATACCCTCCTCTCCGACTAGAAGGTAAGAAGTACTGCTCTGCACATTCCTTGGGTGATCTTTTTCACTCCCTGGGATAATTAAGGAAGTTAGGAATTGGGGTTGAGGGTAACTTGGCTTCCTTCCTCAACCTCCCTGTATAGGCACAGTCTAATATACTTGATGACAGTTTGCAACAAGTCAACAATTTCCTACTTTTCTGGTGTTAGATTTAAGTTATATAGACCTGTGAGTGATCATAACATTATCTAAATCAGATGCTTCACATTATAGGTCTTGCAGCTGATGTCCAGTTTAGGTATTTGAAGTGGCTTAGCCTGGAAAATGTTACAGGGAAAAATCTGTTTTCCATGTGTTGTGCTCAGAGCTGTGTTCTTTTCTTTTACACAAAATGTTTGAAATTTGTTGAATTTTAGGTGTACTCTGGTCATTGGGAACTCCCTAAAGGATCTCTGTGAGGTTTTTTTAAAACAAAACAAAACAAAACAAAATGGCATTTTGCAGAACTCAGTGTAGCTCTTTAGCATACTGACTGCAAGGAGAAAGTAAAAAGTGAGGCTAATTTGTAAAGAAAATAGACCAAAGGTACTATGTTTAAAGACAAAATCATGGCTTAAAAGTTTTTCTTTTTCTTAATATATTAATATATTGCTAGAAATTGAGTATGCTCTCCTGCTACCTTGTGATTTTTTTTGGTTTTTGATTAACTCTAAGCTTAATGTTATTCCAAATAAATAAATAAATAAATAAATAAAGTGAATTCAGAGAGACAGTAGAGGGCAGCAGCCGTCTAGAAAGTAGATTCACATTGAGTGATTTTGGCTCTTTTAAATCTTTCTCCACTAAGAGATAGCTAATTTCCGAAAAGGTATACTTGGCTTCCCATATTCCTTATGTCTCTCAAACCTGAAAAAACTGGGACAAAACTTAAAATAACAATATTCTACTGTTAGGGCAAATTTCTGATAGTGCTTAAAACAATTTACCCAGGTATCTTTATTTTGTTTTGAGGCAGGGTTTCACTCTGTCACTCAGGCTGGAGTGCTGGAGCCTTGACCTCCTGGGCTCAGCTCAAGTGATCCTCTCACCTTAGTCTCCCAAGTAGCTGGGACTATAGGCATGCACCATCATGCTCAACTAATTTTTTAAAATTTTTTGTAGAGATGGGGGTTTCATCATGTTGCCAGGCTGGTCTCGAACTCCTGGGCTCAAGCAGTCTGCCTACCTCGGCCTCCCAAAGTGCAAGGTTATAGTTGTGAGGCACTGCTCCCAGCCTCAGATTTTTTTTTGTGATGAATTTTATTATAACAGCTACAATACTGAGATGCATAACCCTTCCCTTTTCTGATACCCAGTTACCATCTGTTTCTGTTTAATACACTCCTTAAGTACCTCACATTTGCCGTTCCCCCACCCCCGCATGGTCTATGCATCTTCTTCATTGAACTGGTAGTAGTCTTTGTTAGCTCATCTGATCATGTCATCAATTCAGAATACGTTGCCTCTTCAGTTTAAAACACATTAATTGCTTCCCATAATCTTCAGGACAAGGCCCCATTTCTTCACGTGGCTTGGCCATTGCTTCCCTCTCCCTGTTCAGCTTCCCCCACAGTCCTTCACCTACACCCTCTGTCTCAGTGTAGTGCTGCTAGTCTCCAGACATGCCATGCCTTTTTATGCTTTTATGCATGTTTTCCTGTCTTTAATGTCCTTGTCCATGTGATGAACCCCTACTCATTTTTCCAAGATTGAACTGAAATGTCACCTTTTCTGTGAGCTTCTCTGTTCTTCTCATGCAGAGTAGAAGTGCTTATCTCCATTGCCCTTGACCCTAAATAACATAGTAATTAGTATAATAATCACATTTTTTACTTGATTGTGTGGTTTCCTTCTAAATGGAGAATAAGAATATAAAAGTGATTTATTTGGCATTTCTGGAAAGGGAGATGATAAAAGGAATCTGTGTTACTTCTTTAGCCTTTTTAAAAAACCCTTAGCCTATGGAGGCTACTATTTAAGGTTTGATTGGATTTTGTATGTTGGAAATATGTTCTTTAAATCTCATCTTCATCAGTTTATAAAAGCAATATAAGTCCTTTGTAGATCATTATCATGCTGTCCAGATATAGTCATTATTGTTTTGATATAGGTTGCTTCAGTCTTTAAAGCAAATTATACACAGTTCCGCTGTAACACTTGTTTTGAAAACAGATTTGTTCCATTGTGGGTGGTATATTAGGGAACGATTTGAGCATAATGTAAATTTTGAGTTTGCTTATGCACAAATCCCTAGGAAACACTAGGTGAATGCAGAAAAATGCATCCAGCTGAACTAAGCAGTGTAGAAATATACAAAAGATACACATACAGATGCTCTTGAAATATCTACCTCATTTTCCTGTATATGTTATGAACCATACCCATTCACATCTGGTGTTACAACTTTGCCACCCATTTCGGACAGTACTCCTTTGACCATTTTGCAGTAACTCAGAAGCTGCAGCCCTTTAGAAGTCCACTCCACTGTGGCTCATGCCTGTAATCCCAGCACTTCCTCTGGGAGGCCGAGGCAGGTACATCAAGAGGTCAGGAGATCGAGACCATCCTGGCTAACACGGTGAAACCCCGTCTCTTCTAAAAAAACTAGGAAAAACTAGCTGGGCGTGGTGGCGGGCACTTGTGGTCCCAGCTACTCGGGAGGCCGAGGCAGGAGAATGTTGTGAACCCGGAAAGCAGAGCTTGCAGTGAGCCGAGATCGCACCACTGCACTCCAGCCTGGGCAACAGAGTAAGACTCCATCTCAAAAAAATTAAAAAAAAAAAAAGGCCACTCCACAAGCAAACTGCTTATCTTTTGCAAGTTGACTTACTTATTTTAATAGTTATGTATTTCTTAACCATTTCACGTGTATAAAACTGCTACTACTTTTATGAGGTTCCTGTCTTTATTTTTTTAACGTGTCACTGATGAAGGTTCTGAGAGTTGTGGCTTGAATTCCAGTTTTCTCATAAGCGCTGTTTTTTGTTGTTTTTTTGAAATGGCCTCACTCTGTTCCCCAGGCTGGGGTACAGTGGTGTGGTCTCGGCTCTCTGCAGCCTTGGCCTCCCAGCTTAAGCTATCCTCCCACCTCAGCCTCCCAAGTAACTGGGACTGCAGGCATGAGCCATTGCCCAGCTGATTTTTATACTTTGGTGGAGACAGTTTTTCTATGTTACCAGGCTGCTTTGGAACTCCTGAGCTCAAGTAATCAGCCCGCCCTCGCCTCCCAAAGTGCTGGTATTGCAGAGGTGCCTCACCACACCCGGCCGGCTCTGGTCTTTACTGCGTAGTGTTCTGATTTTTAGGAATACATACACTGCATTATATAGCAGAACTGGCTGTATGCAAAAGTCTAATAGAAAATATTGATAGGGTAATGATGTATATAGTACTAATTGTCAATTGCCATAATTTAACTAATATTATTTGACTTTTGACTTTTTTTTTTTTTTTGAGATGAGGCCTTGCTATATTACCCAGGCTGGTCTTGAATTCCTGGGCTCAAGCAATCCTCTTGCCTCAACCTCCTGAGGATGTTTGACAGTTTTTGACTTTTTTTTTTTTTTTTGAGACGGAATCTTGCTTTGTCTCCCAGGCTGCAGTGCAGTGGCATGATCTTGGCTCACTGCAACCTCCACCTCTCGGGTTCAAGCAAGTCTCCTGCCTCAGCCTCCTGAGTAGCTAGGATTACAGGCGTGCGCCACCACGCACGGCTAATTTTTGCATTTTTAGTAGAGATAGGGGTTTCCCCATATTGGTCAGGCTGGTCTTGAACTCCTGACCTCATGAGCCACCACCTGGCCGGCTTTTTGACAATTTAAATATTAACAGTTACCTATTATAATTGATATTTAGCTAACATCTATTATTATTTTAACATTCCAGGAAATTATTATGGAGAAACTTTAAAGGTCTGTGTACTTCTCTGGTGTTTTGATTTTTTTTTTTCTTTTTCTGTGAGTAATTTTCTAAAACTGCTTTCTAGGCCAGGCTGTTTATTTTTTGTTTTTTATTTTTTTGGAGACAGAGTCTTGCTCTGTCGCCCAGGCTGGAGTGTAGTGGTGCTATCTCGCCACCTGGGTTCAAGCAATTATCCTGCCTCAGGATCCCGAGTAGCTGGGACTACAGGCGCACGCCACCACACCTGGCTAGTTTTTTGTATTTTTAGTAGAGGTGGAGTTTCACTGTGTTGCCCAGGCCGTTCTCGAACTCCTGAGCTCAGGCAGTCCGCCTGCCTCAGCCTCCCAAAGTGCTAGGATTATGGTGTAAGCCACTGCTGGGAATACAGGTGTAAGCCACTGCTCCTGGCCTTATTATTTTATTTTTATAGATTCGGGGTATATGTGCAGGTTTGTGCCATGGATATATTGTGTAATGGTGAGCTTTGTACTTCTATTGTGCTCATGAACATTGTACCCAGTAGTGGTAATTTTTCAATTCTCATCCCTCTCTCTGCCTCTGCCCTTTTGGAGTTCCCAGTATCTGTTAATTCTCTCTGTATGTCCATATGTACCCATTGTTTAGCTTCTATATTTTTTATTTTATTTTATTTTTGAGACAAGAGTTTTGCTCTGTCACCCAGGCTGGAGTGCAGTGGTGCAGTCTCGGCTCACTACAACCTTGGTCTCTGGGTTCAGATGATTCTCGTGCCTCAGCCTCCCGAGTAGCTGGAATTACAGGTCCGTGCCTCAATGCCCAGCTAATTTTTGTATTTTCAGTACAGACGGAGTTTCGCCATGTTGGCCAGGCTGGTCTCAAACTCCTGGCTTGAAGTGATCCGCCTGCCTTGGCCTCCCAAAGTGCTGGGATTATGGTGTGAGCCACAGCTCCTGACTCCGTGTTTTTTCTTTTAATTATAAAGGTAATAATGTAAAAAGAAGTCAACTCCCAGTTTAACTCTAGCAGAGTAACCAGTGTTAATTTTTTTTTTTTTTTTGAGACGGAGTCTTGCTCTGTTTCCCAGGCTGGAGTGCAGTGATACCATCTTGGCTCACTGCAACCTTCTCCTCCTGAGTTCAAGCCATTCTCCTGCCTCAGCCTCCTGAGTAGCTGGGATTATAGGTGCCCATCACCACGCCTGGCTAATTTTTGTATTTTTAGTAGAGATGAGGTTTTACCATGTTGGCTAGGCTGGTGTTGAACTCCTGACCTTGTGATCCACCTGCCTCGGCCTCCCAAATTGCTGGGATTACAGGTGTGAGCCACTGAGCCTGGCCAATCCATTCCTTTTTATGGCTGAGTAGTATCACAGTTTCTTTATCCACTTGTTGATTCATGGGCATTTGGGTTGGTTCCAAGTTTTTGCAATTGTGAATTTTGCTGCTATAAACATGCGTGTGCAAGTATCTTTTTTGAATAATGATATCTTTTCCCCTGGGTAGATACGCAGTAGTGGGATTGCTGGATCAACTGATAGTTCTACTTTTAGTTCTTTAAGGAGTCTCCACACTGTTTTCGTTAGTGGTTGTACTGGTTTACATTCCCACCAGCAGTGTAGAAGTGTTCCCTGTTCACTGCGTCCACGCCAGCATCTATTCTTTTTTTATTTTTTGTTTATGGCCACTCTTGCAGGAGTAAGGTGGTATTGCATTGTTGTTTTGATTTGCATTTCC
The DNA here is from genome assembly GCF_000951045.1 of Mandrillus leucophaeus. Classification (NCBI taxonomy): domain Eukaryota; kingdom Metazoa; phylum Chordata; class Mammalia; order Primates; family Cercopithecidae; genus Mandrillus; species Mandrillus leucophaeus. The sequence goes on from NW_012102354.1 coordinate 154,765, forward strand.
CTGATCGTTAGTGATGTTGAGCATTTTTTTATGTTGGCCATTTGTATATCTTTTTTTGAGAATTGTCTATTCATGTCCTTAGCCCACTTTTTGATGGGATTGTTTGGTTTTTTGTTTGAGCTCGTTGTAGATTCTGGATATTAGTCCTTTGTCAGAC
>NW_012102354.1:156096-159269 GCF_000951045.1 Mandrillus leucophaeus
CACCATGGTCTCGATCTCCTGACCTTGTGATCCGCCCGCCTCGGCCTCCCAAAGTGCTGGGATTACAGGCGTGAGCCACCGCGCCCGGCCATGTTTCCATTTGTTTGTGTCATCTGTAATTTCTTTCAGCAGTGTTTTGTAGTTTTCCGTGTAGAGGTCTTTCAACTCCTTGGTTAGGCATTTCCTAAGTATTTTATTTTTTTTTGCAACTATTGTAACTATTGCAAATATTGTAAAAGGGGTTGAGTTCTTGATTTGATTCTCAGCTTAGTCACTGTTGGTGTATAGAAGAGCTACTGATTTGTGTACATTAATGTATGCAGAAACTTTGGTGAATTCTTTTATCAGTTCTAGGAGCTTTCTGGAGGAGTTTTTAGGGTTTTCTAGGTATACAATCATATCATCAGTATACAGCGACAGTTTGACTTCCTCTTTACTGATTTGGATGTCCTTTATTTCTTTTCCTTGTCTAATTGCTCTGGCTAGGACTTCCAGTACTATGTTGAAGAGGAGTGGTGAGAGCAGGCATCTTTATCTTGTTCCAGTTCTTAGAGGGAATGCTTTCAACTTTTCCCTGTTCAATATTATTGTTGGCTGTGGGTTTGTCAAGATGGCCTTTATTACATTGAGGTGTGTCCCTTGTATGCTGATTTTGCTGAGAGTTTTAATGATAAAGGGATGCTGGATTTTGTCCAATGCTTTTTCTGAACCTGTTGAGATGATCATGTGATTTTTGTTTTTAATTCTGTTTATGTGATGTATCACATTTACTGACTTGGGTATGTTAAACCATTCCTATGTCCCTGGTATAAAACCCACTTGATCATGATGCATTATCTTTTTGATATGTTGTTGGATTCGATTAGCTAGTATTTTGTTAATGATTTTGGCATCTATGTTCATCTGGAATATTGGTCTGTAGTTTTTTGATCATGTCTTTTCTTGGTTTTGGTATTAGGGTGATACTGGCTTCATAGAATGATTTCAGGAGGGTTCCCTCTTTCTGTATCTTGTGGGATAGTGTCAATAGTGTTGGTACCAATTCTTTGAATGTCTGGTAGAATTCTGCTGTGAATCTGTCTGGTCCTGGACTTTTTTTTGTTGGTAATTTTTAAATTACCATTTTTATCTTGCTGCTTGTTACTGCTCTGCTCAGGCTAATTCTTCCTGATTAAAGCCAGGAGGGTTGTATCTTTCCAGGAATTTATCCACCTCCTCTAGGTTTTCTGGTTTATGTGTGTAAAGGTGTTCGTAGTAACCTTGAATGATCTTTTGTATTTCTGTGGTGTCAGTTGTAATAGCTCCTGTTTCGTTTCCAATTTGAGCTTATTTGGATTTTCTCTCCTATTTTCTTGGTTAATCTTGCTAATGGTCTTTTTATTTATCTTTTCAAATAACCAGCTTTTTGTTTCATTTATCTTTTGAATTTTTTTTGTTTGTTTCAATTTCATTTAGTTCTGGTCTGATCTTGGTTATTTCCTTTCTTCAGCTGGGTTTGGGTTTGGTTTGTTCTTGTTTCTCTAGTTCCTTGAGGTGTGACCTTAGATTGTATGTTTGTACTCTTTGAAACTTTTTGATATAGGCGTTTAGGGCCATGAACAGTACTAGCACCACCTTTGCTGTATCCCAGAGGTTTTGATAGGTTGTGTCACTATTGTTCAATTTGAAGAATTTTTTAATTTCCACCTTGATTTCATTTTTGACCCAATGATCATTAAGGAGCAGGGGTTTTTTTGTTTTTGTTTTTGAGACGGAGTTTCGCTCTTGTTGCCAGGCTGGAGTTCAATGGCATGATCTTGCCTCACTGCAACCTCCGCCTCCCGGGTTCGTGCAATTCTTCTGCCTTAGTCTCCCGAGTAGCTGGGATTAGAGGTGCCTGCCACCACGCCTGGCTAATTTTTTGTAGTTTTAGTAGAGACGGGGTTTTACCATGTTGGCCAGGCTGGTCTTGAACTTCTGACCTGAGGTGATCCACCCGCCTTAGGCTCCCGAAGTGTTGGGATTACAGGCGTGAACCACTGCGCCCAGCCTCAGGAGCAGGTTATTTAATTTCTATGTATTTGCACAGTTTTGGAGGTTCCTTTTGTAGTTGATTTCCAGTTTTATTCCACTGTGGTCTGAGAGAGTGCTTGATATAATTTTAATTTTCTTAAATATATTGAGGTTCATTTTGTGGCCTATCATATGCCACAAACTTCCATTGGAGAAACTTCCATGTGCTGTTGAATAGAATGTTTATTCTGCATTTGTTTGGTAGAATATTCTGTATATATCTGTTAAGTCCATTTGTTCCAGGGTATAGTTTAAATCCATTGATTCTTTGTGGACTTTCTGTCTTGATGACCTGCCTAGTGTTGTCAGTGGAGTATTGAAGTCTCCCACTATTAATTGATTTGCTGTCTATCTCATTTCTTAGGTCTATTAGTAATTGTTTGTGTGTGTGTGTGTGTGTGTGTTTTAGACAGAGTTTTGCTCTTGTTGCCCAGGCTGGAGTGCAATGGTGCGATCTCAGCTCACCTGCCTCAGCCTCCCGAGTAGCTGGGATTACAGGCATGCGTCACCATGCCCTGCTAATTTTGTATTTTTAGTAGGGACAGGGTTTCTCCATGTTAGTCAGGCTGGTCTCCTACTCCTGACCTCAGGTGACCGCACGCCTCGCCCTCTCAAAGTGCTAGGATTACAGGAGTGAGCCACCGCACCTGGCTGTAATTGTTTTATAATTTTGGGAGCTCCAGTGCTAGGTGTGTATATGTTTAGGATAGTGATGTTTTCCTGTTGGACAAGGCCTTTTATCATTATATAATGTCCCTCTTTGTCTTTTCTAATGCAGTTGCTTTAAGGATTGTTTTGTCTGATATAAGAATTAACTATTCTCGCTTGCTTTTGGTGTCCATTTGCATGGAATATCTTTTTTTTTTTTTTTTCTGAGATGGAGTCTTGCTTTGTCGTCCAGGCTGTAGTGCAGTGGCGTGGTCTTGGCTCATCGCAACCTCTGCCCCCCAGGTTCAAGTGATTCTCCTGCCTCAGACTCTCAAGTAGCTGGGATTACAGGCGTGTGCCACCACATCCAGCTAATGTTTGCGTTTTTAGTAGAGATGGAGTTTCACCATGTTGGTCAGGCTGGTCTTGAACTCCTGACCTTGTGATCTGCCCTCCTCAGCCTCCCAAAGTGT
>NW_012102354.1:161859-163642 GCF_000951045.1 Mandrillus leucophaeus
GCCTGGCTAATTTTTGTATTTTTAGTAGAGACAGGGTTTTACCATGTTGGCCAGGCTTGTCTTGAACTGCTGACCTCAAGCAATTTGCCCCACCTTTGCCTCCCAAAGTGTTGGGATTGCAGGTGTAAGCCCTGACCTAAACCACTTATTCTTTTTTTTTTTTTTTTTTTTTTTTTTTTTTGAGACAGAGAGTCTTGCTCTGTCACTCAAGGTAGAGTGTAGTGGCATGGTCTCAGCTCACTGCAACTTCTGCCTCCTGGGTTCAAGTGGTTCTCTTGACTCAGCCTCCCGAGTAGCTGCGATTACAGGCATGCACCACCATGCCTGGCTCAATTTTTGTATTTTTAGTAGAGATGGGATTTCACCATGTTGTCAGCCTAGTCTCAAACTCCTGACCTCAAGCAATCCACCTGCCTCGGCCTCCCAAAGTGCCGGGATTACAGGCATGAGCCACCACACCCAGCCTGAATCACTTATTCTTGATGGGCTTTCAATGTATCCTGATATTTTACATTTTTTGATTATAGTGATGATTTAATAGTGATTAGCTTATGTTTAGGGTTGTTATAGAAACGTTAATACTTATGCTTTTTTGAGATGGAGTCTCACTCTCTTGCCCAGGCTGGAGTGCAGTAGCACGATCTTGGCTTACTGCAGCCGCCACCCCCCGAGTTCAAGCAGTTCTCCTGCCTCAGCCTCCTGAGTAGCTGGGATTTCAGGCACATGCCACCATGCCCGGCTTATTTTTGTGTTTTTATTAGAGATGTGAGTAGTTTCCCCTATTGGCCAGGCTGGCCTCAAACTCCTGACCTCAGGTAATCCACCTGCCTCAGCCTCCCAAAGTGTTGGGATTACAGGCGTGAGCCACCATGCCTCCCAATACTTACACTTACTGACCTAAGCATTGCAGTAGTTCTTGAGGTACACAGTTGTGTTCTTGAAAATGAAAGCTTCACAGAGTTCTAAGTGAATCTTGCAGACAATTAATCTGGAGTTCCTAACAAAAGTTATTTAATGACTTGATTATTTGAGCATTTTACATTTTGATACACTTAAGAAGCTAACAAATCATTTCCCTGTGTGATCTTTGAGATTCTTACTAAATAAACTGGTTACGTTATCAGTTAGTTTCTTGTTCCCTTCCTTCATAAAGTCATTCATTCAACAAATATCATCAACTGGCTACTTTGTGCCAAACATTTTTTAGGAGTTCTGATAGATGAAGTCCCTGTTTTGTAGAGTTTCCATAATAGTGAAAGAGTGGAGGGAGACAGACAGTAGGGAAATAAATGGACAAGAATTTAAAATAGCATTAGGTACAATAAAGAAAGCATAATGTGTTGGTATGATACAGTGACTTGGCAAGGGGCCAGGGAGACAACAGATCCTGTGGCCAAAGAAGGCCTCTTTAAGGAATTGCTATCTAAGGTGAGACTTGAACCATAAAACGGAGTCAGCTGTTAAGAATTGGAGGGGACAGAGGAAGGAGTCCGGGCATGGTGGCTCATACCTGTAATCCCAGCACTTCGGGAGGCGGAGGTGGACAGATCACTTGAGCCCAGGAGTTTGATACCAACCTGGGCAACATGGCGAAATCTCATCTGTACAAAAAATACAAAAATTACTCAGGCATAGTGAAATGCACCTGTAGTCCAGCTACTCAGGAGGCTGAGGTTGGAGGATTGCCTGAGCCTGGGAAGTCAAGGCTGCAGTGAGCCATGATTGCGCCACTGCACTTCATCCAGGGTGTTAGAGTGAGACCTCATCTTAAAAAAAAAAAAAA
>NW_012102354.1:163692-165320 GCF_000951045.1 Mandrillus leucophaeus
CATTGAGATGTGAGGTATCATTCCATTTATTGTGGTATTTGTTGCCTGTATACCGTATTCCTTTTGTGTTTTTTTAAATTGTATTTTTGTTTTATAGGTCCTGTAAGATTGATGCTTTAAAGTAAGATTTATGTTTTGATGTGTTTCCAGTATTTGTTTCAAGATTTAGAGCTCCCTTTAGCAGTTATTGTAGTTCTGGCTTTGTACTAGTGAATTCTCTGAGCAATTTTTGTCTGAAAAAGACTCTTTCATTTATGAAGCTTAGTTTCCCTGGATACAAAATTCTTGGCTGATAATTGTTTTGTTTGAGGAGGCTGAAGATAGGACCCTAATTCCTCTGGTTTGTAGGGTTTCTGCTGAGAAATCTGCTGTTGATCTGATAGGTTTTCTTTATAGGTTACCTGGTGCTTTTGCCTCACAGCTCTTAAGATTCTTTCCTTCATCTTAACTTTGAATAACCTGATGACAGTGTACCTAGGTGATGATCTTTTTGTAATGAATTTCCCAGGTGTTCTTTGAGGTTCTTGTATTTAGATGTCTAGGTCTCTAGCAAGGCTGGGGAGGTTTTCCTCAATTATTCCCCCAGATATGTTTTCCATACTTCTAGATTTCCCTTCTTCCTCCAGAACGCCAGTTATTCTTAGGTTTGGTCATTTAACATAATCCCAGACTTCTTGGATTATAGGTGTGTGTCACCACACTTGGCTAATTTTTTTTGTATTTTTAGTAGAGATAGGGTTTTGCCATGTTGGCCAGGCTGGTCTCAAACTCCTGACCTCAAGTGATCCACCTGCCTCGGCCTCCCAAAGTGCTGGGATTATAGGCATGAGCCTTGGTGTCTGGCCGGAAGTGTATCAGTGTATCTCTGTCTCTTTCTGTCTCTGTCTCTCTGTCTCTTTCTCTCTCTCTCTCTCTCTCTCTCTCTCTCTTTCTCTTTCTCTCTCTCTTTTTCTCTCTTTCCCTGTCTTTCCTTTTCTCCACAGGTAAGTTCTACAGAAGTATATCTTAGTGAACCACTTACTCTTTTTTTTTTTTTTTGAAATGGAGTCTCACTCTGTCACCCAGGGTGGAGTACAGTGGCACAATCTCGGTTCATTGCAAGCTCTGCCTCCCGGATTCATGCCATTCTCCTACCTCAGCCTCCTGAGTAGCTGGGACTACAGGTGCCTGCCAGCACGCCTGGCTAATTTTTTGTATTTTTAGTAGAGACAGTGTTTCACTGTGTTAGCCAGGATGGTCTTGATCTCCTGACCTCATGATCCGCCCGCCTCGGCCTTCCAAACTGCTGGGATTACAGGTGTGAGCCACTGCACCCAGCCCACTTACTCTTTTTTTTTTAATTCCCCCTGAGAGGGGGCCTTGCCATGTTGTCCAGGCTGGTCTTGAACTCCTGGACTCAGGTGATCCTCCTGCCTCAGCTTCCCAAAGTGCTAGGATTACAGGCGTGAGTTACCATGCTTGGCCTAAACCACTTATTCTTTATTTTTTTGAGGCAGTGTCTCACTGTGTTGCCCAGGCTGGAGTGCAATGGTGCAATCTCACCTCACTGCAACCTCTGCCTCCCAGGTTCAAGTGATTTCTCCTGCCTCAGCCTCCTGAGTAGCTGGGATTACAGGTGCCCACCACCA
>NW_012102354.1:166095-170575 GCF_000951045.1 Mandrillus leucophaeus
TCCACCTGCCTCAGCCTCCCAAAGTGTTGGGATTACAGGCGTGAGCCACCATGCCTCCCAATACTTACACTTACTGACCTAAGCATTGCAGTAGTTCTTGAGGTACACAGTTGTGTTCTTGAAAATGAAAGCTTCACAGAGTTCTAAGTGAATCTTGCAGACAATTAATCTGGAGTTCCTAACAAAAGTTATTTAATGACTTGATTATTTGAGCATTTTACATTTTGATACACTTAAGAAGCTAACAAATCATTTCCCTGTGTGATCTTTGAGATTCTTACTAAATAAACTGGTTACCTTATCAGTTTCTTGTTCCCTTCCTTCATAAAGTCATTCATTCAACAAATATCATCAACTGGCTACTTTGTGCCAAACATTTTTTAGGAGTTCTGATAGATGAAGTCCCTGTTTTGTAGAGTTTCCATAATAGTGAAAGAGTGGAGGGAGACAGACAGTAGGGAAATAAATGGACAAGAATTTAAAATAGCATTAGGTACAATAAAGAAAGCATAATGTGTTGGTATGATACAGTGACTTGGCAAGGGGCCAGGGAGACAACAGATCCTGTGGCCAAAGAAGGCCTCTTTAAGGAATTGCTATCTAAGGTGAGACTTGAACCATAAAACGGAGTCAGCTGTTAAGAATTGGAGGGGACAGAGGAAGGAGTCCGGGCATGGTGGCTCATACCTGTAATCCCAGCACTTCGGGAGGCGGAGGTGGACAGATCACTTGAGCCCAGGAGTTTGATACCAACCTGGGCAACATGGCGAAATCTCATCTGTACAAAAAATACAAAAATTACTCAGGCATAGTGAAATGCACCTGTAGTCCAGCTACTCAGGAGGCTGAGGTTGGAGGATTGCCTGAGCCTGGGAAGTCAAGGCTGCAGTGAGCCATGATTGCGCCACTGCACTTCATCCAGGGTGTTAGAGTGAGACCTCATCTTAAAAAAAAAAAAAATTGAGGGAGGAGGGGAGGCTAGTGGGATCAGCCAGTGCAAAGACATAAGACTGATGTGGTCTTACCTTGTTGCAGGAGCGAAGGAAACCTAAAGTGGTCAAGCATAGAAGTAGAGAATTATGACGAGGTTGGTAGGAGTTGAGACTAGAGGCCTGTCTGAGATTTTTAACTTTTTTTTGTGCTGTGGACCTTCTTGGCTACTGTTGAAGCCCATTAGTAGTGTTTTTAAATACATAAAATAAAACGCAGAGTTACAAAGGAAACCAATTGTATTGAAATATACTTATCAAAATATGAAACAAATTCTTGATGTAAGAATGTCTTTTTTATTAATGCATTGAAAAATACCTGACAGAAAGCCTACTACTTGACTTCCGAAGTAAGAGTGAGGTTAAATAATGCTTTAAAATATCTCAAAACTAATATGATATGAAAATATAGCTGGTGATTTAATTAGTAACAAAGACACAGGTACTGGTAATACTGCCATGGCTTATTGCCTACATTAATAATGAAAGCAAACGCTAAATTTCAGCTAGAGGCTAGAGGAAATAAAACTAGAATTTTCTTCTTTGTTTATGTACTGCTATGAATACCAGGAGTCCTTTGGTTAAGACCTCAGGATAGCTTGTGTAGGGCTTTCCAGCCTGTGATCACTGGTGGAGAATGTAGCTTTACAAAATCTAGTTGGAAATTGGCAACTGGGGTTTGGTACAAGTTACAAGGAAGGGAAGGAATTTAAGATGCTAGTGAAAGCTTGGAGGATAAGGGAGCAGGAGAACTCGTAAGGAAGTTTATAAACTGAGAAGGGCTGCAGCAAAGTGGGCTCGTGTGCTTGAGGAGCCAGAGGACATGTTGAGGGTGATATAGGTTCTGAAGTTCATACAGATATTTATGCAGTATGGATTCTTGGAAAACCTTCTTCAGTCATGTGCTAGAAAAATAACAGCTTATGGGAAAAACAGGGTTGAAGCAGACCTGAAAATACATGAATTTTTAAAAACCACTTCTAACAGAAGCATAACAAACTATAATAAAAACTGTGGCCTTCCTGGCATTTGCACCCAAGCACCAGCATTAGCCAACTCTTTGAAGCCTTAGATCTGTGGCTGTTGTTTTCTCCTTTGAGATGTAGGTCCTTGAGGGCATTTGCTTCTAATAGAGGCTAGTTTCGTCAGAATTAAAAATCTGAACCATGGTATGAAATTGAATTCTTTTTTTTTTTTTTTCTTTTTCGAAAACACTGGCAAATGTTTTGTACCCTTGAGCTTTCCCACATATCTTAACATAGTGAGTGGAAGTACAGTGGCTGTTAAGCCAACTACTCTGAGGTCTTCACTGCTAAGGCTTACTCTTAATTGTGTGAGAGCTTAACCTTGATCCCTTTAAAACGTTAATGGGCTGGGAAAAAAATCATTCATAAACCAATGCCACCTCTGAATTTTGCTGCCACGATTCCCTTATTTACCAATAGTGCATGAGCTAATTTGGAATAAAGAACTATGCATTGTAGCACAGCAGACATTGTGTGGGCAAAGTGTTGTTTTTATTCTGTCTAAATAGTGCTTCACACGTATGTACATATTTTCTAAATATGTATAGATGCTGTTGTGATTAATAATAAAACATGAATCCTTAAAACAATTTTGCTGACTTCATAGTAGTTTTTCATCATTTTCTCAATAGCTGCTAAAATTTCTGGAGAAGTTTGGGAACTGTTGCTTTGGAGTGAAATGCAGTGTGTTAGGTATCACTTGCGGAATTCTTCTAAGGGAATTTATTGGCGATTAAAAAAAAAATCCTTGCGTTATACCAGTAGTAATACAAAGTAACTTGTTGAGCTTCTGTTAAGTGTCAAGGACTGTACAAGTATGGTGTATAGTTATCTCATTTATTATTTCTGGGTAGTTATTATTATTCCTTTGCACAAAAAGGGAAAATGAGGCTCAAAGTATCATGCTCCAGATAAGAGAGCCAATGGGTAGCAGAGCTGGGATCGTTACCCAGGTCTCTAGTCCTGCCTACTTTTTCACAGTATATACTCCATTGCTTCACTTACTCCTTCATACATGATTCCCCAGCATATGCTTTTTTTTGTTTTGTTTTGTTTTTTGAGATAGAATCTCGTTCTGTTGCCCAGGCTGGAGGGCAGTAGTGTGATCTTGGGCTAACTGCAGCCTCCACCTCCTGCGTTCAAGCAATTCTCCTGCTTCAACCTCCCGAGTAGCTGGGACTGTAAGCCTGTGTTACCACACCAGGCTAATTTTTGTATTTTGAGCAGAGATGAGGTTTCACCTTGTTGGTCAGACTGGTCTCAAACTCCTGAGCTCAAGTGATCTGCCCGCCTCAGCCTCCGAAAGTGCTGGGATTATAGGCACGAGCCACCATGCCCGGCCTCCCCATCATGTACCCTTAAATACCATCAAGTACAGTTCCATTGTGTAAAAACTTGGCTTGATTTAATCTGTTAATTGGAACACTGTTATTAATGGAAATTAGGAATATGACGTAAGCTAGAGATTTTATTTTAATGACTTTGGGTTATTAAATCTATAAGAAATGAAATTCATTTAGTCATAATTAATGTCATATTTCTGCATCTGTATTACTTGTTGGATTTACAGACGAGGGAGGTAATGTATTATTAGTGGGAAGCTTTGAGTGCTACATCATTTCCCTTCCTATAAAATAACTTGAGTACTAAACAATTTGAATTAAAACACCTGAGTAAATAGTAACTTTGGAGACCTACTGTACTATTTGTAACTTTTGGATCAAATGATGCTTGTTTATCTCAGTCACATTTTTATGATTTGTATTTTGTAAAAATGAGATCTTTTTATTTGTTTGTTTTACTACTTTCTTTTAGGAAAACACCAGAAATTATTGTTGGCAGTTTTTGTGACTCCTCTTACTGATCTTCGTTCTGATTTCTCCAAGTTTCAGGAAATGATAGAAACAACTTTAGATATGGATCAGGTATGCAATATACTTTTAAATTTAAACAGTAGATATTTTTTAAAAACAAAGGCCACATTAAGAAAGCGTGTAGATTTTTCTTTTTAGTATCTAATTGTAGCACCTTTGTAGACAGTGGACGTAAGACGAAGTGACAGATGGAAAAAGGATTTTTTTAAAAAATAGCAACTGTTTCAGTGGATGAAATACAGATTAGCAGAGGAAATGAATATTGGGCATAACTGTCGTGGTTAAAGACAATCTCATAAATGAACAATTTCATAAATGCAACTGCATTTTATTTTCAAAGAGAAGGAAAATTATAGTCACTGGAAAAGGAAAGAGAAGTTAGAGGTAAACATAGGACACACAAGAAAACTTTCATTTTGTTTGTTTTCTTGTTTTTCTTTTGAGACTGGATCTCCCTCTGTTACCCAGGCTTAAGTGCAGTGACACTGTCATAGTTCACTAACCTCTCAAACTTCTGGGTTCAAGTAATCCTCCTGCCTTAGCCTTAGTAGCTGTAAATACAGCTGTGTACCACCACGCCTGGATACTTTTT
>NW_012102354.1:171795-178212 GCF_000951045.1 Mandrillus leucophaeus
CCTCAGGTGATCAGCCCACCTCAGCCTCCCAAAGTGCTGGGATTGCATGCGTAAGCCACTGCGTCCCTGCCCCCACACCCTTTTTAAAAAATGAGACAGAGTTTTATTCTGTCACCCAGGCTGGAGTGCAGTAATGCGATCATGGTTCACTGCAGCCTTGAATCTGGGCTCAAGTGATCCTCCCACTTCAGCCTCCCAAGTAGTTGGAACCATAGATGTGCACCACCACACCTGGCTGATTTTTAAATTATTTGTAGAGATGATAAAAATAAAAAACCTGCTGCCATGATTCAATTACCTCCCACCGGGTCCCTCCCATGTCACATGGGGATTATGGGAGCTACAACTCAAGATGAGATTTGGGTGGAGACACAGCCAAACCATATCAGATAATAAACTGTGGAGAGCCAACAAGATTGAAGAAAAGAGGTTTGAGCTTCGAGGGGTGGTAAATTGTGGGAAGGTAAATATGTGGGGCAAACTAATGGAAGGTAAAGGTTGTTTTAGTAAGGTTTGTTTTGCATACCCAAATCAAGGTGCCATCTCCAGTGATTTAAGAGTCTATGGTGATCAAGAGTAGTTCTCTTGTAGTGCACGTCTTGCATGATGGGCAGGAGCAAGAGAGAGAAGGGGGAGGTGCTACACACTTTTAAACAACTAGATCTCAGGACAAGTCAGTCACTATCATGAGAAGAGTACCCAGGGGAAACCACCCTCATGATCCAGTCACCTCTCACCAGGCTCCACCTCCAACACTGGGGATTCCAGTTCCAATTCAATGTGACATTTGGGTGGGGGCACATATCCAGATCATATCTCCTCATATAGCTGAATGGTATTCCCTGATGGACATACCACATTAATTATTAATTTATTGATTGATTAGCAGGATCCTGCTCTGTTGCCGAGACTGGAGTGCAGTGGTTTGATCATAGCTCATTGCAGGCCTTGAATTCCTGGGCTCCAGTGATCCTCCCACCTCAGCCTCCTGAGTACCTGAGATTATAGGCGTGTGCCACCACACCTGGCTAATTTTTTTATTTTTTAGTAGAGACAGGGTTTTTGCTATGTTGACCAGGCTGGCCTTGAACTCCTGGGCTCAAGCAATCCTCCTGTCTTGGTTTCCCAAAGTTGTAGGATTACAAGTGTGAGTTTAGAGAGGTATAATTTCTTACTCAACTCCAAGTATTTTATTTCTATTATCATTTGTTCTTTGGTTTGTTAATTATTTAGAAGTATATTTTTAAATTTCCAAGCTTGGTGTGTATCCATTTCATAAAAGTTCCCCATGTATTTAAAATTTGGATGTGTACTCTACTTTTGGGATTGTTTTTTCATTTCATTGTCTATATATGCTCGCTAATTTTTGATCTGCTGGGTTACTGAGAAAGATGTGGGTTTCTCCATCTAGGTCTGTTTTTGGTTAATATGTGAGGCACAGAGCTGTTGTTTTTTCTGGTGAATTGAATCTTCATCATTCTTTAGGGACTCTACCCTTAATTAATAATGCTTTTTTGCCTTACATTTTGTCTCATTGTAAGAGAGCTATGTCAGAGTACTTTTTAAAACACTTTTTAATATGGTGTATATTTTTTCATTTTTTTGTGAGGTTTTTTTAACCACAAGTTTAAGCAAAATAAAGCCTATAACTGGATTTTATGTACTTTTAAATTTAATTTGATTTTTTTTTTTTTTTTTTTTGGGTGAAGTCTCACTCTGTCACCCAGGCTGGAGTGCAGTGGCGCAATCTCGGCTCACTGCAGCCTCTGCTTCCCAGGTTCAAGAGATTCTCCTGCCTCAGCCTCCCTAGTAGCTGGGATTATAGGCCCGCTGCCACGCCTGACTAAGTTTTTGTATTTTTAGTAGAGATAGGGTTTCACCGTGTAAGGCAGGATGGTGTTGATCTCCTGACCTTGTGATCTGCCCGCCTTGGCCTCCCAAAGTGCTGGGATTACAGGCGTGAGCCACCGAGCCTGGCCAAAATTTTAAATTTTAATATTATGTTGAATTTCTTTTTGTTGGTTTAAATTGAGAAAGTTATTTTGTGTATATTCTCTTTTTTGTTAGCTTTCTGTAATTTGATTTTAATTCCTTATTCCTTGCATAGTTTGCTTCTGGTATGTGAAAGTGTACTCTCTAAGTGGATAGTAATTAGGAACAGTTTATCTCAACCTCATTTATTGAATAATTTAAATCAAGAGAACGGACTCACTCTGTTATATTAAGCTTCCATACATAATTGTCTGCTTAATTGTAATGCCTAGTAAGGATACACTTCATTCTTTTTTTAGATGTTCTTTCACAATTTCATGTAAATTTTAGTTGTATTGTTTCAAAAAAATTCCTATCGGACAATCTGTGGAAATACATAGCTTATTAATATTAGATCTAGTTTTCTCTTTTCATAGTTTACCTCTTTCTTTCTTTCTGTCTGTCTTTCTGTCTTTCTTTAACTGAGTCACACTCTGTCACCCAGGCTGGAGTAGAGTGGCACGATCTTGGCTCACTGCAATCTCCGCCTCCCATGTTTGAGTGATTCTCCTGCCTCAGCCTCCCAAGTAGCTGGGACTACAGGTGCACACTGCTACGCCCAGCTCATTTTGTATTTGTAGTAGAGATGGGGTTTCACCATGTTGACCAGGCTGGTCTCAAACTCCTGACCTCAAGTGATCCACCTGCCTTGGCCTCCCAAAGTGCTGGGATTACAGGCATGAGCTGTGGCGCCGGTCCAATTCCTGCAGTTTTTTAATCAGTTGAATTTAACATTTATATTCTTCTTTTAAATCTTCGAATAGGCAATTATCTTTATAAAGGTCCTATATAATCAAGACTTTGTTTCTGAATATTTTATGTAGTTTTTGCTATTGTAAATGAGATCTATTTTTCGTTGTGGTTTCTTGCTGTTATTACTGGTAAGAATTTAGTGAAACAAAGTACTTATGAGTATGTTTTTAAATTGTGAGATTTTGATTAACTTTTAAGAAAATTCTTTCGTTTCTTAGAGCTTTTTGAGATTTCTAGGGTATATCCTTGGTTTGGGCACCATACAACTATTACAAGTTTTGCACATTGAACATTACTTAGTAATTTTTAGGGAGAACATTTTAAATGTTTAGGAAAAATATAAATAAAATGTAGAATACTATTAGGGACATATCAGCACTGTATCTGTTTCATATGAATCGTTTTTATACATACAGAACTCTGAAGTCCTAATGAACAGAATTTTCCATCTCAGTAAATAGAAACTCCTTAATAGTTGTGACTGAATAACTTATGGATAGCAAATTATTTAACTGAAAACAGTAAAATTTAAGTGGGAGGAAATATTTGCTTTATAATTTCTGTCTTTACCGATTATTTATAGGATTTTTTCACTTTGTTCTGTTTGCAGGTAGAAAACCACGAATTCCTTGTAAAACCTTCATTTGATCCTAATCTCAGTGAATTAAGAGAAATAATGAATGACTTGGAAAAGAAGATGCAGTCAACATTAATAAGTGCAGCCAGAGATCTTGGTAAGAATGGGTCATTGGAGGGTGGAATAATTCTTTTGTCTATACAGTGTCTGTCTATGTTGATGCCAGAATTATTTTATAAGTTTCCTGTCCCCAAGATGATGACTCCACATTCTTGTCAAACAGAAATCGCCCTACAGGCCCTTGTATGATGTCATTTAAACAAGCCCTATTTTAAATGTCACCTCCACTAGTAACAGGATACTCCTAGGAGGATCACCAAACCCGATTCTCCTAGGAGTAGTGCATTGATTTGGCTTTGGGGTTTCCAAGCACTTCATTAATGCCAATTTTTGGAAAAAGTCTGTCTTCCATACCAGCTTATTAATTCCCTATGGGTTCACACTTTTTTCTCCTCTGGATTTTCATCAAACATGTGTAAGGTGCTCAGTACAAAGAAGTTTAGAAATCCAGAACAAAACAGTGTATTTAAGCAGTAATAAACTTCCGGATAATCTGATGCCCATACCTACATATATAAAGAATTTGCAAATAGTTTCTGTAGAGAGTCCAAACATGGACTAGATCCCTAATTAAGAACTTTTGCATTAAAATCCATCTTTCTCATTTCATAGCTAAGGATATTAAGGCTCAGAGAGTTTATGTATCTGGAGTTAAAGTTATTTTGTATTTCCTTAATAATTTTTGACTTAATAGAAAGTTAAAGTACCTGCACATTTCTGTGTTTTACCGTATGTTAACTTGTTTGGCTGGAAGTTTTTCTGCTGATAATTGGTTTTATGAGGGAAGAATCCTGTTAAGAATGCATCATTGGACTGGGCATGGTGGCTCACACCTGTAGTAATCCTAGCACTTTGAGAGAGACCAAGGTGGGCAGATTGCTTGAGTTCAGGAGTTCGAGATCAACCTGGGCAACATGATGAAACCCTGTCTGTACAAAAAATACAAAAATTAGCCAGACTTGGTGGCATGCACCTGTGGTCCCAGCTACTCAGGAGGCTGAGGTGGGAGGATCACTCGAGCCAGGAAGGTCGAGGCTACAGTGAGCCATAATTGCACTACTACACTCAGCCTGGGTGACAGGGTGAGATCCTGTCTCAAAATAAGAAAAGAGAATGCATCATTGGCCAGGCACAGTGGCTCACGCCTATAATCCCAATACTTAGGAGGATCACTTCAGCCCAGGAGTTCAAGACTAGCCTGTGCAACATAGACCACATTTCTACCAAAAATTAAAAGGAAAAACATTTGCTGGGTGTGGTGATGCACACCTGTGGTCCTAGCTACTTAGGAAGCTGAGGTGGGAGGATTGCTTTAGCTTGGGAGGTTGAGGCTACAGTGAGCCATGATGGTACCAATGTATTCCATCCAGCCTGAGGGACAGAGTGAGAGTGACACCTTGTCTTTAAAAAAAGAAAAAAAAAGAATGCATCATAGTATACATTAAATTATTGCCTATTTTTTTGATCTATTTTATTGAGTGCTAATGAGAAAATGGCAAAAACTTGTTTTTTACGGTATAAATTAAGTTTAATTTCATTTAAAATTAAGTAAGTTTGTTTTATTAAAAAGTATGTTGAAAGCAACATAAATAGCACTCAAACTGAGACAGAAACACTGTAACTGTAGTGTAAGAACATTAGGCTGGGAGTTGGGAAACACGAGTTCTAGTTTCAGCTTGGAAATTTTTTCTGAAGCTCTTTACAAATTATTTAATTTCTCTGGTTTTCACCACATTCTACTGTAGCATTAACATGTTGGATTCATTGCTTTAATTCTTAGACCTACTTAGGTCTTTAATTCTTAGACCTTAGTGTCATCAGAAATGCCATTACACTTTGAGGATGTGAGCCTCATTTTAAATAAAGTTGTGATCCTCATGGCAGCCTCGGTTTACATGTGTTAAATAAACAGTATTCTATAAATACCATTGTCTTTCATGTTTGGTGATGTTGCTGTTGTTAACACTGCAGTGAAATGCATATATAAGCAAACTACGTTATGTACTCATGAACATGGTCCTTTGTTTTGAAACTTTGATCACTGATTGTTTGCAGTCTTTCATTGCAGAACTACTCTTTCCCTTTGAATGTTTTGAGAGGTTCCTTTGTTCAGATCAGTCCAATTTTATTTCTGGATTGGTCTCTACTTTCCCTTTCCTCACTGGTCAAGCGAGGTCTGTCTTTAGTTGTTTGCTACTACTAACATTTGATGGCCACACTTCAGCAAGTACATTTGTAAATACTCTCTCCCTCTCTCTTAGTTTGTAGTCTAGAGATCATATTGGTTAATGAAATCATGAAGAGGGAACATATTTATAAAAACCCAGAAATTCTCGATGCAGAAAGTCTAGCTGATTGTGAACCCAAAATACCCGAGACAGGTCTCAACCAATTTAGAAAGTTTATTTTGCCAAGGTTAAGAACACATCCATGACATAGTCTCACGAGTTTCTGATGACACGTGTGCAACGTGTGCAAAGTGGTTAGGGTACAGCTTGCTTTTATACATTTTAGGGAGACGTGAGACATCAGTCAACATGTGTAAGATGTACATTGGTTCAAACTGGAAAGGCAGGACAACTTGAAGCAAGGGGCTTTCAGGTAATAAGTAGATAAGAGACAAAAGGTTGCATTCTTTTGAGTCCTTGATTGACCTTTCACTGAATAGTCTGGCTCAGTGAATCTGCATTTTTACATAAACAATAGGGCAGAGGAAGCAATCAGAAATGCATTTGTGTCAGGTGAGCAGAGGGATGACTTTCTGTCCCTCACCTGTGAAGATAAGCTATCAGTTTACATTGCTAGGGTGAAATTCAACAGAGTTGTTTGAGAGTGAACATCTGGAGGCTCACAAGGAATTTCCTTGTGGGCAAACTGTGAGGGAGGTATGTAGCTTTTTAATCTTGGTTGCTATCTTATTTAGGAATAAGATGGGA
>NW_012102354.1:179167-181320 GCF_000951045.1 Mandrillus leucophaeus
AAGAGTCTACTTTTACCTTGTCTCACCATTCTTTTGTCTACACAAAATATATTTTATCACTTATTCTGTGTTACCATATCTATTAGAGCTAGTTCCCGCTCATATCTCGGCTTTATTTTCATGTTTCTTTTATCTCTTTTTTTTTTTTCCCCCCCTGAGACGGAGTCTTGCTGTGTCGCTCAGGCTGGAGTGCAGTGGCATGCAGTCTTGACTCACTGCAACCTCCACCTCCCGGATTCAAGCGATTCTCATGCTTCAGCTTCCTGAGTAGCTGGGATTATAGGCCTGCACCACCACACCTGGTTCATTTTTTTATTTTTAGTAGCAATGGGTTCTCACCATGTTGGACAGGCTGGTCTCGAACTCCTGGCCTCGAGTGATCCACCTGCCTCAGCTTCCGAAAGTGCTGAGATTACAGGTGTGAGCCAACGTGCCTGACCCACATGTTTATTTTTTGTAAGAAAACTGCTATCATTTATCAAGTTAAAAAAATTATTCTGGTATTTCAGTTGGGTGTTTAAATTAGTTTAGGGAAATATGAGGCCATTCACTAGATTCTAGCTTTTTTTTTTTAAATCTTGTTTCATGTTGAAACAAATTTTAACAGTTTTTTCCTGCCATTTTTCTAACTGATCTTAGGAAGTCCATGAAGCAAATTATTGCTATGTAAAAAAAAATTATTTTAAATTAATTTAAAAATTTTAAAATTATATTTAAAATCTTCTGTGGCTTATGGTGGGGGGAGGCTAAAGCCTTTCTCCTTTTGTACTGTTCTGGAAACTACTCCCTCCCCTCCTGAATTTTCCCAGAACTTTACAGGTAACTTATATATATATGATCCCCTGTCATCTGTTTATTTAACAAGTACTTTGAGTGTCTGTTATATGCAGACATTCTAGGTGTTCAGACACCCTAGTAATTAGTTTGTTCTTCATAACTCTCAGTAAAGAAGACATGTATATTTCTCATTTTATAGGTGAAGAAGCTAAGACTTCACTTTTCCTCAGTTAGACGGCTAGTGCTGGTGGGTGCCTAAACTTAGATCTTCTGTTGCCAAATCTAGGTGTGTTGTTTTTCCAGCACACTAGAATACTCCTGGTTCAAGAAATGTATATATTTTAGCTGGTATAAGATACAACTTTTGGGGTGTTCTAATCGTCTTCAAGTTTTTTGTGGGTTAGTTATAACATATGAAAAAAGATTGGACTGAATGGCCACATGATGCCAAGAGTGAAAGTCACTCACTAGGTTATGACCTGTAGAATCTGGTCCCTGCCTGCCTCTGCTTTTATATTTTGCAACTTGTCCCTTCACACAGTGGTCTCACTTTTATAATGTCTTTCCCTCATGCATTTCTTTAATTCTTTTTTTTTTTTTTTTTGCCTGTTTCATAGTAGTCTGTTTGTGCTGCTACTTGCCCCTGTACTGTTCTTGAGCTATACATGTCTGCTGTGCCGTTGAGTGATTCCATCAAGGCCACAATTATCATCTTGATGAACTGATTTTCTCCCACTGCTGATAATTACTTCTCTCCTTTCTTTCTCCTTTACATCACCTCTTTTTGTTCTTAGTTTCATTCCCTTCTTGATTCCAGTTAATATTTTTTTCTTATTCTCATCTTCCTTGAGTATTTTTTATGTCAACCTCTATTTTTTGTTTTCTTTTTTTTCTTTTTTTTGGTGAAGGGTTTGGCTTTGTCGCTCAGGCTGGAGTGCAGTCGCACAATTTCGGCCCACTGCAACCTCCACCTCCTGGGCTCAAGCCATCCTCCCACCTCAGCCTCCCAAGTAACTGGGACTACAGGTGTGCCCCACTACTTTGTATTTTTAATAGAGACAGGATTTCCCCATGTTGCTCAGACTGATCTTGAACTCCTGGGCTCAAGCAATCCACCTGCCTTGGCCTCCCAAAGTGCTGGGATTACAGGATTACAGACGTTGTGCCCGGCTCAACCTCTAATTTTAATTTTCTCTTCAAATTGCTCAACGAGATTTAGTTTCAAGACATTTTTCTGGCTGTGCATGGTGGCTTACGCCTATAATTCCAACACTTTGGGAGGCCGAGGCGGGTGGATCACTTAAGGTCAAGAGTTCGAGACCAGCCTGGCCAACATGGTGAAACGCCATCTCTACTAAAAAATACAAAAATTAGCC
>NW_012102354.1:185955-187838 GCF_000951045.1 Mandrillus leucophaeus
GAAGCAAGGGGCTTTCAGGTAATAAGTAGATAAGAGACAAAAGGTTGCATTCTTTTGAGTCCTTGATTGACCTTTCACTGAATAGTCTGGCTCAGTGAATCTGCATTTTTACATAAACAATAGGGCAGAGGAAGCAATCAGAAATGCATTTGTGTCAGGTGAGCAGAGGGATGACTTTCTGTCCCTCACCTGTGAAGATAAGCTATCAGTTTACATTGCTAGGGTGAAATTCAACAGAGTTGTTTGAGAGTGAACATCTGGAGGCTCACAAGGAATTTCCTTGTGGGCAAACTGTGAGGGAGGTATGTAGCTTTTTAATCTTGGTTGCTATCTTATTTAGGAATAAGATGGGAAGCAGGTTTGTCTGACATAGTTCCCAGCTTGACTTTTCCCTCGGCTTAGTGATTTTGGGGTTCCGAGATTTATTTTCCGTTCACATATCAATCAGATCATTTGGTTTGTGAAGTTTCCTATGCTTAACAGAAAATATGTGCACTAGTTTTCCTAGAGTTTCATTGTCAGAGTCTCAAGTTTTTGTTTGGAAATTGTATTTGGTCACATTAATTATACTCTATATTAGTTCCAAAGAAATAACTTTGGTTAAGAAAATAATTCTCATGCATAACTCCACGAGGGTGGGGTTATACCTTAATCCATCCTCATGTGCTCACAACAACTGGGGCAAATGTGTTGCCCAGTGCTGGTGTTCTGCAGCCTTGGATAGGTTTACCCAGAAAGCAGCTTTCAAGTCAGAAACTAACATTCATAAGGGAGTTGAGGATTTTATAAATAGATATCCGTAATTCATGTAGTTTTCAAGTAAGTAGTATTTGAATCTTTTCTGGTTAGATAATAATTGTGATGTGTTGTCATATAACAATATATTTTTCATTATTTAAATAATTTTAGAGTTACATTGAAAAATGGCTGTAGGTATTTATGGAATACTTTTTCTTTTCTTCTTGATTATCAAGGCTTGGACCCTGGCAAACAGATTAAACTGGATTCCAGTACACAGTTTGGATATTACTTTCGTGTAACCTGTAAGGAAGAAAAAGTCCTTCGTAACAATAAAAACTTTAGTACTGTAGATATCCAGAAGAACGGTGTTAAATTTACCAACAGGTTTGCAAGTCATTATTATATTTTTAACCCTTTATTAATTCCCTGAATGCTCTAACATGATGTGAATGTTCTATGATAAGGAAGTTTTACTAATGTAGTCATCAGGTAAGAGTCAAGCTTTCTTCCAAATAGCAGTCAGCTGTCCCAATACCATTTGCTAAATAATCCATCTGTTCCCCACTGACTGAAGTGGTACTTTGGGTCTGTTTTAAAGAGTCTACTTTTACCTTGTCTCACCATTCTTTTGTCTACACAAAATATATTTTATCACTTATTCTGTGTTACCATATCTATTAGAGCTAGTTCCCGCTCATATCTCGGCTTTATTTTCATGTTTCTTTTATCTCTTTTTTTTTTTTCCCCCCCTGAGACGGAGTCTTGCTGTGTCGCTCAGGCTGGAGTGCAGTGGCATGCAGTCTTGACTCACTGCAACCTCCACCTCCCGGATTCAAGCGATTCTCATGCTTCAGCTTCCTGAGTAGCTGGGATTATAGGCCTGCACCACCACACCTGGTTCATTTTTTTATTTTTAGTAGCAATGGGTTCTCACCATGTTGGACAGGCTGTTCTCGAACTCCTGGCCTCGAGTGATCCACCTGCCTCAGCTTCCGAAAGTGCTGAGATTACAGGTGTGAGCCAACGTGCCTGACCCACATGTTTATTTTTTGTAAGAAAACTGCTATCATTTATCAAGTTAAAAAAATTATTCTGGTATTTCAGTTGGGTGTTTAAATTAGTTTAGGGAAATATGAGGCCAT
>NW_012102354.1:190268-196676 GCF_000951045.1 Mandrillus leucophaeus
GGTGATCCACCCGCCTCAGCCTCCCAAAGTACTGGGATTACAGGCGTGAGCCACCACGCCCGGCCGACTTCAATCTTAAATAAGGATTCCATTTAAATATTTTGTAAAAGGGCACAGGTCATATTTTTACTCAGGGGAATATAGTTATAGCAGGAATTGTGCCATTGCGCTATTCCAAACAGCATAAAAGAACGTTAATAAATTGAATTCTAACCACATTTGTCCCTAAGGAGTTGTCTGTTTTCCACTTATAATCCCATTTTAATTATTGTTTTGATGTTTCATAGGATACTTTGGATATGTTTCATGTAGTACACATTGCTTCTAGTACACATTTTAATATTTTTAATAAAACTGTTATGTTGATTTGCAGCAAATTGACTTCTTTAAATGAAGAGTATACCAAAAATAAAACAGAATATGAAGAAGCCCAGGATGCCATTGTTAAAGAAATTGTCAATATTTCTTCAGGTAAACTTAATAGAAATAGTAGTGTTCTGAATGTCGCCTGGCTTTTGGTAATAGAAAAAAAAATCATGATATTTGAAGTGTGTTTTGTTATTTTCTAAAACCATTACATTTTGACTATTTAATATGTTAGGTTTCCTATATAAAATAAGGCATGGTATGTTACGATAGGACACATAACTGGAAATTACTCTTGTACATAGAAACAAAAAATGGCAGAAAAGCACAAAACTTACTATAGTTGTAACAAGGAAAGGAAACACTAGGGCCTACAACATACTAATGTCTTGGATCATCTATGGGCTCATGAGGCTCTAGGTTATGGAAGTAAATACCACTGAAAAGCAAATATTAATTACACACGAGGCAGGCCTTTTTGAGTTCTGTGTGTCATTTTGTAGATTTTGAGTTCATTCTAGTGGCACCATTTGAGATCATTTTCATGTAATTAAAGGAACACAGCAACCTGACACTGTTATTGCCCTTAGAATGGAATGAGTATATGTTTAGCACAAAGTAGGTGGTGATGTGTTAAGTTGGAAGGCTTTGCCGATCATGGTGTGTATGTTGACTGTAACCTTTATTGTGCCTTTAAAAAATATACTCAAGAACTACCTTACCCAAGTAATTAAAGTTAAAATTGCCGGGCGCGGTGGCTCAAGCCTGTAATCCCAGCACTTTGGGAGGCCGAGACGGGCGGATCACGAGGTCAGGAGATCGAGACCATCCTCGCTAACACGGTGAAACCCCGTCTCTACTAAAAATACAAGAAAATTAGCCGGGCGAGGTGGCGGGCGCCTGTAGTCCCAGCTACTCAGGAGGCTGAGGCAGGAGAATGGCGTGAACCCGGGTGGGGCAGAGCTTGCAGTGAGCCGAGATCGCGCCACTGCTCTCCAGCCTGGGGCACAGAGCAAGACTCTGTCTCAAAAAAAAAAAAATAAATAAATAAATAAATAAAATAAAGTTAAAATTACCAGTCATGGGACAAATGACCTGTACTTCCTGGTGTAATATAGAAGGAAGGACACAGTATCACCTATATGGTATTCTTGACCAAAATATTTAACCTGATTTTAAACAAGTAAAAATTCAAATAAATTTAGATTGTGGTACATTCAGGGCCTGAACTTTAATAAATGTCCATGTCATGGCAGCAAAAAAGAAATCAAAAGGTCTTAAAGAGATAGGGCAGCCAAACGCAGTAGACAGTTGTTGATTAGACCCCAATTTAGAGGTTGGAGCTGGGGAATAGCTATAGAGGACACTATTGGGGCGAATTGAGAAAGTTTAATATGAGACAATATGGTGTTAGCGTCAGATTTCTTGTGTGAAATGGTAGTGTTATGATTAGGAGAATGTCCTTTTTCTCAGGATATGCATGCTAAATTATTTAAGGGTAAATATTTTTTTGAAAGGTTATGTGCATGAATAATTCTGTAAATTGTGTTGCTATTATGAATTGTCATAATAAATCAAAAGGAAACATAAAACTCAAGGTTTTATTTTAATACACTTTATGTATTGTTGAAATGAATGGAATTGATTTGTAAAGATTACATTTTTGCTTGTTTGTATCAGAAAGCAGTGACATAATAATCTTCTAGCTGAATTATGTTTCTTAGGCTAGATTGCATTTTAAAGAACCCTATAAATACCATTTATTTGAACTATGGATCTTCCTTAAAAAATAATATTTATTAAGCACCTAGCAGGGCAAAGTTTTTAGATTTTAACATTTAAATTGAAGATTTTATATTAGAAGTCAACCTGAATTTAAATGAAACTTCTTCTTGGTCTGATATTACATATTACAAAGTATTTGTATTTAAAAATATAATGGAGGCTGGACATGGTGGTTCACACCTGTAATCCCAGCACTTCGGGAGGCTGAGCTAGGAGGATTGCTTGAGCCCAGGAGTTTGAGACCAGCCTAGCCAACATAGGGGGACCCTGACTCTACAAAAAAATCCCCCCACAATTAGCCAGGTGTGGTGGTGCATGCCTGTAGTCCCAGCTACTCAGGAGGCTGAGGCAGGAGAATCACTTGAACACAGGAGGTCGAGGCTGCGGTGAGCCATAATTATGCTACTTCAGCCTGGGCAACAGAGCAGAGGTTGCAGTGAGCTGAGATCATGTCACTGCACTCCAGCCTGGGCAACAGAGCAAGACTCCATCTCAAAAAGTGTAATGGATCACTTTTATAATTTTCTATCATACAATTAAGTCACAAAAGGTTAAGAGCCAGTTATGTGACATGCCAAGTATAGACTCTTAATTAAGATGCTTTGGTTTGCTTTTGGTATATATGTATGTATGTATGTATTTGATGGGGTCTTACCATGTTGCCCAGGCTTTAGTGCAGTGGTGTGATCATGATTCACTGCAGCTTCAACCTCCTAGGTGCAAGCAATTCTCCCCACTCAGCCTCCCAAGTAGCTTGGGACTACAGGCATGTGCCACCACACCTGGTTAATTTTTTAAAAATTATCTTTTGTAGAGATGAGGTCTCACTATGTTGCCCAAGCCAGACTCAAGCAATCTTCCTACCTTGGCCTCCCAAAGTATTGGGATTACAGGCGTGAGCCACCCTGCCCAGCCTAGTTTTCTTTTTTTACTATAAACTTATTCTTGTCAGTATGCTAGCAATTTTACAAGTTTTAAAGTAGTTATAGCAAGTACTTCACTCATGTTTAATTCTTAAAGGCTTATATTGCTATATAATAGGGTAGTGTGAATTCTTCCTTTCTTTTTCTTTAGAAAAACGTATTCGGTAAAAGTAATAAATTTTAAAAGTATACTGAGGCCAGGTGCTCACACCTATAATCCCAGCACTTTGGGAGGCTGAGGCGGGTGGATTGCCTGAGGTCAGGAGTTCGAGACGGGCCTAAGCAGCATGGTGAAACCCTGTCTCTATAAAAGTACAAAAGTTAGCTGGGTGTGGCGGCAGGTGCCTGTAATCCCAACTACCCGGGAGGCTGAGGCAGGAGAATCGTTTGAACCCAGGAGGCGGAGGTTGCACTGAGCCGAGATCACACCATTGCACTCCAGCCTGGGCGACAGAGCAAGAGCAAGACTCTGTCTCCAAAAAAAAAAAAAAAAGATATACTGAAACAGAGGAAGATAATTATGTCTGCCTGGCCCCATTGTTAAGTTGATTTTTATTTTGAAAACATTTGGTCGCTGTTACGGGGAACAAGGGAATAAAAAATGAGTTAAATTTCCAGCCCCTTGATTAAACTGATAATTTTTGGTTTTCCTAGAATTAAACGCTTTTATCTTGAATGTTCTGTGAAACTTTTGACATGATTGATAGCTGTATGATAGTCTGAATGACATGTGGGTCATGTACCAGCCCCTCCAACCTGTTAACATTTAGAATCTTTTCAGAAAAGTTAAAGCATTGTTAATTTTCTTCATGTTTTTTGTCTAGCATGTGTCAGAGATTTTTTTAATGTACCTATTAATAGCGTTTAGTTTTAATACTCTAGAACAGTAGAATCTTGGAAATGTTTTAAGTGACAATTAGAGATTTAAATTTATGCTGACATTCTCTGCATGTGATACTAAAGAAAGCCAAACTAACTGTTTTACGGTCAGCTTGTACAATATACCAGGCCTTGATGGTCACATTTCAACATGCTACCTTTTTGCTTACATGTGTCTTATGATGATTTTGAGGTGCCATTCCGGTTTCTCAGGTACTTAAAATATAGAAAAAGGTGTGTCTTAAAATTGAGAGAATGTCTTAGATATCACTGCACCGTTTCTCTTAACCTAATCAATATATTATCAAAGTGTCTCCTTGTTAGTTTTCTTTTTTAAAGCTCTACACATTTCTTTATAAACAGCTGTATAGTTTTATATTTTAATGATAAGGGAAGGTACTCTACTTTTGTTTTTTGTGTGTTTTTGTTTGTTTTTGAGACAGAGTTGCCCAGGCTGGAGTGCTGTGGTGCAATCTCAGCTTACTGCAACTTCCACCTCCTGGGTTCATGCAATTCTGGTGCCTCAGCCTCCCGAGTATCTGGGATTACAGATATGCACTACCATACCTGGCTAATTTTTGTATTTTTGGTAGAGATGGGGTTTTGCCATGTTAGCCAGGCTGGTCTTGAATTCCTGGCCTCATGTGATCCCTAGTCTCATGCGATCTGCCCGCCTCGGCCTTCCAAAGTGCTGGGATGATAGGTGTGAGCCCTCAACCCAGCCAGTACTCTGTTTTTGATAGCTATTCACAATGGGGAAGGATGTAGCACACATTTTAACCCTATGTTGAGTTTTAGGTGGGTTCCTTTCAAATTTTGTTATGGCTAATTTTGTTAATTTTTTTAAAAAAGTATAAGTTAGGAAATGGGTTTTGAATTCCCAAATGGGGGGATTAAATGTATTCTTACAGCTTATATCTGTTTATTATTCAGTATTCCTGTGTACATTTTCTGTTTTTATTTTTATACAGGCTATGTAGAACCAATGCAAACACTCAATGATGTATTAGCTCAGCTAGATGCTGTTGTCAGCTTTGCTCATGTGTCAAATGGAGCACCTGTTCCATATGTACGACCAGCCATTTTGGAGAAAGGACAAGGAAGAATTATATTAAAAGCATCCAGGCATGCTTGTGTTGAAGTTCAAGATGAAATCACGTTTATTCCTAATGATATATACTTTGAAAAAGACAAACAGATGTTCCACATCATTACTGGTAAAAAACCTGGTTTTTGGCCTTTGTGGGGGTAACATGTTTTTTGTTTGTTTGTTTGTTTGTTTTTTATCTTGGAGTAGAAATATATTTAAAATTGATGGAGAAAATTCCCAGTTCTTAACATGAGAAAGAGAACATATTATTCTTACCAGTTAGTAATCTATTCACATTTGGATTAGAGGAAAGATTTAGAAGGTGAGATAAAAGCTTATGAGAGAATAATGTATTCCTTGAAACTTGTTCCACAGGTTCAGAACATTTAGAAACAAACATCCCTTCACACTCAAAGCTTACCTTTGAGCCAGTCCTCCAATACTGAGGTCTTTGAAAGTCAGGCCGAATTGGCTATGGGAGGACCTCAGGTTAGGGTACGAATTATTTTAAAACATGGCGCTATATTCATGTGAAACTTGAAAAAACTAGCCTTGCATATAGACTCATGTATCATGTCTCCGCTGAGATGTTTGAGAGATCTTAACTAGATCTAGAAAACAAAAAAGGAAGTAGGAGTTTTGGGGCAAATATATTTGGGAAACGGTTGATTGTATTTTCTTTCCCCAAATGGATTTTCAAGTTGTTCATATAATATAACCCCAACAAATAAATCGCCTGTTTTTCAAAAGAAGGATCCTGTCTTCAGGTTTTTGTGTGGGTTTTAAGTGGTTCGAAAGATTTGACCATACTGATACACTCAATGGTAACCTCATTTACTAATGAGTAACGGTTTTGAGTTAATCAGTTAGGCCTGCACTACTTTTCTGGAAATCAATAAATTATCCCACAGGCAGCCTTGTGAGCCATGGGAAATGTGTATATGGTCTTTCTAGGCCAGAGTCAAATTACAGGTATATTTTTCATGGCTTCTCTTGATGAAAGGCCCAGTATCAGTTTGTCCGAAGAAATAATAGCATTGCTTTTGGGGGTAATATGGGCAGTAACTCTGTCCACATCTTTGGGCAGCCTGTGGTTCTGCTTTTGTATGCCACGTCAGTGTAAACCTACATGATTAGTCATCATCGTACAGCTTAGGACTAACATCCATTTATTAGTAGCAGAAAGAAATTTAAAATCTTGATTTCTGATATAATTTGTTTTGTAGGCCCCAATATGGGAGGTAAATCTACATATATTCGACAAACTGGGGTGATAGTACTCATGGCCCAAATTGGGTGTTTTGTGCCATGTGAGTCTGCAGAAGTGTCCATTGTGGACTGCATCTTGGCCCGGGTAGGGGCTGG
>NW_012102354.1:196726-199516 GCF_000951045.1 Mandrillus leucophaeus
TTTTCTATTTTTATTTTTATACAGGCTATGTAGAACCAATGCAAACACTCAATGATGTATTAGCTCAGCTAGATGCTGTTGTCAGCTTTGCTCATGTGTCAAATGGAGCACCTGTTCCATATGTACGACCAGCCATTTTGGAGAAAGGACAAGGAAGAATTATATTGAAAGCATCCAGGCATGCTTGTGTTGAAGTTCAAGATGAAATCACGTTTATTCCTAATGATATATACTTTGAAAAAGATAAACAGATGTTCCACATCATTACTGGTAAAAAACCTGGTTTTTGGCCTTTGTGGGGGTAACATGTTTTTTGTTTGTTTGTTTGTTTGTTTTTTATGTTGGAGTAGAAATATATTTAAAATTGATGGAGAAAATTCCCAGTTCTTAACATGAGAAAGAGAACATATTATTCTTACCAGTTAGTAATCTATTCACATTTGGATTAGAGGAAAGATTTAGAAGGTGAGATAAAAGCTTATGAGAGAATAATGTATTCCTTGAAACTTGTTCCACAGGTTCAGAACATTTAGAAACAAACATCCCTTCACACTCAAAGCTTACCTTTGAGCCAGTCCTCCAATACTGAGGTCTTTGAAAGTCAGGCCGAATTGGCTATGGGAGGACCTCAGGTTAGGGTACGAATTATTTTAAAACATGGCGCTATATTCATGTGAAACTCGAAAAAACTAGCCTTGCATATAGACTCATGTATCATGTCTCCGCTGAGATGTTTGAGAGATCTTAACCAGATCTAGAAAACAAAAAAGGAAGTAGGAGTTTTGGGGCAAATATATTTGGGAAACGGTTGATTGTATTTTCTTTCCCCAAATGGATTTTCAAGTTGTTCATATAATATAACCCCAACAAATAAATCGCCTGTTTTTCAAAAGAAGAATCCTGTTTTCAGGTTTTTGTGTGGGTTTTAAGTGGTTCGAAAGATTTGACCATACTGATACACTCACTAGTAACCTCATTTACTAATGAGTAACGGTTTTGAGTTAATCAGTTAGGCCTGCACTACTTTTCTGGAAATCAATAAATTATCCCACAGGCAGCCTTGTGAGCCATGGGAAATGTGTATATGGTCTTTCTAGGCCAGAGTCAAATTACAGGTATATTTTTCATGGCTTCTCTTGATGAAAGGCCCAGTATCAGTTTGTCCGAAGAAATAATAGCATTGCTTTTGGGGGTAATATGGGCAGTAACTCTGTCCACATCTTTGGGCAGCCTGTGGTTCTGCTTTTGTATGCCACGTCAGTGTAAACCTACATGATTAGTCATCATCGTACAGCTTAGGACTAACATCCATTTATTAGTAGCAGAAAGAAATTTAAAATCTTGATTTCTGATATAATTTGTTTTGTAGGCCCCAATATGGGAGGTAAATCTACATATATTCGACAAACTGGGGTGATAGTACTCATGGCCCAAATTGGGTGTTTTGTGCCATGTGAGTCTGCAGAAGTGTCCATTGTGGACTGCATCTTGGCCCGGGTAGGGGCTGGGGACAGTCAGTTGAAAGGAGTCTCCACATTCATGGCTGAAATGTTGGAAACTGCTTCTATTCTCAGGTAAGTGCATCTCCTAGTCCCTTGAAGATAGAAATGTATGTCTCTGTCCTGTGAGAAGGAGAAGTATATTTGCAGATTCTCATGTAAAAACATCTGAGAATGTTTGTCTTAGTTTAATAGTTGTTTTCCTGTGGACTTTATATACTTTGTATTATCTTAAAAGAGTGATTGATGATAGCTATGGAAAACTTTGATTTTTAAAGTTGTCTCTTTAAGTAGACAATTTATAAGCTACTGGTACTAGCTCACCTTATAAATCTCCACTACCATGTTTTCACTTGCACTGTTCACACTTCCTGGAATGGTCCTTCTTGCCCTTTATCCAACTTCTTTCTAATTTTTAAGTCCCTGATGATGGAAATGCTACTTCTGTAGTGATTTTTCTCATCATACGACCCTAAGGTCATGGGTGTTTTTCTCTGAATTCCTCTTTGAGATGCCTGTAACTTAAACCACATTTTTATTTTAGACATTACTGAAATGTTTTGTCTTTATTTCACTTTTTAGGAGCTTCCTTGAAGGTAGGGACTATACCTTGTATTTCTTGGTTTCTTTTTTTTAAAGTTTTTCAGAGAGACAGAGTCTTACTCTGTTGCCCAGGCTGGTCTCGAACTCCTGAGCTCAGGTGATCTTCCTGCCTTGGCTTCCCGAAGTGCTGGGATTACAGGCATGAACCACTGTGATCCTCCTTGTTTCTTAGTATCTTCTAAAGTACACTGAATATAGTAGGTGCCTAGTAAATTATGTGTTGATTTAACTTCTTTGAGGTTCTGTTGTTTGTGAAGAATTATAAAAGCAATACAAATGTTTGTGTAGTAATTAAGCAACAGGTTAATATTCATGAATTAAAAGATTAAAGAAATAAACAAAACATATTAGCTGGCAACTCACAGAAAAAGAATTAAATTGCCAATGAGCACACGAGCACATGAAAAAGTAGCAAATGTATGTAAGTTTCACCCCCTTACATATATTTGGTTAAAAATGAGAGAAGAATGGTAATAGCTGGTATTAGTAGGACTGTGGCAGGCACACAATTTACATAATCACCAAAAGTGTATGCAAGTATCTATGTCACCACACCCTGGTCTCATCTTCATTCAGTTTTATTTTTATTTTTTTAATCTCGGCCGATTTGATTGGCACGAAATGAATGATAGCTGCCTTATTTGGAATTCCTTTGATTACTACTAGTGTGCTTGACAATGTAAAACAA
>NW_012102354.1:201892-202436 GCF_000951045.1 Mandrillus leucophaeus
TCAGGTGATCTTCCTGCCTTGGCTTCCCGAAGTGCTGGGATTACAGGCATGAACCACTGTGATCCTCCTTGTTTCTTAGTATCTTCTAAAGTACATTGAATATAGTAGTTGCCTAGTAAATTATGTGTTGATTTAACTTCTTTGAGGTTCTGTTGTTTGTGAAGAATTATAAAAGCAATTAATATTCATGAATTAAAAGATTAAAGAAATAAACAAAACATGTTAGCTAGCAACTCACAGAAAAAGAATTAAATTGCCAATGAGCACACGAGCACATGAAAAAGTAGCAAATGTGTGTAAGTTTCACCCCCTTACATATATTTGGTTAAAAATGAGAGAAGAATGGTAATAGCTGGTATTAGTAGGACTGTGGCAGGCACACAGTTTACATAACCACCAAAAGTGTATGCAAGTATCTATGTCACCACACCCTGGTCTCATCTTCATTGAGTTTTATTTTTATTTTTTTAATCTCGGCCGATTTGATTGGCACGAAATGAATGATAGCTGCCTTATTTGGAATTCCTTTGATTACTACTAGTGT
>NW_012102354.1:207921-212050 GCF_000951045.1 Mandrillus leucophaeus
GTATTGATGAGATTAACATAATATAAGACTTTCAAAGGTTTTAAAAATCATACTATAAGGATTGATTTCATTAGTCACCAGAATAACTTTTTCAGATGGCGCTCTGATTTTCCACGAACACGTTTTTCTGCATCAGTTGGTTACACATGAGTGAGATAATCTTGGTTCTTTATCCTTTGTTATTTATACTTCATTGGGAATCCTTTTGAGTTACTACTGTATTTGCGTCATTATTATTATTGCTGTAGAATTCAGGAACTTTTAGTAGATCTGGCAGTTAGCATGAAATTTGCTTTTAAATCATTGCTTGTGTTTTGTAAGCTATGGAAATGTGTTCAGAATGTTTTTTAAAAGGCCAGATGAAGTGTGAAGATAGAAAAACTTCCTCCTTCACTGTGGATGTTTAACAAACATTTGCTTCTACTTTATTTTTGTTTGCTTCCTTTAGTTGTGCAAAGTGTCCAGTTCTAGAATGCATGAGATACATGACAAAGCCAAAAAATTTTTTACAGTTGATAAATAATTGCGGCAAAAACAGCTCTATAATAACTTTGCAATCATCATTTGATTAAATGCTTAAAAAGTCTTGACTCAGTTTTAACTATTTCCTGCAAATAATAAATCAATATTTTTAATTAAATGCTACTTCAAATTAGTGACACTTTTACATGTCTTTCTTTCTCCCTCCCCTTCTCTCTTCCCCCCTTTCCCCCTTCCCCCTTTCCCCCTTCTCCCTTTCTCCCTTCCCTCTTCCCTCTTCCCTTCCCTTCCCCCCTTCCCTTGCCCCATCCCTTCCCTTCCCCCATCCCTTTCCTTTCCCCTTCCCTTCCCTCCTCTTGCCCCTTCCCTTTCCCTTCCCCTTCCCCTTCACTTCCCCTTTCCTTCCCTCTTCCCTTCTCCCTCCCTTCCCCCCCCCCATCTCCTCTCCTCCCCTCCCTTCCCTTCCCATGAAATGAGAAAGCCTCAGAGATATTGGCTTGATTAATTTTTCTTTAGATATTTATCTAAGCCTTTAAGGTTTATCTGTTGAGCTTTTTCATCTCCTATTTTTATTTTTTCTACGTTTGTCAAGGATAAAATACAGCACTGTGTGCCAAGTCATAATCACTTTTCTTTTGAGACTTAATCAAAATTCCTTTAACTGTTACTCTGATACATTTGGCTAATGTATTTGAAGTAATCCAAAATTAAGTTTTCTAATGACAAGGTGAGAAGGATAAATTCCATTTACATAAATTGCTGTCTCTTCTCATGCTGTCTCCTCACGCTTCCCCAAATTTCTTATAGGTGTCTGTGATCAAAGTTTTGGGATTCATGTTGCAGAGCTTGCTAATTTCCCTAAGCATGTAATAGAGTGTGCTAAACAGAAAGCCCTGGAACTCGAAGAGTTTCAGTATATTGGAGAATCACAAGGATATGATATGGAACCAGCAGCAAAGAAGTCCTATCTGGAAAGAGAGGTTTGTCAGTTTGTTTTCATAGTTTAACTTAGTTTCTGTATTATTACATAAACAGGACACTAAGATGAAGGTTTTTTGGTGTTTTTTTTCCCCCCTCTGTGTTTCTAGTGCTTATTTTTTAATCAATTTGTTTGATGGCAAAGAATCCATTTCTGTGTCATTTTGATTTCTGCAGTATATACATCTGCACGATCAAGATTCGATTTCAAGTACCAAAGTAGGAATAAAGGAATATAGTAAAGGAATAGGTTTAAAATTAGTCATTTCACTAAAATTAGTTATTATAGACTATAGCTAGGTACATCTTTGTTCATAAACGAATATATCAAGTTCAGTTATTAAATTACATATTAGGTAAGAAAAGGACAAATAAGAAAGCATGATTCATAATTCCTGCCCTCTATTTGTTTAGAATTTAGTTGGGGAGATAAGAATAACGAATGTGACACAGAGAATAAAGTGGCACATGACAAATATTTATTCAAAGAAACCATTATGGATGGGATGTTTCAGTTCTCATGGGAGAAGTGGATTTTATGGTGGCTTTTCTTTGAGTATAGGTCATATTTGGGTGTTCACACAGAAAGACCCAAACATATGCCTAATTTTTAAATTAATTACTTTATTTTCTTTGTGATGGAGTCTCTCTCTGTTGCCCAGGCTGGAGTGCAGTGGCGTGATCTTGGCTCACTGCAAGCTCTGCCTCCCGGGTTCGCGCCATTCTCCTGCCTCAGCCTCCCGAGTAGCTGGGACTGCAGGAGCCCACCACCACGCCCGGCTAATATTTTGTGTTTTTTAGTAGAGACGAGGTTTCACTGTGTTAGCCAGGATGGTCTCAATCTCCTGACTTCGTGATCCGCCTGCCTCAGCTTCCCAAAGTGCTGGGATTACAGGTGTGAGCCACCACGCCCAGCCCTTTTTTTTTTTTTTTTTTTTAAATTAGAGGATTACTAGTTCTCTTCAATTATAAAAATAATAGAATCTTATTTCACTGCCTGGTCCTGGAAACATTTACTGCAGTATACATTGTGACAACTTTTTACTTGTTATGTTTTTAGCTTTTACCTGTGAATTTCTTATTGTTCTTATGTGAAGGATAGATAGTTGCTACAATAATAATAGATGATGTGTATGGTTTTTGAGCCTGAAAAGTATAGTTTTATCTGCTGTACCTATACAAGCAGGAGAAATATAATTCGTTAATAATTTTAGGTATGGCAGGCTGCCATCCCAAATATGAAGTGGTCTTTGTATTTGCACTTTAATGTGTTGAAATCATAGCTTTCAGTGATCCAGCATTAGGCAGACTCTTATGTAATCCCTTGTTTCCAATTAAAATAGACGTTGTATACTTTTGATAACATGAATTATAATGTATTTTGAGCCCTGTGAGGTTGGTAACATTATTCCCATTTTGTGAATGAGGAATGTGTGTTAAGGAATTTGCCCAAGAGTCACATAGCAAGTAATATTCATGCTCTCTGAAGCAGCAATAACTTGGTAATAAAATAAAAAAGAAACATCTTCTGTATGTGTTAACTTTTCAGTGACAGTTTTTGCCTTCCAGTATTCTTTGTAAACCTTGAATTCTTTTTTTCATAGAGGATTAAAGTTTATCAGTTATAAAGGTGGAGGAATTTGGGAACTAGACAGTGCACACATAAATAATAAATATGTTCTTCAAATATTGGGTGGGCTAATGTAGGGGGAGTTTGAGACCAGCCTAGGCAACATAGTGAGACCCTTGTCTCTAAAAATATGAAAAATAAAAAAAAATTTCTAAAAATGGGTGATGTGTTTAGATGGAAATGAAACAATTTGTCACGGTCTAACAAGACTTTTAGAAAAGATATTTTAATTACTAATGGGACATTCACATGTTTTTCAGCAAGGTGAAAAAATTATTCAGGAGTTCCTGTCCAAAGTGAAACAAATGCCCTTTACTGAAATGTCAGAAGAAAACATCACAATAAAGTTAAAACAGCTAAAAGCTGAAGTAATAGCAAAGAATAATAGCTTTGTAAATGAAATCATTTCACGAATAAAAGTTACTACGTGAAAAATCCCAGTAATGGAATGAAGGTAATATTGATAAGCTAATTGTCTGTGATACTTTTATATTGTTTTGTATTAATTCTTTTTCCATAGTGTTAACTGTCAGTGCCCATGGGCTATCAACTTAATAAGATATTTAGTAATATTTGTCTCTGAGGACATTTTCAAAGATCTTTATTTTGAAAAATGAGAGCTGTAACTGAGGACTGTTTGCAATTGACATAGGCAATAATAAGTGATGTGCTGAATTTTATAAATAAAATCATGTAGTTTGTGGAATTTGAGATGCATTGTAGTTCTTTGCAGTGTGACTTCTATACACATTTGTTCCCAAATATGTTGGAAGAAACAAATAGTCCAGAGACCTTGTAAAAGATCTTAAACTGGAGGGCTCCATGGAGATCTTTGCCAGTGACTCCCCCAGAGTGTCCATCTGTTGGCAGGAGCCAGGTTGGCTGCATACGCATTAGCTAAGGAGCTTATTATACATCCAGAGTCCTACAGTGAGCCTCCATCCTGTCTGCCATTCTCCCATCCCTGGTCTATGATAAGACTTAGAAATCTGCATTTTAACAAAACCTTTCAGGTTGAGAACCCTGATTTAGTCTACTTCT